>NC_064631.1:607262120-607568800 GCF_023864275.1 Schistocerca cancellata | reverse complement strand
CTTCAGGGCTCCAGGGGAGAGATTGGGACTGAAAGAGGGATGTGTAAGGGCTTCCCGGTGAAACATCTGCAGTGTAGTCAAAACAACAGGCATGCCAGCTCTGGAAAAGTCATGATTACCTATTTCTGTAACTGCAAGGGCCAGCTACTCATTGGCTTTCTAGAACAAGGTGCAACAAATAATGAGCAGCTTTATGTGGACACTTTGTGAAAACTAAAGCATGTCTCAAGTCCAAATGCCCAGGTATATTGGATGGCATCATTCCGTTGCAGGATAATACCTGTTGCCAAGGTTGTTTTGACTAAGCTGCAGAAGTTTTGCTGTGAAGCCCTTACACATCCTCCATACAGTCCTGATCTCTATCCAAGTGATTTTCATATTTTTGGAGCCCTGAAGAAAGACATCCGTGGTTGCTTATTTGCTTCAGAAGAAGAGATGCTGACCTGAGTACACTCAAGGTTCCGTAGGCAACTGCCTGCACGTTCTTCATGGAGGTATTAACCATCTTGTCTGGCAGTGGCATAAATATATTAACAGTTATGATTACTTTTGATACAGTAAACAGTTTACTTACGTTCTTTCTATCTGTCTCATTTTCAATTGACTGCCCTAATACCATAGCAGACCACCTGTGCTAAGAAAGCCAGTCTGCATCTAATCAGTGATCTGGCTGGATGAGAGTTCAAGCTGCCAAGTACTATCTAAGAATATTTATACCCCACACCCATACGTTTAGAGAGATTGGACCAATGATGGTGTGCTCCTATAGGTGGTCCAGTTCTACTTTTTCATTCCAAAGAAAGTACGTGGGATTGGCTGTGCATGAGTGAAATGAGGTACAGCTGACTGCTCACTACAGATTTGGCCTGTGTTGGTATAGTACATCCTAAACCAGGGAAAAACAATTTTCAAAAGTGACTACAGAGATCAAATACTGTTTGAAATATAACTCCTGGTGATTACAAATTGATTTATTATAATTCATACAACCAGACTTTCTGAAAGAATCAAGATCAAATATATTTTCATTAATCAGAGAATTAATTATTAAAAAACAATTTCCTAGCAACATGTTACAACACCACAGTTATATAAAAGCTTTCCTTGTAGCTTACAGCCATTCTATGATGAAGTGCTGTTGGTATGGGTTTGTAATTTGGGAGAACTTAACATCAAAGATGTCCTCCTGTTTATCAGAGAGTATGATCTTCCTGTATGTATTTAGAAAGAAAAGTTTTATTCAGAATTTATAGATCAATGAGCACCTTCTGCAGAGAACCTGTCAATATTGAAATACACTTAATCTTGACTGACAGATGATAGAGCTCTGCTTAGTTATACTACAAGAGCCATCTAATTGATAAAGACTGCCAAGAAAAAAATATATATTCCTTGTCAAACATTGGTCCTGAGGATGTTGAATGAAACAGTATGGGCAGAACTGGAGATGTGCTCAAAAAACATACCCTGCCACACAAAAGGTGAGATGTCACTTTTTCTGTGCTACACTGTGTGCTAGCATGCACTGTGATCAGCACTGTTAACATCTGCAGCCAGTGACACTAGAGCAAGGCTATGAATGTCAACATGTCTGGTCCGTTTAGTACAGAAACATCAGAATGAGGAAAACTGTATTTTTATGTGTCTGGCAGAAGTTTGAAGCTTTGTGCAGATGTGCACCACTTGTTCTAATGATGGGTTGAAAACTAACATGTCAGGGCCCACATGTCTTTCTCAGGCATGTAATGGATGACTATGTCCTTTCTGCTGTATGTGGATGCAGCAGTTGGGAGTTCATGTTGACTTACACTCTACTCTCCACAGTTCTCAAAGCTGTTGTCTGGTTCTTCCTTCAAAAGGTGAACTCTTCATGTGAGGAAACCTGATATTTCATGTAGTTGTACATATACTATAAGCAACTTAAGCACCATCAATTCTGCTCTCTCTCTCTCTCTCTCTCTCTCTCTCTCTCTCTCTCTCTCTCTTCCTCCCTCCCTCCCTCCCTCCCTCCCTCCCTCCCTCCCTCCCTCCCTCCCTCCCTCCCTCCCTCCCTCCCTCTCTCTCCCTCTCTCAGTTGTCATTTTCTGGTATTACATAGATTCTAAAATTGCCCATTGTGATATTTGTTTTATTACTTTCAGGAAAGTACATTACTCTGCTCTCATTAGGAATTGCTGGTGTAATACAACCATCGGTACTCAATGGAATTTACTTCATAACCTTTCTTGGTTCCATGACGTGGTGGGCATGTTACAGGGACTTGAGAAGAGCATTTTCAGTTGTCCTTCACATTATTGTGTTAATTGCAGCTGTACATATCACAGCAATTTTTTGTATGCAACTGCAGTACATACAGGAAATAGTTACTGATAAATGCAATGTTTGCAGGTAAGGATTATATTCCAAACAGTTAACTAAGTGAAGGTGTTACCTTAACTATCTTGGATATATATGTTGTCGAAATAGAGATCTGTCATAGTGAATGTTCTGGAAACTGTATAGTAGTGTGAAATATAGCAAATTTCTCAGTTGTAACTAGATGTCTGACTGGCTATCAATTTATTCTTCCTTTTTCATTGTATTCCATCTTTGCAACTAAATGAAAGGCAGTTTGTTTTTTGCTGTAGGCATTTTGCATCTTTTACTTGTGAAGCATCTTCTGTGGCCTGTAATACTTTTTGTTTAATATAGTAGTTAAAATATGTTGCTATATTAATTTTCACTGAAGGAAGAAGAGGCACAGAGTGATCAGTACACAATCCCATTACTTTTTTATTACTCTTGCATAGCTAGATTTCGGCTATAAAATAGATATAGCATTGAATAGTACCAACAAAATGGAAGACAAAACAATCCAGTAATGATAAAAAGTTATGTTCTCACATACTACTATGCCATGCAATGCAGTGCTATATCTATTTTACCACCAAACAAGTAAATCACTATTCAATTTTTAGCTTTAAAGGCTAGATAAAATGGCAGTTTGTTTCATAATCTTCCTGCAAACAGTGTAACACAGTTGGAGCTACATTATACATTTATGTATGAAATTTTACATCAATAGAGGGCATTTTCATGTTTTATTAAATGTACTTCATTAAATAATCCTTGTTGTGTTGATCTTAGTTATTTTATTACAGTGTTAACAGATCTTCATAAAAACTGCTTATGAGAACTTTTATATTTCTTTAATATTAAATATTTAGTGGATCTTTTAACCACTGTGATATGAGTGTCTACGCTAGGCTTTTGATGAATTTCAGATTGGTATGTAATTTTATTTTACCAAGATGATCTTCAACAAAATATTTTTAATTTTTAAAATTTTTATTTCTAAAGTGATGTAACAATTTTGTATTATACAGTTGTATGAATCTATTAATGATGCTTTGCATATATTTTGGTGGATCACTTTCACCACTAAGATGTTAGCAAGCAATTGTAAGTTGACATTTCTGGAATACTTCAAAGTGACATGCGAATATGCTTGTTGATTTTAGATACTAAAAAAGGGTTTTAAATTCGGGACTTACTTGCATTGCACGGTGTAAGCTAAGGCCACTGTACTTGCTGTAAACAACTGCTTCAGTGTCTTTCTGCCTATATACCAGTAAGATCATATGGTGACATGTACTACCACAAGTTTGTTGGATTGTAACTCAAACAGTATGTTGATCAGAATGGGTAGCTGCTATTGGATAACATGGTGTTTTACTTATTGCTCTATGTAAAGTAAATTAATTCTGATTCTGTAATTTCCATGTGTTGTAGCACTTTAGACAGCTGTTTTTAGCCCAAATCTAAATATACACTAGTAATAAAAACTAATGGGATTGCGATTGGTTGCTGTGTACCTGTCCTTCCTTATAGTTGCTGTGCACAACAATTCCTTATAGAATCAAAGTTTATTAATATTTTCACTTGTTATTCTGTTGTTTTTCACATTAGAAACAACTTTTCAGCACAAGTTTTGTAAGGTTAAATTATCATTTGGTTTTACTTAAGACTTCTGATCAGGGGTGATGGCAATGGGGGTGGGGGGTCTATGGGGGCTACAGCTGCCCCCCCCCCCACACACAATGGAGTATCATATTATACTGGATAAAATGATATCAGAAATCAGTGAATATATTACTCCAATGTAGCAATATAGGTTGCAATGTATTTCAAACTCATTTTAACAAAAGAATAAGAGCAGCAAATAGCTTATTATCTAAGCCAATAAATATCATTTAACTTAAAATGGGCATCTTATGATTAATTAATACACATTTTTTACCCTGAACTGAAAAACAGCTACCAAAAACTACTTTAAGCAACACCAAATTTTACCATTTTGTCGGTGGAGGACCCTACCTCTCCTTTTGTTAAGCTATATTCCATTCACCAAACCCAGTCTCCCCACCCCGCTTGACTGACTTCTAGAATTGCTCTGGTTTCTGATGTTGTTAATCCATGTATGTTATCTTGGTGATGTATCTAGTCAGTCTGCCGATTTTCGACATTATTTCAACCACATTTATTTGGTGAAAAAAACACTGAAAATCAGCCATCTGGAGTATGCAGACCATCTAAATACATCTCCAGGACAACACATATCAATTAACATCTTCAGAAATCGTGATAATTTAACCTCATGAAACTTGTACTCTGAAAGTTTTTTTTAATCTGAAAAACAAGAGGAAAACAATTGAAAATATGATATAGCAACATAGTTGTGACTACTGTGCAACACACTCATTACACATATAAATCAAACATGTGTTACAGGCCACTGAAGAAGCTTCACAAAGAAAAGCAACAAAATGTGTATGGGAAAAAACAAACTGCCTTTCGTTTAGTTAAAAGGACAGAATAACATTTCATTGAATTTTGAAACAACTAAGGAATGACAGAAAAAAGATAAAATCACAATAATCTTCTTAAATTTGAAGGAACATGTGCATTATTATAAAGAAAATGACAACCTCTGTTATTAAATAAGCTCAAAGGGCTTCTTATGAACAAACTACATTATACTCGTATAGTAATTGTTCATTTATTGGCCTGAAAAACTGATTCAGCATCTCTGCAATTAATTATTTATTATCTTTGCAGCTTACCTAATTATACAGTGGATCTATTTTGTACAATTTACTTGTACTTACTGTTATTAATTCAACTGTTACGTATTGGACAACACAAATTTCATGTAAAACTGCTCAAAATGAAGAAGCATCTTACTTTTGACATATTATGTTCAATTAACAGGTACCTGGGACTAAAATCACTTGTCTATACAAATTGCTTGGATCCAGGTGATACATGGTACATTGATGCAGACTGGACAAATTTTCTTAATCCTGCTGTTCTGTTTTGGTTGTACTATGTCCTGTCTCTTGAAGCCAGGCTTCTCTTTATGCCACATGTAAGTATGTTCCCAAACCACCTCTGTTGCTCTAAGTTAAATGCCTGATATGCATTAACAGGCTGACAATTAACCCATAAAATGATTAATTGCTAATGAAGGTATGTGGTTGTGTTAATTGATTGAAAGTAATCTCTGGTTTGAATAGTTAGTAGACTACTCACATTTGGTTTATCTTGGAAGTCATTTATTTCTGTGTAGTGGGTTTTATTCTTAGACATAGGGAAGTGGTGCTATATTTGTTAGTCAGCTAGCAGTTTATTTAGCCACAGTAGTGATTCAAAAATTACAGCCTAATTTATAGTAACAGACTTTCAAGACTACCCTTTAGCACATTTGGCTCATAAATTTCATATAGTAATGACAGATGCAATGATAATATTTAAAATAATATTCTCAAGTTCTTTTTGGTGAAGGTTTATTTAATTTAGCCTTGGTGGAAGTGGTTTGTGTTCCTGCAGTGGTTGCTTTTTGTAACTTGTGTGTGTTTTATAGCACTTCAGTTAGAGAATATGCACTGCCTTTGTGGGAGTGGGTGTGTCATTAGTGTATTGTTCCATTCTGCTCTCATCAGTTGTGATTTATAACTCCTCTTCCTTGATGACAATAACTGTGGCTTCTACCACTGGTGTACAGGATTCATGAGGTACACACTAAGCCTGCTACCATTTGTGGATGACATTACCAAATTCTTAGGTTAATCTGAAGTAATTATGCACACATGATGCAGAATGATCAGAGTCTGCTGTCAGATTCCCTCCTTTAGAGAAAGTGACATACTGTCACGGAGATTAAGTGATTCACTGATTATGTTCTTTAATTTTTTATATTTTTCATGACACAATTATATGAGCATTTCACCGTGTCATCTGCTTTCAACGAGCTGGTGGTCATCTTCAGATATAAGGCACATGCTGCAAGTTGTTTTTGTTGCAGTACTGCAAAAAGAAATCATGTGTAGCATATGCCTTTAGTCTGAAGATGACCACTGGCTCACTGAAACTGATTATGACATTGTGAAATTCTCAGGTGATTGTGTTGTGATAAATATAAAAAAAGAAAAGAACAGTTTCTTTCCTAATAGAGGATGTCGTAATTGATGTGATGAAAACGCTTAAAGTTGTATATTAGAATGCGTTGTAGCCCATCGGTGTTATGCAGTTGTTTAGTAATCTGTAGTTAAATGCAGTTTTTTATAGTGTGTTGTTGGAAGTGTCCGTTACTTGCACTCTGCTGTATTTTAAAGTAAAGAATTTTAACTTATTCTATATGTTTCTGTATTTAGGAATACATTAATGAAATGAATTGGAGAATCTGACTGTAGGATAATGCAGCACTCAGGGTATATGTGCCAGAGTCTGTATGGGGTTCAAAATCTGTCATCTGTCTTCATAGCTCTATACTCACAAACAAGGAATTGGAGCAGCATTTCTATGAACACAGCTGTAATGAATTGTTAGTAACATTGACATTTTACATGTGGCATATAAGATAAGCTAATTTTGATCATATAGATAACTAAATTTCATTGCCTTGTCAACATATTTAGCAGAATTGGTGTTTTCCTCTCCAATAATATATACAAGATATTAAAATAAATGTGAATAATATTTTATAGATGTTGGTATGCATAGAACAAGATTGAACAGTGTAATAGAGATAGGTCATGGAATAAAATAGCTTTGAGAAGTGAGCACTAATTAACAGGAGGAGAGAAGTGGAAAGGTGTGTATTTCATGATAAATTATATCTGCTGAGGGAAGTTTTGTAACAACATTGTCAGGTGTGCAGACCCAATTTCATTAGTTTATTATAGGGTGCTTTCTGAATTGTAAAACTGATCTACAAGCCAGTTAGTGCATAAAAGCGCATAAAAGTTTGTCTAGATGTTTTGAGAAAATAGTTGTTCCCCTGTTCTGAAAATCTGTACCCACATTATCTCAAAGCAATCGTCCAAGTCACTTATTGTTTCTGGGTATTTTGTGGAGCCTGGACTATGTGGCCACTATTTTCCAATTATTTTGAAATGCTAAATAAGGCAAAATGCAGAACAATTCTTGTCTACAAACTGTGGGCTGTGTTGACTTATGCATCAGAAAACCTTTTTAATAACATGAATAAAATACACACACCAGACATAATAGCATTAAAAATAATTATGCAGAGCCTGTGCTAGATTCAGGGTCTCATGCATTTTCGATTCTCCTGTGTGGCATAAGTGTTCATTTTTTGTCTTAATTCTGATTAGGTTTTTCACACAAGAACATTACGTGCTGATGTGAAAGGAATTTGTGTTACTTATCTCACTCAAGCTCTGATTTTAAAAGGATACTCTCAATTTGGCTCAATATCTGTCCTAAGTAAGGTCATTAGACTGGTAGACTGATTCAAATTTCAAACTATTGTTCCATAAATTCAAAGCAAAAACTGTCTGTTTATAAATGCCTCAATAAGTGGTGTTGTCGATGTGCTATTCCATTGGTCTGTGGGATTTCAGTTGGGTTGTAGCCCAAGGAAACACACTCATTTCTCTAAGACTCGGTATATTCCATTACAGATGCCCACATTAAAAGAAGTCATACAGCCAGCTGAACAAGCAAGATGGCTTGGGCCATTAGGTTAAAAGAGTCGAAGAACTTGCTGTAGTGGAGATGTGTCATTCATACCTGTGTAAGCCACAGAGCACCCCCCCCCCCCCCCCCGTCCCCCCCCCCCCCCCCCCCCTCTGTGTCTGGCAGTGAGGGTCAACGTGGAACTGCTGTATGTGGTGTGGGTGAATGACGTGTTGGCCTGCACATGAGGATGGAGCGGTATGGGGAGGGACTGTGTTCCTCACATGATCGGCTGGCATCATTCGAACTTTGATCGATTTTGTATTTCTGGATTTCCGGAAGGCTTTTGATGCTGTACCACACAAGCAGCTCATAGTGAAATTGCGTGCTTATGGGATATCGTCTCAGTTATCTACATCTACATCTACATTTATACTCTGCAAGCCACCCAAGGGTGTGTGGCAGAGGGCACTTTATGTGCCACTGTCATTACCTCCATTTCCTGTTCCAGTTGCATATGTGATTAGATTTGTGATTTCCTGTCAGAGAGGTCACAGTTCATAATAATTGACGGAAAGTCATCGAGTACAACAGAAGTGATTTCTGGTGTTCCCCAAGGTAGTGTTATAGGCCCTTTGCTGTTCCTTATCTATATAAACGATTTTGGAGACAATCTGAGCAGCTGTCTTCAGTTGTTTGCAGATGACGCTGTCGTTTATCAACTAATAAAGTCATCAGAAGATCAAACAAACTGCAAAACAATTTAGAAAAGATATCTGAATGGTGCAAAAAGTGGCAGTTGACCCTAAATAACGAAAAATGTAAGGTCATCCACATGAGTGCTAAAAGGAACTCGTTAGACTTCGTATACATGATAAATCAGTCTAATCTAAAATCCTTAAATTCAACTAAACACCTAGGTATTACAATTATGAGCAACTTAAATTGGAAGGAACACAGAAACTGTTGTGGGGAAGGCTAACCAAAGACTGCGTTTTATTGGCAGGACACTTTGAAAATGTAACAGACCTACTAAGGAGACTGCCTGCACTAAGCTTGTCGGTCCTCTTTTAGAATACTGCTGTGCAGTGTGGGATCCTTACCGTATAGGACTGACGGAGTACATTGAAAAAGTTCAAAGAAAGGCAGCACGTTTTGTATTATCGTGAAATATGGGAGAGAGTGTCACAGAAATGATACATTATTTGGACTGGAAGTCATTAAAAGAAAGGCGTTTTTCGTTGTGTCGGAATCTTCTCACGAAATTCCAATCACCAACTTTCTCCTCCGAATGTGAAAATATTGACACCAATCTACATTGGGAGGAATGATCACCACAATAAAATAAGTGAAATCAGAGCTCGTACAGAAAGATATAGGTGTTCATTCTTTCCGAGGGCTATACGAGATTGTAGTAATAGACAATTGTGAAGGTGGTTCGATGAACCCTCTGCCAGGCACTTGAATGTGATTTGCAGAGTATTCATGTAGATGTAGATATAGATGAAACCTCCCTAGGGGGGGTTACCGTAGCTCGGAGGAACATGTGGTCAATGCTGCGTGGGAGCAGGCAATCAACTGACGAACCAAGTCCCCGGTTGGATGGGGTGAGTTGTCCTGCAGCTGGATGAAGATGTGGTTGTCGTCAGTGAGGATGGTGGTGTCCTTCACACGTTCGGGCGGGAAGTCAGTTTGCAGAACCACTAGAGGGGTTAGGGGGTAGGGGGAAGAGGCAGAGGGAGAGGGGGGGGGTGAGAATCCGACAAATGGCGTTGAGTAAGTGGTGAACCTTTAACCTGGATGTCCATCGTGTTAGCAGTGGGGTTATGACCTCGTATGGGCCTTAATACAGTGGAGCAAGTGGGGCCCAAACGGTGTCATTGCAGAGGAAAATGAACTTGCATGAAAGGAGATTGGAGGGCATGTAGGAGCAGGGGGGAGTATAGCTAGATGGGAGAGGGGAGGGGGGTCAGGGAAATGTTTGCAAAATTCGGTCAGATCTGGCTAACGAAGTCAGGAAGGGGGTGGGATTGTTGGGGGAGGCAGGTTGTAACAGCTCCCCAGGTGCCCTTGATATCTGTTTTGTACAATAACCGTTGGGCCGAGGAGTAGTCACGGGAGGACATCTGTCCCAAGACTGTTGTGACACTGTAGTGCTGTCTTGAAAGTGCGATGCCACCATTCTACCAGTCCATTTGCTTGGGTATGGTAGGCAGTTGTGTGACATTTGTTGATGCGACACAGCTGGCAGAGCTGAGCGAAGAGTGCTGACTCAAACTGCCGGCCTGGTTAGTGGTGACAGTAGTGGGGCAGCCGAGGTGGGAAATCCAGGAAGAAACAAAAGCCTTAGCCACAGTTTTGGCAGTCATATTGCTGAGAGGTACAGCCTCTACCCTCTACGATCAATGCCAGAAAGAACATAATGGAAGTCCTCTAAGAGGGGGGTGGGAGGTGGGGTGGGAAGGGGACTGATGAGGTCCTGGTGTATGTGGCGAAAGAGGCCAGATGGAATGTCAAATTTGCGGAGAGGTGGAACAGTGTGCCTGATGACTTTGTTGCGCTGGTGATGCAGTTTTGGGCCCAGGTCTGACAATTGCGCTTCATGTCTCACCACACAAATCGTTTGGACACAAGGCATGTCGATGATTTAATTCCAGTGTGTGCTAGACAATGTAGTGTGTCAAACACTGAACAGCAGAGGGAGGTGGGCATGAGGGGGGTCGTAGGGTGCCAGTGGAGGAGTTGCATCAGACTTCCTCTCAGACACTGGCAAATTTTGCTTTAATGAAAGACAGCGAAGTGGAGCTGCTGTTGAGAAGTTTCTCTGTATCCTCGTCCTTGTTCTGTAGGGACTCGAGGTCAGAAAGGTCAACAATCATTGAGATGGTGCTAATGTGGGAAAGGAAATTTGCAATGATGTCAGCACCTTTGATATGGCGGACGTCAATGGAGAATGGAGAGATGAAATAGAAATGCCAAAAGCGACAGGGGTGGAGGGGGAAGGTGAGAGGGGGGTGTGTATGGCATCTGCTACTTGTTTATGGTTGATCAGGATGTCGAAAGGTTGGGCCTCGACGTCGGGGCGGAAGTGTTTCACTGCCTCATAAACTGCTAAAAGTTCGCGGTGGAAGGCTGAGTATTTTTATTGGGTGCATGAAAGTTTCTTCGAAAAGAACTGAAGTGGCATGACTACGTATTGTGGCATTATTGAAGGACCACACCTACCACAGAACAACTGGCTTCTGTGATGGTGAAGAGCTCAGCATCCGAGATTGGATGAGCGAGGGTGATGGCTCATGCAAGAGAGTCTTTCAGGGCCAGGAAGGCTGTGCGCATTGGATCTGTCCATGGAACGGGATGCGTCCCTGAAGTTCGCTTGCCAGCGAGGGCGTTGGTGGCGCGGCCTGGGTGTCGGTTGCTGCAGGCAAATGACAATGGAAGTAGTTTATTGTTCCCAGGAACCACAGAGCTCTTTCTATGTGATAGGGAGTGGCATGGATAAGATTGATTCCGGTGGCTGAGACTGTGTACCCCAAGATGAGGGAGTTCCCTTTACTGTTGTGATGTGGCATTTATGATCTTGCACGGATTTGCCAAAGGTCAGGATATCGTCAAGATATATAAAACGAAGTCGAACTGGAGCAAGAGAGAGTCAATAAATAATTGCTACATCTGGGCAGTGTTTTTTAACCCGAATGGCATGAAATGGTACTCGTACAACCTGGTAGGGGTGATAATCACTATTTCCGGAATGTCTTGGGGGTGCTACTGGGATTTGGTGATAAGCGCGTTTGCAGTCCAGTACGCTGAAAATTGTAGCACCCGCGAGAAGGTTATTGGAGTCGGAAATGTTTGGTATAGGATAATTCTCCGTCACAGTTCCAGTGTTCAAGCATATGTAATTGCCACTCATACGAAAGGAGCTGTCCTGTTTAGGGGTGATGTGTATGGGTGACAACCAGTTACTATCGAATGGCTGTAAAATTCCCTCCTCAAGAAGTTCATGTATTTGCTGGTGAGCTGAGTGTAACTTGTGTGGGTTAAGGCGGTGAGCCTTGTGGTGAATAGGTGGGCCCTCGGATGTGATGTGATGAACAGTGCCATTCATGGTGGTGGAAACCAAATGTTTGATGACTGTGTGCGTGCGGGGCATGGTGTCAGTTGATTTATTAGGGGCACATGGCTTGGATGCGGTATAGTTGTCTGCTCAAGAGGGGAACGGCAGCGAAAAAGTTACATTTTTGTTATGTTTACACCATCCTGGATGGCAGTTTGCGAGTGTTGAGTGAGAGGCGGGCACGAGCAGAGCCTGTAGATGCTGTCTATTGTCCATAGTACACGAGAGACGTGCACTCGGCAGTGGAGGCGCAAGAGCGGGGGAATGTTTATCAACACGGTTGGCAGGCATGCGCACGGTGGTGGTGGGTGTGGTGGGAGACCAGATGACTGGGTTGTCATGAGGCACGCGAGTGTCAGTTTGCGAAACAGGTGAGAGAGAGAATGAGCTGAGCACATTTGATGGTGGCGGGGGGAGGCGGGGGCAACACTGTGTGGTTGACAGTGGAGTTACATGATATAGGAGTGGCGTTGCTAACCTGTGTGCTCCTGTTGGTGGAGCTGTCGGGTGCGGCAGATGAAGGCTCGGATGTTGGCGCTGCCGAGTGGCGTGAATTGATGTGGGTGGTGATAGCGGCAAGCTCATCTTTGGCGCATGCAATGCAATATTTCAAAACTGCATTCTCACAGTGTAGGGCGCATCTCTTGGCACTTTCCTCCAGGATGCGTTTCACAGTTGCACAAGTCATGCTCGCGAGAGCCGCTCACTGATGCTCTAAACAGTTAACAGTGTTTACACTTGGAGCAGTTGGTGGAGCGTGGTCACACAGGATATGGGAGTTAGAGGTGTGGTGAAACAGAGAACTTCGAACAACATTTGGCGACAGGTGGTGGTGTGATAAGAAGTTGATTCCCAGGATCAGTTCTGCTATGTCTGCGACGTGGAAGATAGAGTGGAGGGAGAAGCCGTAAGAGAGGCAGAGTTGAATCTCGATGGAACTGCAGGTCTGAAGTGTAGACGAGTACATGACTCACAGGAGAGAGCGTGTGCCTGTGAGGGGGGCTGTGACCATCGATTTAGGTATGACTGAGATGTCAGTGCCGGTGTCCGTGAGGAAGTTGCGACTCGAAGAATAGTCTTTGATGTAAAGACGGCTGTTTGATGGGCCAGAGGTGTGGATGGAGTGTAGCATGAGTTGGTGCTTATTGGTCGATTGGTTTTTCAGATGCTTGCATGGGGGGGTGGCAATTTCTCGTGTCGTCGCTGAATATGGTGAGGGTACATTGTGAGAGGAGGTGGCCGATAATCCTCTACGTGTTCAGGTTTGTACACCGCCCCTGCCCCTGCCTGTGGCTAGGCGAGCTACCAGTGCAGGAGTGCCAGCCTGTTGTGTGAGCTCCTGTTAGTAGCGTTGGTGTGTGAGTGAATAGACTTGGTCAGCCGTCCTCCGATGCAAACCGATGGATTCCAGGGCGTGGGGGAGGAGGTTAACCTGGAGATCTGTAGGCTGTTTTGATAAAGACACAGACCACAGGGTTTCATCTGGCATCATCAGCTTGCTGACCAGGAAGCGTAGCCAGTGTTTAAGCTGGGATGGGGTGCTGTTGCTGAGATGTTCCTTGTACGGTATTCGCAGAATAACATCTTGTGGGGAACACGAGAGGCACTTGATTGTAGTCTGTTTTGCAAAATCGTACTTCAAAGTTAGTGGTGGTGTCAGAAGTAGGTCGCAGATCAGGTCTGTGTACCCATGCAGTTCAGTCATGAGACATGGGAATTTTGAATTGTCATCGGTGACGCAGTACAGTTCAAACGAGTTCTCCACCAGTACAAACCACATTGCTGAGTTGTCCTCGGATAGTGGAGGTAGGGTTGGTAAGTGATCTGGTGGTGGTGACGAGGTGCAGTTAATTCTGTATACGAGTCCCTCGTATCACTTGTATGACACGGATGCTGGACCAGCACTGTCGACACAGATGGCACTGCGTAGAGTGCGAGTGAGCAGTCCGTCGGAGCAGGTGAGAACGGCACTGAAGCAATAGGAAATAACACTGTAGAACTGTCCGATGCAACATTTGCGGCACGGAAGTCCGACACGGAAGGCATGGCCGGCGCCATGTGAAAAGCGAGTGGGTGAACAGCTACAGCTGAAACCTGCTGCTAGTTTACTTGATTGGCGGGGGGAGGGGGTGGAAGAGCTGACGTAAGCGTTGCAGCACAGTAAAATATTCCAACCGGGCTATCGACATGATGAGCCAGGGCATGTTTGGAGGGGTGGAAAGCACAGTTAGTATCACTATGCGCCACATTGTTCACATTAGGTGGAGGCCTATATAGTGCACTGTGGGACCAAACGGTCACTGGGGGCGGAAACTGGCCTGGAAATGTTCGTCATATACACTGGGCGTTGTCCACTTTGTAAACCTATGAAGCGGTAAAGCAGTCGGACATCGCGGGAGTACAATTGGTACACGTGGTCTGCCTAACAAAGGTGAAATTGCACATGGCACTGCTGTAGCAGTCACCCGGGTGGCCGGCATCTGATACATATTTTGTGCACGAAATGCAGAATCTGTGTCAGCTTGACGAAATGCAGGAACTTTGCTCTCCTCGTTATTGTTTCCAAAATGCACGTATCAATGCACACTCATTGGAGAAGCAAAGCCTGAGTCCGCAGTCACATGTTGCACTGTCTAGTGGCGAAAGTGTTGGGGTGATGAAACTGCAGGAAACATGCCGTGTAATCCAGATGGTGGTGTAGCAACAAAATGTCCCAATGTAGGTGCAGGAGCTTTGATACCCACCTGCTGCACAACAGGATGTATGTCCAAGTGGAATGAATGAAGGCATAAACAAAGCCGTCGCGGTAGACGCAAAAATACTTGCACTACGAGGAAACAGTGTGAGAATTCTTAATCGGGTCGGTCACCACTGTGGTATTTCAGTTGGGTTGTAGCCCAAGGAAACATACTCATTTTTGTAAGACTCAGTACATTTCATTACAACAAGTCATACAGCCAACTGAACAAGCAAGATGGCATGGGCCATTAGTTTAACAGAGTCAAAGAACTTGCGATGGTGGAGATATGTCATTTGTACTTTTCGATGCCACAGGTGCATACATTTAGTCAGCTTCACATATTATTTTGAAGCTCTTATTATGCTGATCTTAAATTTTTCCATTTATCTGTTTGTGGGTCCCTTTAATATTAATGTTAATCCTTCCTAGACTTTCCATTGTTAATTATTGGAAAGGGTTTGTTGTATCAGAAATTTCAGTTGAAATGTGCTGACTACCCCATTCAGTTCTTACAGTTCTTACATCAGTAGTATAACTACAGTTGTGTTATAAGGGGTACTGAAATAACGGATACATGCACTACTTCATCATCACAAGGTTAACAACCAGTGAAGTGATGTTTTACCTTGAGCATAGGGATTTGAGAAGGTAACATTAATCATTGGATGATATGGATACAGGAGGAGGAGATAAGAAATATTTTCATGAAGGCAGAAGAAAAATATAAGGATGACTGAAAAAAGAATATCCATGTGTGTAGCTCCATTCTACCCAATGAACTTGCATGGGATGAATCAACACATTTGGCTTCATATGTCTTTATACCTCTCCAGCATTATGGGAATGCACTTGCTTCCTGTATCCTTAGTACGTTTTGTAGACAAATTCATTTCTATGCATAATTACACAGCATATTCTCTGTATCATGACTATTTTTAATTTCTGCTGTTTTTCTTGAAACTCTATCCTAGTAAACATTTTGTCCATGTGAAAACAGTGGAAAATAGCTGAAGATGGTTGTCTCCAGTTCAGTGGGAGCAAAGAATTTCCATCTAATTGCAGTATTTCCCCTCAATAAGGTTTCTTGATAATTGTGTGTCTGGGAAATGAAATTTCATGTTATACCCTAAAATGAGGTGCAGTGTACAGTACTTCTTGTGCTGGATTTTGGTCACCTACTTTATTTTCTTGGCATTGTTATCAAATTTTGTTACATTTCTATCACACAATCACTATACTCATTTACTGTGGCTGTATGGTTTCAAATTAAAATGCTGTTCTGTATTGTCTAACGGCCATCAGCTAAACCAGACATACTCAGGAGATAGTATGAATCAGCAACAGTGTTTGCTGTCAACAATATTATTGACTGCAGAATCTAAGTAGTGCATCAGTTTCAAATTCAAGTATTTGCTCTGTGGCCGTACAAGAGTCCTGCAACACATCAAAGCTTAAATGCATATGCTAACACTAGTGATTTCTGTTATTGCCCAGTGTGCAAGGACCTTCCTTAAACTTGTAATTTGAGATATTACCCTCAAGTTACTTCTCTGTACCAGAAAAATCACGATTCCTCTTGCTGGACTTGAGTGATTTGGCTGTTTTGAACATATTGATGGTCATATATATGCTGTTCCAGGAAGTTTCTCTAGAAAGCAATGAATACTCTGTCATCAGTGGGAGCAGAACACAGATCAGCCGTCCAGAGGTAAGCTGAAATAAAACTGAGAACAAGACCTGTTACTGTCGTCACTGTTGTGAACAGAGAACAACTGCTTCATCCTGCTTGCTTTGCCCTCATAGGGTTGATAAAACTGCTGTATGACCATCCATACCTGTATAATAATGTGTGTTCTCTGTTTGGGAGGTATTCTGCACATTTTTAAAGCAGTTTTGTAACTATTTGTTTATAAGGGGTGTAATACTTTAAAATAATTGTAAGAAAATCACCAAGTTGAGTGTTGTCACTCCAGTATTGCTAAAGTTATCCATTGCTGCTAATACAAAAGTAGCTTAAATTTTGGGTGCTTTTGTCTTCAGATATTGACTCATTTGTTTCTTGAGGGATAACCTACTGTGGCTTATAATGGTCTTTGTAACACTAAAAAGCTGTATATGCAAATGATAATAGAAAAATAATCTTGTTACGCAACTGCAATAGAACAGATTGTATTCAAACCTGTGTCTGCTGATCTGCTGCAATCTAGTGAGTGGATATTTTTTCCTATTTATATTTGCTTGTAATTTCATTTTGGGTTACTCTTTTCGGTATGTGTAACATAATTGTTAGTCCTGCATCTCATTTTGAGGGACACAGGCTCCAAAACATGGGTTGTATGTTCTTTGTGACATTGGTCTGTGTTCAGTGTAGCAGAGATACTGCATTAGTTAGTTCACCTGTCACCAGGAAAAAAGAAACCTACACTGACACTTCTTTACAACACATTGTCTTATGGATTCAGTGTCTGATGCCACATTTTTTTTCCTCCTGTGTACTTCCATCTTTTTCGCATAATATAAGGTCAGGTGCCCCTTTCACCAATAAACTTTTTTTCTTTGTTTGTGTGGTGCTTTAACTTATTGTCCAGCAGGTTCCAAATTCAGTCCTGTTTCCTTTTCTCTTAGAACTTACTGCTTTTGTTATTAAGAAATGTCAGAGAACAGTGAAAAGTGCAGAGATAGTGTGCAGCTAAGGCATTTGTAATAATAAGTCTGTAACAGAATTGTGGTCTAGCCAGTAGTGATAGTGGTTAAACATATTCAGAACAAATCCCAATAGAAATGAAATTGTAAAAGACCTGTTGGCACACGACATATAGTAGTCCACTGTCAAGCAATTTTACTTAACACGAGAATCAGTTCCATAATGTCTGAAATTTTCTTAAACACAGACATAAGCCTCTTTTAACACAGTGCTCATTGCTACTTGTCCCTTGTAGCGTATATTGCAGTCTTCTGTCCACTGTCTATTCTGATAACCTGGGATTTTCCATTTTCTGCAATTTTTTCTCTCTCTGAATGTTAAGATTGCTTTTAAATGCCAGATTTTGCTCTTCCTCACATGCTGAGTAAGCAGAGTTCCATGTTAATTCTTTGTTTTGGGTCTCTTACGATGTTATGCTTCATCTCATTGTAAAGTCTTACTTTCCTCGGTACAGTACTTCCTGAAATGGAAATTATACGCTTGTGTGGTTTCAGGCTACTGTTGTTTCAAGTTTATTTCTGTGTTGTATTATGTATAAAGTGATAGTTTTTCTTCTCATTAGTTTTCTCTAATTATTAACAACTTTTTAAATTGCTTGTTTGGATCTCTTTAATGTTAGTGCAGATCATGGTTAAATTTTTGAAAGACTGCCAGAAATAAGTTGTGAAACATAAAGTGTTATTTTTGTCATTGCTTCTGTGTGTAACACACTGTAAATCCAAAATAATAATTACAAATTCAAAATTCCTTGTAATTGACTGAGATATCTAATAGGAAAAACTTTGCTCATCTGAATAGTTTGTGGGGTACGTAAGGAGTTACTTTTAACAAAATATATCACATATGTTCAGATGATGTGAAAACTTGTTTTGTAATTGTAAGGAGTCTTCAGTTGTATAGACCAGAGAAAATGTGAAAATGAGTGTAACATACTCTGGAGATATGAAAATATGTAATATGGTAAAGGAAAGAAAAAATTCAGTGATTACCAAGAGTAAGTGTTACAGTGAATTCTTAATAAGCAAACCTGATAACAAGAATTGAAGTAGTAGATAACAAATAAACAAAAGAGATATGATACAAAAAAATTGACATGAAAACCACAATTCAAGAGAGAACTAACTGATGTGACAGAGACAGTTTCAACAAAGCAAATCATCCTATCACAATTGTTGATTATTAATGGCTTATAAGTGTCTAAAAATGCAACTCTAGTTATGACTCCTTATGTTCTTTTTTGACCTACAGTGTGTGCACATTTATACGAGGATGTCTTTTTGGTAAGCAAAAATGAAGGCAGGCAACCACTCACCCATAGCAGGTTGATGCATACAGCATAGAAAAACATAACAGAATGTGTCTGAAAACATGAACTTAAACTAGAAAAAGAGTGATAACTCAGAAGCTAAAATGTCTCTGTGCTGTTAAATGTTTCTGTATGAACTACACTGAAATAACTACAGATTGGTAGTTGCCTTTCTCATTTTTGTTTATTTTAGACGTTCTGGAATTTACTTTATTGTAATAGTCTCTCTTTAGTCACAAATCAAATTAAGTGGGGAACACTGCTGGAACAATGAAGCAGAATACTTTGGGATGACAGGTGCACCAAAGTACGCACTGCTGCTGAGAAATGTTCCAATTTCCTTTCCCCAAATGTTTGGCCATGTCTTCCTGATGAGAAAGTGTGGATTTAAGAAAATGCTTGTTGTGATTGTTAGATACTAGTAAAGAACATCATGCATGTGCAAACTTCATGTCATGAACATATACCATAGAGAGCTAGTAAGGATTAAACCATTACACCAGTAGAAAGCCCAAGCCATAGTTTGATGTGAAAAAAAAGTGTAGCAAAAGAAGGGAATTTCAAATTATGCTACATCTTCAATCAGTTACCTAAATTGTTCTGTGTCTTTTGTTTGTATAACAATGTTCTTTTCTGTATGTATGGGGGAGGGGGTAAGAGACATCCTTCTTCAAAAAGAAAACTGAGATCAAAGATAAAGTAAGTGAATTTTATACCTAAAGATATAGTTATTTCCCCCTTTACCTCCTTTCTTATAGAGAAAAGTGTCCTTGTATTGCCCAAGAGTCTAGACGACTAGAGGTGATTTGTTGAACATTTGATAGATTTCTGGAAAATGTGGTTGAAAATAGTGCTCCAGTGAAGACAGGAAAAGATGTGACATAAAATGTTGGTATTTCAGTTGAAATAAAAATGACAAATTTCCTTATGATATGGAAATGGGTTTTTTCTTTTACTTGTCTGGTATCTCATGTTAAATGCTCAAGAAATTTGTCTCATGGTATAAATGTTTAAATGTCTTGTAATGTTTTGTGCCATATCAGGTGTGATACAAGTGTATCTTTAGAATCATTTGAAACTGGACATACTGTGTGTTTCTCAAAAACCCTCTGCAGTTCACATGCTGGATAAGCTTTAATCGCCAATACCTGCCATTTCAGACTAAAGGTAGTGAAGATTATCTTAGCATGGATGGCAGTGCTCCTCTGTCACGCCAGATATCAGTCAGGCTTTCACAGAAGAGATTAGCTCGCAGTCCTACTAACAGGTGGAGGTCAGCTACTCGGAAAGTCCGAGTATGTAACTTTGCTACTAACATAACACTGTTTCTTTATTGGCTGTTGCTTGTGAAATGTGCTGTCTGTGCTTCTTTGCTTTTGTTATATTGCTGTACAGTTTTATTTTTATATTCTGAGTTATAATTAGAATATTGTTTTCAAGTATTGATCACGATGTGTAAGTCATGCCTGACTTTGTGATTAGAGAAACTTTACTGTAGGTGCAAAATGCATTATTGTTACCAATAACAAGTATTAAAGTCAATAATGTTTAACTCTCAGTAACTGTAACAACTGTAATTTGTATTCTGTTAAGTTGGATACAAGTGAATTGTAGTTAAACTGATTAAAAATGACTACTTTATTTTTGCATGAAGCTTTTGTGTCATACTTTAATTTTTTACATGATATTTGCAAAACATAGAGCATGCACTAATTTTTAATTAATTAATAAGTACTTCTACCATTTCATGAGCACAAATGAAAGCTGATTTTCCTTGGGTATTTGTTAACTTAGATGTGTTCCTGTTTCTGATGATTTTTAGGTTGAAATTGAAGATGATGAGAGTGTCGGCTTTAGAGAAAATACTCCCGTATGTATTAAATAATTGAATATTTCTTTATAGAATTATTAATTCCTAGTACATCAATGTAATATATAATAATAATAATAATAATAATAATAATAATGCTTATTTATGTGGTAGCATTATATTTACAATTTTGCTGTTGACACACACACACACACACACACACACACACACACACACACACACACACTGTACACTTGTTCTAATAATTAGTACTTGTTCTCAAAGTAATTTGTGTGTATCTCAATATTAGGAAAAGGATAGCACATCCCACTGTAAAGATGACACATTGAGCTGCAGAACAGGCACAACAAAACGTATTTTAAAAAGGCTGTTAAATATTGAGCAGTCAGGCAAAGAAGTCTTCTGGAAAGAAAACACACACACACACACACACACACACACACACACACACACACACACACACACACACCATTCACACAAGCAAGTAAACCCCACACACTTATGACTGCTATCTCTGGCTGCTTGGGCCTGAATGCAACTGCTGCACTGAACAAAAGCAGCAATCTGGAAGGAGGCAATGGAAGGGGAGAGGCAGCAGGGTGTGAGGAGAGAGAAAAGCACTGTCTGGCGGAGTGCACAGGGACTAGACTGTGGCATGACAAGGCTGTGAGGTGCAGCGTTGAGAGGCTATGGGGAGGGAGGGCTCAGGCGAAATGGGGAGTGGAAAAGGAAATAGGCAGATAAGTGAAGAAGGGTAGGTGTGTGGCAGAGAGTGGCACACTACTACTTTTCATTTGAAAGGAAGGCAATCATGGCCAGCCACTTGGTACCTTCCTGTGCTAGCCTGTTTATGGGCCATCTAGTATCTGAAAACCCCAGACCTATTCCTTGCTCCAGGTTCATTGATACGTTCACAGTCTGGACTCAGAGCCAAGGCACCCTATGCTCATTCCTTCACAACCTCAACACCTTCCCTCCCATCCACTTCACCTGGTCCTCCTCAACCCCCTGTATGACTTTCCTGGAAGTTGACCATCTCTGCTCTGATGGCTCCATCCACATCTCTGTCCACATGAAACCCACCAACCGCAAACAGTACCTGCATTTCCACAGTTATCATCCCTTCCACACCAAAAAAATCCCTCCTACACATCTTGGCTATCCAGGAGCAGCATATCTGCAGTGACAACGATTCCCTTGCCCAGTGTGTTGAAGGTCTCACTAAGGTATTCATAGTCAGTCACTATCCCCCAGATCTAGTCCACGAACAGATCTCCCATGCCATTTCCCTACACATCCCCAAATCCCCAGCACTACAAAAGAGAGCCCCCCTTCATCACCCAGTACCACCCTCGACTGGAACAA
This sequence comes from Schistocerca cancellata, assembly GCF_023864275.1. Lineage (NCBI taxonomy): Eukaryota > Metazoa > Arthropoda > Insecta > Orthoptera > Acrididae > Schistocerca > Schistocerca cancellata. The sequence continues at coordinate 607,546,778 of NC_064631.1, read as the reverse complement.
CTGAAACGCAGCTTTTACTAGGACTTTGATTACCTATGATCATGCTCTGAAATGAGTGACATACTACCCAAGAGCCTTCCCATCCCTCTTAAAGTGGTGTTCATTCATTCATTCAACCAACCTCCACAGCATCCTAGTCCATTCCCATGCCTCTCCCAATCCCAACCACTTGCCACAGGGATCATATCCCTGGAAGACCTAGGTACAAGAACTGTCCAATTCACCCACCCAGCACTTAGCACTTCCTATTCCAGTCTTGTCACAGGCTTATCCTACCCCATCAGAGGCTGGGCCACCTATGAAGGCAGCCATATCATATACCAGCTCTGCTGCAATCACTGCACAGCTTTTCATATTGGTATGAATACCATCTAGCTGCCCACCAGGATGACTGCCCACTGTCAAAATGTGGCAAAGAGCATGGTAGACTAAACTGTGGCACAGTGTGCAGCTGAATGTAAAATGCTTGATTTCAGTGGCTGCTTCCTATCCTGGGCCATCTGGATCTCCTCTCCAACACCATCTTTTCTGAACTGCAGTCATGGGTGTTGCCCTTACAACACATTGTACACTCATTAAGTTATCCTAGCCTCAACCTACAGTAATCTGCTGTCCCCACACCCTCCACCAACAGTGCACCCCCCCTCCACCCCACCCTATCATCTCCTGCCTATTCATGTCCCCTCATAATCATCATGTGTGATCCTGTGCCAATGCACCTGCCTGTCTTTTCTCTTCCCTGTTCCTCTCCTATTCCATCTGCCCCCTCCCCTTCTCACGCATCTTCCTGCCTCATAACCTCCTGACACATTGCCTAGTAGTCTGTCATGTCTCTGTCTAGTCCCTACGTGCTGCACCAGACAGCAATCTTGTCCGCACTCCTGTTGCCCCCCTTCCCCCTGCACATCTCCTGCTATCCCTCCCCCTTTCCCAGCCCACTCCAGATTGCTACTTTCATACAGCACGAAGTTGCATTCTGATCTGAACTGCTGGAGATGATGGTCGTGCCTGTCCGAAACTCAGTGTTTCATTTTTGTAGCAATCTGTCCTTTCCCTAATATTTTTGATAATCCAACTTGGAGTTTCCATTGTTCATATTAAAGTTTACTGTTTTTCATGTCTTGAATTTTTATTAAGCGTAATGTTAGTGTGTTGTGAAGGCCATTGTCATTTTTTCCTTCATGTAACAGTAACAGTAACAGTAACAGTTAAGATTATGTAACTATTAATGAACAACAGACCTTGCCTAGCTGGGGTGCTTGCATGCCTCACTGATACAGATAAGCTATACATTGGGTTTAATCACAGTGGAGGTGTATTTGTGGAGAGGCAAGACCAACCTGTGGTTCCTGAAGGAAGACAGCAGCCTCTTCAATAATTACAGGGGTAACAGTCTGGAGGATTAAGTGACTCAACCTTGTAACGCAAGCCAATAAGGTCTAGCTATGTTGGTACTGAAGATGGTTGAAAGCAACAACAGCTGTTATTTTTCCCAAGGGCATGCAGGTCTGCTGTATTGCTCAATCCTCCCACTACCAGTTTTTTTTTTCACTGAGTCCCACTAGAATCACAAAGACCCCAAGTAATTCAGATGGAACAGATTGGCAATATTTTAATGAACTAACACAAAAACATGCATTACAGCTGTTCTATGTAGCAGCCATTCTACATTTATAAATCTTATTATATTCAAGAAATAAAAAGAAATTTAGATTGTGTGTATATTGCCCACAGTGATACTAGTGCAAAAAAACTGTGGGTAAATTATGTGTTGTAAATATTAAACTGAACAAAATGTCTTTGGACTGTATGCCCACATAGGACAGTGATGTTATCTTTTTGAGTGAAATATTCCTGAGGTAAAGTAGTCCCCGATTCCAATCTCCAGCTGAGGACTACCAAGGAGAATAAGGAAAAACAAAACTAGCATTCTATGTGTCAAACTACAGAACGTTAGCTCCCTTAATCAGGTAGGTAGGTTAGAGAATTTAAAAGGAAAAGTGACTAGATTGAAGTGAAGTGCAGTAACTGGAAGATCAGGACATATGGTCATGTCAGTACCAAGTTATCGAAACACAAAATCAAGTAGCAGTAATGTAGGAGAAAGTCTAATGTGTAAATATACGAGGGCCATTCAGTAAGTAATGCAACACATTTTTTTTTTTTTTTTTTTCCTGAAAGCAGCTTGATTTTCTTAAGTATTCAAATACATCATATTATTCCCCACTTCTTTGGCTACAAAATCCTATTTTTGAACATAATCTCCATTCTATGTGATGGCCTTATGCCTCTTACTAGAAGGGCCTCTATCCCTGCATAGTACTGCTCTACTGATCAATGTCAGAGGCAATATCTTGCTGCATCAGTAACTTCCCATCATCCACATACTTCTTTCCACAGTGTGTCTCTTTTATTGGTCCAAACAGATAAGTCAGAAGGTGTGAGTTCTGGGCTGTAAGGTGGATGTGGAAGAGCAGTCCAATGAGGTTTTGTGAGCTCCCTTGGGTCCGCAGATTTGTGTAAGGCCTTGGGTTGTCACGATGAAGGAGAAGTTCATTTGCATTTTTGTGGCGATGAATGTGCTGAAGTTATTTCTTCAATTTCCTGATGGTAGCACAGTGCACTTCAGAGTTGATCATTGCAGTATGAGGGGAGGATATCAAACAGGTAACCGCTTTAGAGTTATAGAAGACTGTTGTCATGACTTTACAGCTTTGAGCTTTTTCTTTGGAGGAGGATTGGTGTAGTGCCACTCCGTGGATTGCCACTTTGTTTCTGGTTTGAAGTGATGGACCAGTGTTGCATCACCTGTGACAATGTTAAAAAAAATTGTTATGATCAGTCTTAAAAATGTACAAGCAATTCCGCAAATATGGTCCTTTGTAGCCCTTTTTGGTATTCTGTTAGACAGTGAGCGACCCAGCGGTTACACATCTTTGGACAAATAGTGGATGAGGCTATCAACACTACCTACAGAGACATCCAGTTGAGCAGCGAAGTGTTTGATTGTGCTCCATTGATCATCTTAAATGAGAATGTCCACATGTTCCAACATTGTACGAGTCACATCTGTGTGCAGCCGCCGGCCAGTGTGGCCGAGCGGTTCTAGGCACTTCAGTCTGGAACCGCGTGACCGCTTCGCTCGCAGGTTCGAATCCTGCCTCGGGCATTGATGTGTGTGATGTCCTTAGGTTAGCTAGGTTTAAGTAGTTCTAAGTTCTAGGGGACTGATGACCTCAGGTGTTGAAGTCCCATAGTGCTCAGAGACTTTTTTTTGTGTGCAGCCAGCCAGCAAGCTGGAAATTGGACAGGTTTGCATGACCTTGTTGTGATGATGACAGACTCCTCACCTAAAAACTCCCTGGACTTTTTTTCACTGCCAGACCCCTGTAAACATACTGCAACCACTTATGAATATCTGCAAAGGTCTGAATTTCCACCAAAGGAAACTTAATGTTAGCTCCCTGCAAGGAATGCAACTCTGTTACAGACAACGTTTTGAAGGCTATGCATAACACTGCCACCAATTGGAACGTCATGAAACTTTAAGGGCTGAAGCAGGAATATTCTAAGATGTCCCACAACAAATTCTGCATTTTTTTTTTCAGCCAAAATTGGCCTACGAAAAAAAAGTGTTGCATTACTTATTGAATGCTCCTTGTACATAAAGTGCCCTGTGTGTGTGTGTGTGTGTGTGTGTGTGTGTGTGTGTGTGTGTGTGTGTGTGCGTGCGTGTGTGTGTGTCCAGCATCTCCTCCCAAACCCCTTGATCAATTTGAACCAAATTTGGTACACAAATAGCAAATTCACAATTATCGTCACTGTGGGGTTAGAACCTCTTAGATTCCATACAGTGGAGATATGGCCAAAAACATATTTTGTCTTCTGTCCCTGCCATGTAGGATGCCCCACCTGACAGGCATGTTGTGTGGGAGTAGTATTGACCTGCTTTGAAAGGTAGCCTACACATCAGGGTCAACAAACAATTTTCTAAATTGACCTGCTTTGCATGGCAGCCTATATGACAGGGGCAAAAAAACAGTCCTCAATCCCATGACGTGTAGTCTTCACTGCAAAACAGGCATGTTGCGGGAGTAGTACCAGCCTGCTTTTTAGTAACAGCACAAGTTTTACTGCTGAACTTATAAAAATGTAATCTTCATATTCACAAACAGTCAAAACACAAGTCCCCTGATTTGTTCTGTAAACATGGCTACTGGTATTACACCAAAAGCCATAGGGTGGCAGTTGATGTGTAGTTGGTATCCAGTAAAACATTAGGCTTTCATGAATAGTTCATCAGAAGCTTCATTTAGAGATGATTGAGAAGCCGTATATACTTTATGATCTGCCTGAGTTTCATAAATGTCAGATTCATTAATCTCTCTTTATGCAGTTATTTTATTTGTATCAGCAATATGTTGCCATTATCAGTATCTATTCCTGAAATGCATTAAATGCACATTGTTACACAAAGGAAAACACTAATTTTAGATGTTGTGATTAATTTCACCTTTATATTCAATAACATGCCATTATCATTTGTATTCCTTACATTTTAATAACATGTGATTCTTTATACAGTATGTCATCTGCAGCATGAACTTTTTGCTGAAATTTACATTCAGTCTTACAGTGATTGGTTCATAAATGTGTCCCCCCCCCCTACACACACACACACACACACACACACACACACACACACACACACACACACAAACTCACTGTGTCAGTTGGGTAGACTCACTCACCTACAGAATTTATGCACAGTATACCTGACAAAATGACTGATCTCATATATGAAGTAATTTTTCCTGCAACAACCACCATTTTTCGAAAGTGCCAGATGCGGGAAATGTGATTTCATACAAGAAATTTAATGCAGATGTGAGCCTGAGTGTAAAATAGATGATTAATAATTGATCCTCAACGGCTGCACCAGCTGCATAATATATAGTGAAGTCTAATGTGTTTGTAGAGATAACCATTACCTCGATATAGATTGATTCCTTATTATCCATTTGACATAAATACATGTAGTAAACTTCAACAAGATACTTTGCTATGGTTTTAATATTTCTTGATATGATGATCGCCACTTACCATATAGCGGAGATGCTGAGTCTCGATAGGCACAAGTTGTACACACACACACACACACACACACACACACACACACACACACACACACACACACACGCGTCTGCAGTATCAAAGAGCTGAAACCACACTCTGCAGACGTGTGTGCAAGTTGCGTATGCGTGAGTGTGTGAATGTGTGTCTACTGCTGAGACAAAGGCCTTTATGGCCGAAAGCTACAAGTGTGCGAATCTTTTTGTTGTGCCTATCGCGACAGCATATGGTGAGTGGCAACTTTCCTTCTCTGGTATTGTTACATTCAATCCTGGATTTTCCATTGTTTGATTAATATGATGTTTTACATAACTAATTATTACAACATTGTAGTTGTATTGGGCACATGAAAGAATAGTCCTAACCAGTAAAATTGATTTGTAATGAGATACTGCGCAGCTTTTCATTAATCAGTTTTACAGGAATTCCTTGAGTGGAATTTGGAAACTTGTTATAGACTTGAATTGCTGTGAAAACAAGACTATTGTTAATTTTAGATTAGAAATATGCAGTTTCTGATATTATACTTGTGTCTTTGATTTGTTAAACTTATGTTCAGTAACTCAGCAGGTATTTAATTAACTCTAAGGAAATTATATAGATTAATTACTGGTAAGATATTATATTTAATGACCAAAATTTCTGATTGTTTCCTTCTGAATTATAAAAATATTGGTTATGGTCTTGCTGCTTCCCCATAGTATTAATTCAGCACTTAACAACTCGATGATTTTGACCACGAACATTGTGCCTTCTCAGGCTCTTGCTTGCGAGTAGCAGTGTGTGGTAGTGAGTGAGGGAAGTGCATGCCCACTACGTGATTGCAACAGTATGAGAGCAGTGCCAACTGTGAAATGGGAAAGGCCAGTTTTGATGGCAGTGCCATCTGATAGTGGCAATGGCAAGTTGGCATTCTGTAACACTGAGAGTGTCTTCACATTTTAATCCTCAGTGTGTGGAGTCTTCTCTTTTTACCTAAAAATTTTAGTGCATCATAAGACACCGAATAGTTTCAAGAAAATAAATTTACAAAGCTGCTACATATGTTATCATGTCAAAACATACAGAACTGGAAAATGTGAATGAGAGGTTGGAAACTTAAATGGAAACTCTCCGAAGAGGGTGAAGATACACAGTTGAGATGCTCTACAAAATTGCAGTGTTACTACCAAAGTCATTGTGTACTTTTTCAGCTGGTTATATTTATACCTCGTATAAAGGAATACTTAGTAGTTGCAGCTGTTCAGTTATTCTTTAGTGCTCTACGCAGGTGTTGATATCGCAGCTGACTGTGAAATTTGTAGCAGTGTTGAAGAAAGAGTAGGAAATGTAGGTTTGTTATGGAATTTATTCATTTATGTGTCTACAGACGGAGCACCAGACATGTTATGAAATAAATCAGGATTTGTAGTGCAGCTGGGTGGGAAAATGAAAAAGCTTCCAGTACCCAATTTGCTCAATCTGCTGCTTGAAGTAATCGATCTACAATGCAACAGGGAATATGAAGAACTTGTAGGTTTCTTAAAGCATTTCCTTCAGGATTAATTTCCTCTTTTACTCAAGTCCCCACACAGCACCCCATGCTATTCCCAGTGTCAATGGGTGGGGTACAGATACTTACTGCTCACAGGCCTGCACTCACTATCTGCACGTGAATCATGTTTGCTGTGAAGTCTAACAATCCATACCTTAACAGTGGTTTTGGGGGAGGGGGCGGGCAATGATGCAACATATGCTGTTCTTACATATTCTAAATTCTCCTAAGTAAATATCAGTCTTAAAGTTGTAACTTATGTGTTCAACATGGAGAATACTCTGTGAGTTTGTTGACAAATCTAATTCCCAAAAATTTTCATCTTGTTTTTTTCTGTATTGTCAGTTTTTGAGAGACTGAATCATGTAGCCTGGAACATTTTTTTTTTCCATTTAATAGTATACCATTTGCATTAAATCAAGATGCTGCACTTCCTGTCATCAAATTCATATTGTTTACAAGGTACTGTAATACAGTTTTCAGAAACATAAGTCATATAACCTACATGCATATCGATCTTTACATCAGTATTTTCTAGCAAGTCATCTATTTTTAAACACAATAGGAGATATCTTAATTTTGATTCTGAGACACACTCTATTGGACATCGAGTGAATTTGATAGTTGACCTCCAGACCACACAACTTGATTTATCTTTTACGGATATGACTTGACCAGCTTTAAACTGTTGCCACGGATTCCATCGTACTGCAGTTTAGAGAGCAAAGCAGAGGGCACAACACAGTCAAAGGCCTTGCACAGATCCCAGAAGGTGACCTATGTGTGAGGATGGTCCTCAAATTTTACTAAAATATCTCACCAAAAGTTCTGTCACTGACACAGCTGACATTTCCTCTAACCAAACTGTGATATGCTTGACATCTTACTGTGTTCTCGGTACTCATCTGTTTGTTAATACATGATGCTTTCAAATACAAGGAGTAACATGGAAATTAGTAAAGTTGGTCTAGAATTATCATTCCCAGATTTGATGTATTCCTTAAAACTTAAAGTCACCTTGGATTTTCATTAGGGCATCAGGAAAGACATCTTCTACAAGACATAAATTTATAGAATATATGAACAGTGCTACAGTGCAGTGTATTACATCTTTCAGTGGGTTTATGATTCATAAGTATTGTGGTGACTCTTCATCTGATGCCATTTTGCAATCACCATTGCAATACCATTTGGATGTAAAGGCAACTGACCTCTACCATGTCATTGGTGTTATTTGAGTAGATATTAGCAGCAGTGTCCAATTCAGTGATTTCTTCAGTTGTTACTACTTCTAGGGTTTTGTACCTCAATCAGTAAAGGTAGAACTCTTATAAGACTGTATGAAATGTATTTTTGCCGTTTTTAAACTCAAATATCGACCAGTTTCAGTCGTGGACCATCTTCATGGATAAGGGTTAAAATGGTTTAAGCCACAACAGTTCATTGGTCAATACTTAAATAATGCGTGGAGCATGTCATGAGTATCTGTATACAATACAGGACTTTTAGAAGCAAACGTACAAACATAATAATAACAAAAGTGTACCCAGAGCAGTAGGATCACTTTGTTGTCTGTCTGTCTGTCTGTCTGTCTGACTGTCTGTCTGTCCGTCCGACTGTCTGTCTGTCTGTCCGATTGTTGAAGTTTTTTTTCTCAGAAACAGATAGACGTGTCAAGTTGAAATGTGTGGCATACTAAGGACTATGGCACCTTGGTGTTATAATAAATGTTAGTGTCTAAGTCAATGCAATCAAGAGATATCAGTGATTTATGTCACATTTTTTGATACTCGCAAACACTCTCATCAAAACTTGTAGGATTCTTCCCATTGGTCTAGAATCATGAAATTTAGCAGAAAGCAAGGTTTCAAAGTACAAATAAAAGAAAAAAAGTCCTAAAACTGTGAATTTGTTATAATATCTCTAAAAAAATTCATTTCCATCAATCTATCTGTGAAGCCCCCTTTTCCTCAGGAATGGGCTAATGTATCAAGTCAAAATTTATGTCGAATTCTAATGTCTATAGTCACTTGGTGGTGGAGTAAAGTTAAGCTTTGACGTTATAGCAACCAAAAGATACACAGCCATTTATGTCACATATTTTGACACTCTCAAACACATTGATCAAAGCCTACAGGGTGCTTCTCATTGGCCTAGAATAATGAAATTTTCAAAGAAGCAAACCTTCACAGTACAGCCAAAAGAAAAGATCTGAAAGTTATTAATTTGTAATTATGTCCAATGAAAAAAAATGGTAATTTGTTACCCAACTTCAAGCTTGAGATTAAAATATTCCCAAAAGTCTTGGAATCCCTAGGAGTGATATCTTCCCGGTATCACTGTTGGTGACAGGCAAAAATCATTGATGTCCTCGATACCCAGAATGGATGAACTGTCTGTGTATTTAATGAAGTTTGTAAAGAACCCTCAGTGCGTGAGTCCTACTAGCACAGAGGCAATTGTTTTTATGTTACTGATATTTCCTGTAATGTCCGTTGAAATTCTCTGTCTGTACTTTGTCTAACGACCTTTTGTTTTAGGGTAAGAAACAAGATGTCCTAAAAATGACTGTTTAAGAGCCAAGCAATGTGTTGCTTTGTTGTAGGAAATTCTGAAGATACCTATCTAATCAATGCCTTTAACTGTGGGTTATTCATAATTTTAAAACATATTGTTCCAAAAAAATTTAACACTTGTGAATGCGTAACACTTTTTCATTCAGTACTTAATAAAAGACAAAAATAGGTTTTGCTCAATTTTACGTCTGTTAAGGTGGTGGAATCTGTATTATTAATAGCATGTTTGTAATGCTTTTGCTTTTGTTGTCATTCTGTCACCACAGTACTCATTTTATAGTAACACACAATTGTTAGAATACTGTGCAAGCTTATATGCTGTATAAATGCCATGATTTATACTGTCCATAATTGGTTAGTCTAGATCTAAAATATTAGCATCGTAATTGTGTTCAACAGACGTAAGCTGCTCCCAGTTGCATAAGTAAGTATCTTGATGATGAAATAGGAAGTGCTAAGGTTTATTATGAACTGTACATTATTTTTTATTTATTTATGTATTTATTTATTTATTGAAATGAAAGTTCAAGATTCAGGTGGCAGAAGTAATGTTTTCTCTCTCATTAAGTCATTGTTTTGGAGCTGTACGTTCAAAACTTGTGTTCATCATCTTCAGCAATCAGGACACAGCAGTGGCACTGTTATAGTGATTATGTGGAATGGAGGAAGTAAATCTGTGACAGTGTATGTAGATGCAGAAGAAGGGGGAGTTAGCTGTAGATAGATAGGTTGGATGTAGTTCACAGTATTGGTATTCATCAAATGGTGCACCTTTAATGAAACTTGCTTTACTTACTCCCGTGACATCTTTTGCAGAAGTTGAATATGTTCTATTGCAATTTACTGTGATATTACTATTTTAGTTAATTTTTCTGTTAATGGGCTAAAAAATTATTTAGAAAGTTTCGCTCATACAAGCTCAGTTCAAAAAATTCTGGAATATTCGTAATTTTTGCCAATAGGGTGTGGGATCGAAATGCAGTTGGCAACCCTGCACATGACTATGTTTAATGTCTAACTGCCAGAAGTTTTATTGCTGTATGTCACGTCAGTTATCATTCAGTGCTGTTTTGAGTAGAACATTGTGTCGCACAGTGTGCGAATTTCAAGATGGCAGGGTTAGAGGAGTAATGTGTCTGCATTAAATTTTGCATTAAACTTGAGAAAACCATTACAGAGACACACCAAATGATGCAGAAAGCCTATGCTGATAAGTGTTTAAGCTGTACTCAGTGTTACAAATGGTTCACACAGATTAAAAGTGGCCAGACAGAAGTAAAAGACGACCCTTGTTCAGTACGCCCTCCGATGTCTACTGATGACACTCATATTAGAAATGTCAGCGAAACTGTGCAAGGCAAATGAAGACTGACTGCTAGAGAGACTGCAGAAGAATGTAACATTTCAGTTGGATCATGTCAAGAAATCCGGACACAGCATTTGAGAATGCACTGCCGTGAAGTTTGTACCAGGGCTCATGGGTCAAGACCAGAATCTGTGAAGAGGTTTTGGATTGTGCAAATGAGAATGAGATGTTCCTTAAGAGAATCATAACTGGTGATTAGACGTGGATCTACGGTTATGATGTTGAGATCAAGGTTCAATCTTCACAGTGGGTTGGAAAAAGTTCTCAGAGACCAAAAAATGCCCCTCAGTTCAGGCCAAGTGTCAAAGCCATGCTGATAGTTTTCTTTGACTTTGAAGGATTAGTTCATCATCAATTTGTGCCACAGGGAAAACTGATAATCGATGGTACCTTTGGGACGTGTTGCGCTGCCTGCGAGAAAATTTGAGAAGGAAACGGCCAGAAATGTGGCGACAGAATTCATGGTTCTTGCATCAAGATAATGCACCCACACATTCATTCCTGCTGCAAAAAAAAACAAAATCGCTGTGCTGCATCATCCTCCATACTCTCCAGATCTGGCCCCTATGGACTTTTTTATTTCTGAGTTGAAAGGACAAAGATTTGCAGTGATAGAGGAGATAAAAGAAAATTCCCAGGTGGTGCTTCATGCGATCCAGCAAGAGGCATACCAAGACCACTTGTGGAAGTTAAAATGGCATTGGGAGCAGTGTATCAATTGTGGGGGAGAGTATTTTGAAGGAGACTGTGCACAGTAAGTAAAAGGTAAGCGTAGAAAAAATTAGTGGACAAAGTTTCAGAATTTTTTGAACAGATCTTGTATGCCTCATTTTCTGTGTCTTTTTATTTTCAGTAAGTTTTGAAAATGAAGGACTTGTAGACAGGTTTTTGCCTGTAGGTCAATAAATTAAGTTTAACTAGAATACATGTAAACAGAAATGAATCCTAAATGGGAGAAAAACCTCTAAAAAGATTTTGAATTCTTCATGTGGCCTGAAGGAAATAAACTATTAAAATAGCTGTCTTCTAAACTTCTAATCTTTTCTGTTTTTTGTGCTATTGTGGAATGGTTGGTCACATTCATGTGATAAAAATCCTCATTCCCTCACAAAGTTTTTACCATTTTTTTTTATCAACTGAGTGATCTTGTGTGTGTGCTACAGTGTCGATAAATTTGAAAAATGATATTATGAGTGCTTAATAAAATATTATTTAAAATAATAGCTTGGTGGAAACATTCTTTTTTTAGTTTTTTAAGTAAATAATTTGTATTTGCATTGTATGATTGATAATGTTTCAAATGTTGTTTATGATGTATTTACTTCAAGTTGTTGAAATCATATTACCATAGCCTAAATGAAAGTTGTAGTGTATGTTCACAAACATTAACTTCTGACTGTGTACAAATAAATGTTATCGATTGCACATACCAAACTTAATTTAATTAGCAATTGTACAAAGTGCAAAATACAATGTGCAGAATTGATTGTCATTCACACTAGACGCTACAGTTTTATCTTATTTGTTAATGCTTTCGCAACTTCACCAAAAAAGGTGCAAAGTTGCAAAGAGGATTCTTTACAAACAGTATTTGGACATAATATTTTAATGTTGCAAATAGCACAAACTTGAAGGAAAAAATTAATTTTGCACATAAATGTGTAAAGATAACGTCCACACATGTAGAAGTAAGTACAATGAATGGAGAAGTGACACAACTTGAACTGATGGTGTGTAGGACATATCCCGAGGCACCAAGAAATAGTTAATTTATTAATTGGCAAAAGCATGATCAATAAAGTTTTGTTGGGGGAGCAAATTTGAATACAGTAAATAAGTTGAAATCAATGTAGGTAGCAGTAGTTATGCAGAGATGAAGAGGCTTGCACAGGATAGACTGGTGTGAAGAGATTTATCAACTTGGTCTTTGGACTGAAGACTATATAGTGAGAGAGTAGGAGTAGTAGTAGTAGTACTTGTTGTTGTCATTGTTGTAAACCACATTTTTATTGATGGCATTAATCATTTACGGAGTAATTACAGTAATACAACAGACAATACAGAATGAAGCTTATGACAGGTTAAAACTGTGTGCTGTGCATGGAATTTGACTTTTTGTAGGCAGTACTCTGAGTGATTTCCCCTCAGATGTCTGGCTGTATTTCTTTTCTGCTTTCCAATCAGATGTCTGGCTGTATTTCTTTTCTGATTTCCAAACTTCCTTAAATAAAGAGTGGAGACAAGTACAAAATGATCAGGATGTGGAATCCTTACCTGCCATGAAATTTTTTCTGTGACTGTTTTGGAAGAGGAAAGGCGCAGAAGCAGAGAATGCAGTTTGTAAGTATATATAGGCATTCTCTGTGAAAGATCTTTTCTTTTCATGAGAAAATGTTGTTATACTTGCTGCTGCTTCTGTGGTTATTAGTCCAAAGACTGGTTTGATGTATTTCCTCATACTGTACTATCCTGTGCAAGCATCTTCATCTCTACGTAACTACTGCACACTACATCTATTTAAATTTTGCTTATTGTAGTCAAGTCTATTCGTGCTCTAGAACATTTGCCCCCATTGCCTCCCCCATCCTTCTCTCCACATATCCACAAACACTTCCCTCCATTGCCAGACTGGCTGTTCCTTGGTTCTCCAAGATGTGTCCTATCAACTGATCCCTTCAGTTAGTGAAGTTGTGCTATAAACTTCTTTTCTCCCAGTTTGATTCAATATCTCTTCATCAGTTACCTGACCTACCCACCTCATCTGTGACATCCTTCTGTAGCACCACATTTGAAAGGTTTATATTCTCTACCTGTAAGTACTGTTTATCACCCGAATTTCACTCCTGTACAAGGCTACACTCCACACAAATACCTTTAGAAAACACTTGTCACTCAAATTATCTTAGATGTAGAAATGTTTCTTCCTAAGAAAATCTTTTCTTGCTGTTGTCATTTTACATTTTATTTGCTCTATACTTTCGCCATTGTCAGTTACTTTGCTGCCCAAATAGCAGAGTTACTGAATTACTTTTATTGTCTCCGTTCCTAATCTAACTCACTCAGGATTGCCTGATTTAATTTGGTTATACTCTATTATTCTTGTTTCAGTTTCCTTGCTGTTCCTTTCATAACTTCCTTTTGAGACACTACCCATTCCTTTCAAGTGATTTTCAAGTCCTTATGCTGTCTCTGACAGAATTACAGTGTCATCAGTGAACCTCAATGTTTTTATTCATTCTCCCTGAAATTTAATTAATTTTCCAAATTGCTTTTGGTTCCTATGCTGCTTTCTCAATGTACAGATTGAATAACTTGAGAGATAGGTTGCAATTCTGTCCCCTTGCCTCTTCAACTACTGCTTCTCTTTCATGTTTTTCAACTAGTATAACTGCAGTCTGGTTTTTGTCCAAGTTGTTGATAACATTTTGCTCTTTGCTATCTTCAGAATTTCTAAAAATGTATTTGAGCTGACACTGTCAGAAAATTTCTGTAGGTCTACAAATTCTATAAATGTAGTATTCACCAAGTGGTGGCAGAACATACACATAAAAGAGGGTTGTAATTAGGCAAGCTATTGGAGCCAGTGGCTCCTTCTTCTTTATTTATTGTTCCGTGGGACCACATTAAGGAGAAGTCTCCATGGTCATGGAACGTGTCAATACATGAAATTATAACACGATTGTAGAAACAGATAAAATGAAATATAAGAACATATTCAGGCGACAAGTCGTAAATTTAAATAAAGAAAATCAACAATGTAACACTGGAATTTGCTTAGTTTTTTACCTCTTCCGGGAGGTCCTCGACAGAATAAGGGTAGTGAGCCATGAGGAAACTTTTCAGTTTAGACTTAAAAGTGTTTGGGCTACTGCTAAGATTTTTGAGTTCTTGTGGTAGCTTATTGAAAATGGATGCAGCAGAATACTGCACTCCTTTCTGCACAAGAGTCAAGGAAGTGCATTCCACATGCAGATTTGATTTCTGCCTAGTATTAACTGAGTGAAATCTGCTAACTCTTGGGAATAAGCTAATATTGCTAACAACAAATGGCATTAAAGAAAATATATACTGCGAGGGCAATGTCAAAATTCTCAGACTATGGAATAGGGGTAGACAAGAGGTTTTCGAACTTACACCACACATAGCTCGAACAGCCCGTCTTTGAGCCAAAAATACCCTCTTTGAATCAGAAGAATTACCCCAAAAAATACACTCCTGGAAATGGAAAAAAGAACACATTGACACCGGTGTGTCAGACCCACCATACTTGCTCAGGACACTGCGAGAGGGCTGTACAAGCAATGATCACACGCACGGCACAGCGGACACACCAGGAACCGCGGTGTTGGCCGTCGAATGGCGCTAGCTGCGCAGCATTTGTGCACCGCCGCCGTCAGTGTCAGCCAGTTTGCCGTGGCATACGGAGCTCCATCGCAGTCTTTAACACTGGTAGCATGCCGCGACAGCGTGGACGTGAACCGTATGTGCAGTTGACGGACTTTGAGCGAGGGCGTATAGTGGGCATGCGGGAGGCCGGGTGGACGTACCGCCGAATTGCTCAACACGTGGGGCGTGAGGTCTCCACAGTACATCGATGTTGTCGCCAGTGGTCGGCGGAAGGTGCACGTGCCCGTCGACCTGGGACCGGACCGCAGCGACACACGGATGCACGCCAAGACCGTAGGATCCTACGCAGTGCCGTAGGGGACCGCACCGCCACTTCCCAGCAAATTAGGGACACTGTTGCTCCTGGGGTATCGGCGAGGACCATTCGCAACCGTCTCCATGAAGCTGGGCTACGGTCCCGCACACCGTTAGGCCGTCTTCCGCTCACGCTCCAACATCGTGCAGCCCGCCTCCAGTGGTGTCGCGACAGGCGTGAATGGAGGGACGAATGGAGATGTGTCGTCTTCAGCAATGAGAGTCGCTTCTGCCTTGGTGCCAATGATGGTCGTATGCGTGTTTGGCGCCGTGCAGGTGAGCACCACAATCAGGACTGCATACTACCGAGGCACACAGGGCCAACACCCGGCATCATGGTGTGGGGAGCGATCTCCTACACTGGCCGTACACCACTGGTGATCGTCGAGGGGACACTGAATAGTGCACGGTACATCCAAACCGTCATCGAACCCATCGTTCTACCATTCCTAGACCGGCAAGGGAACTTGCTGTTCCAACAGCACAATGCACGTCCGCATGTATCCCATGCCACCCAACGTGCTCTAGAAGGTGTAAGTCAACTACCCTGGCCAGCAAGATCTCCGGATCTGTCCCCCATTGAGCATGTTTGGGACTGGATGAAGCGTCGTCTCACGCGGTCTGCACGTCCAGCACGAACGCTGGTCCAACTGAGGCGCCAGGTGGAAATGGCATGGCAAGCCGTTCCACAGGACTACATCCAGCATCTCTACGATCGTCTCCATGGGAGAATAGCAGCCTGCATTGCTGCGAAAGGTGGATATACACTGTACTAGTGCCGACATTGTGCATGCTCTGTTGCCTGTGTCTATGTGCCTGTGGTTCTGTCAGTGTGATCATGTGATGTATCTGACCCCAGGAATGTGTCAATAAAGTTTCCCCTTCCTGGGACAATGAATTCACGGTGTTCTTATTTCAATTTCCAGGAGTGTAATACCATATGACATAAGCGTATGAAAATATGTGAAGTAGACTACTTTTCATGTTGAAATGTCACTTATTTCAGACACTGTTCTAATGGTAAATAAAGCAGCATTTAGTTTCTGAACAAGATCCTGAACATGGGCTTTCCACAACAGCTTACTATCTATCCGAACACCTAGGAACTTGAATTGTTCCGTCTCGCTTATAATATGCCCATTCTGTCTGATCAAAATATCAGTTCTTGTTGAATTGTGAGTTAGAAACTGTAAAAACTGAGTCTTACTGTGATTTAGCATCAAATTATTTTCCACAAGCCACAAACTTATTTCATGAACTACATTATTTGATAATGTTTCAATATTACACACAAGATCCTTCACTACCAAGCTGGTGTCATCAGCAAACAGAAATATTTTTGAATCACCTGTAATACTAGAAGGCATATCATTTATATAAATAAGAAACAGCAGTGGCCCCAGCACCGACCCTTGCGTAACGCCCCACTTAACAGTGCCCCATTGGGACTGAACATCACTACCACTCTCAATATTGCGGAGAATTACCTTCTGCTTTCTGTTCTTAAAGTAAGAGGCGAACCAATTGTAAGCTACTCCCCTTACTCCATAGTGGTCCAACTTCTGCAGTAATATTTTGTGGTCAACACAGTCAAAAGCCTTCGTTAAATCAAAGAAAACACCTAACGCTCACAACCTTTTATTTAATCCGTCCAAAACCTCACAGAGAAAAAAGAATATAGCATTTTCAGTTGTTAAGCCATTTCTAAAACCAAACTGTACATTTGACAGCAAATTATGTGAATTTAAATGCTCCAGTAACCTTGTATATACAACCCTCTCGACAACTTTAGCAAACACTGATGGCATAGAAATAGGTCTATAATTGTCAACATTATCCCTGTCTCCCTTTTTATAAAGTGGCTTCACTACTGAGTACTTTAATCGTTCAGGAAACCGACCACTCCTAAAGGAAAAGTTACAGATATGGCTAAGTATTGGGCTAACATACATAGAATAATACTTCAGTATTCTGCTAGATACCCCGTCATATCCATGAGAGTTCTTGGTCTTTAGTGCTAATTATTAACTCAATCTCCCTCTTGTCAGTATCTTGGAGGAGCATTTCAGGTAACAGTCTTGGAACACTTTTTTCTACGAGCGCTATATGATTCCCTGTTGGGACTAGGTTTCTATTTAGTTCACCTGCTATATTCAGAAAGTGCTTATTAAATACTGTACATATATGCGACTTACCAGTAACACGGACATTCCCACTATGCACTGATTCTATATCCTCGACCTGTCTCTGCAGACTAGCCACTTCCTTTACGACTGACCATATGGTTTTAATTTTATCCTGAGACTTAGCTATTCTATCTGCATACCACATACTTTTTGCCTTCCTAATAACTTTTTTAAGTACCTTACAGTACTGTTTGTAATGGGCTGCTGCATTTAGATTGTGACTGTTTCTAATGTTTTGATATAATTGCCACTTTGTTCTACAAGATATTCTTATCCCTTTAGTCAGCCACCCAGGCTGGCTGTTTGTGGTAGTACCCTGTTTTAAACATTCTAACGGAAAGCAACTTTCAAAGAGCACGAGACAAGTCTTGAGGAAAGCATTATATTTATCGTCTACTGTATCAGCACTATAAACATCTTGCCACTCTTGTTCCTTGATAAGGTTTACAAAGGTCTCTACAGCAACTGGATCAGCTCTCCTAAAAAGTTGATAACTATATTTAACATGTGTTGCAGCACAAAAATCTTTTAGAGTTAAAATTTGTGCATCATGATCTGAAAGGCCATTCACCTTTTTGCTAACAGAATGCCCCTCTAATAATGAGGAATGAACAAAAATATTGTCTATGGTTGTTCTACTGTTCCCTTGCACTCTCATTGGAAAGAATACGGTTTGCATAAGATTATACGAATTAAGGTGGTCTACCAGCATCCTTTTCCTTGCACAATCACTTATACAATCAATATTGAAGTCACCACATATAACTAACTTTTTGTATTTCCTATAAAGTGAACCAAGAACCTCCTCTAGCTTTAGCAAAAATGTTGTGAAATCGGAGTCTGGGGATCTATAAATAACAACAGTAAGAAGTTTAGCTCCACTAAATTTAACCACACCTGCACAACATTCAAACACCTTTTCAGTGCAGTACTTTGAAACATCAATTGACTCAAATGGGATACCGTTTTTCACATACATGGCTACTCCCCCACAGCGCAAAGAGCTCCTAGAAAAGCTGCCAGCCAACCTGTATCCTGGTAAAGGAAGCCTCTGAATTATCTCCTTAGTTAAGAAGTGTTCAGATATACCAATAATTTCAGAGTCAACATCTATAAGCAGTTCACTAGCTTTATCTCTAATACCTTGTATATTTTGATGAAATATACTAATTCCCTCATTAATCAGATACCTAAGCTTTGTCGAAAGTGGTTTCTTTGTTAGAGAGACTTCCCTTAAGCAGGAATACCTATTAGCTGACTTCAATCTAAAAAAGGTACAGCTCTAACACCCACAACTACCGGAATTTTCCCATGAGTGATCCCACCACCCCCACCTATGCTGTCACCTATAAGCTTTGCCAACCTCCCCTTTCCATACCTGTTGAGGTGCAGGCCATGTCTAGTGAAACCCGTCCTGCTGATAGACTCCACCGACACCACTGAAATGTGACTCATGCCTTCTGTCATCAGCACACACCCAAGTCTCATGTTATTACGCGCACCCACAAGTCTCATGTTATTATGCCTGATGGTTGTATTAAGATGAGGCCGATCGTGACGCTGAAACAGTTCCACAAAATGCACATTCGTGTTGCCAATCTGAGTGGCTATCTTTTCCAGGTCACCATCTATGTCATACACCCCATCCCTGTCAATACTATTACCAGCCCCACCCACAATCACTACCAGATCCTCTTTAGTAAAATCCCTACATAACCCGTCTATGTTAACAGTCACCTGAGCCAATCCTGCATTAGGCTTCACAATGCTGGTGACCTGGTACTCACTCCCCAACACTTCCTGCGACTGCTGACCTACACCTCTACCATGAGAACTACCTGACAGCAGAACCTTCTTCTTTCTCTCAGACTTTGCAACTGTCCTAGCCACCGTAACTGCTGAGGTCTGCTGCATACTTCCTACATCTATAGCTACTAGAGATTCCTCTCCACTAGACTCTGACAGTTGGTCATATCTATTACAAACACCAATAGTAAAACTATCTGAAAATCTCCTTCTCCTAGCAGATCTCTTGCCAGCAGCCAGCTTCCATTCCCCAGCCCCCTTGTCCCTCCTCATCCTATCTAGCTCCTCCTGTGGATTTTTCAACTGCACCTGAACGGCACAGATCTTACGCTCCTGCTCCTCTATCAACTTACTCTTGCTACATAACCTGCAGTTCCAGGAGAGGATCTCACCAGAATGCCCACTGGCTTCTCCACGGCATTCCCCCCCCCCCCCCCCCCCCCCCCCCTCCCCCAGTGAAAATACTTCGAACAAGTCTCACACCGTAATCCACTACTCACAAACCTACGGCAAAGCCCACACTTCTCACTCATGGTAAAATTTTACAGCTATTAAAACAAGAAAACAACTTTATCTAAGTTCCACTACTACAATAAGAAGATGTTAAAAACTGACTACAATAATCACAAACTTGCTCTACAAGGGAAGTAACTACTATTATAGACAATATTAATCAACAACAAATGAGAATATAACAAAATACTAACACAGAAAGAAAATCAAACGTCTAATGAGACAGTAATGAAACTGAAAGCAGTTCGCAAAAATTTCTTCTGAAATTATTTCACCAGAAAACACAAAGAACACTGGTTGAAGACTACTAAAGTTCCTAAATAAACTACTATACACAAATAATTAATTAGTACTTAACTTTCGATGCGCCGCTACAGCTGCAACTGGTCAGCGCGGAATGTAAACACGGGTAAGAGGTTAAGTTGCTCGATACGAAACACTCCAAATATCAGGTCACAACACAAGAAAGGCAGAGGTGAATGAAGAAACCACTAATAAGTCACTTATATAGTAAATATTATCACAAAAACCGTTAAAATATATATCTGAAACCTAAAAAATATGAAATCTTAGAGAGCGATCTAACAAGCAGTCACGCGCTTATGACGTCACATTCTTGCAGAATGGTTGTAGGGGAAGGAAGAGGGTGAAGGAAAAGGACTGGAGAGGTCTAGGAAAAGGGGTAGATTTCAGCAAACTCACCCAGAACTGCGGATCAGGGGAGACTTACTACGCGGGATGAGAAGGAAAGACTGATTGTTGGGGACAGCATCGGACGAGATTTGAAAACCTGAGAGCTTAAAGGTGGAAGACAGGGTAATATGCAAGACAGAGATTACTGCTTGAACGTCATGCATGAGTTACTAAGAGTGAAAAGCTAAGTGCAATGTATGTAATAGAGATGGGAGGGGGGCATGAAAAACAGACGGGTAAGACAAAGATGTAGGAAACTAAAATGGAGTGAAGAAAAGAATAGTAACAGTGAAGAAATGCTGATACAGAAGAAATTAATGTAAATTAAAGCCAGGACGGTGATGAGAACCAAGGACATGTTGTAGTGCTAGTTCCTATCTGCTGAGTTCTGAGAAACAGGTGTCTGGGGGATGAATCTATATGGCATGTGTGGTGAAACTGGCACCAAGGCCACGATTGTCACATTTAAGAAGGAATCACTGGCTCTGGTAGCTTACCTAATTACAGCCCTCCTTTATGTGTGTGTTCTGCCACCACTTGATGAGTAGTTTTTTTATCTATACAGTTAAATTATTTGGTCAAAAATTGATTGTTTTTGTTGTTATAAATATAGTGTTGTCTTTCATCAGTGAATTTTCCAAGGCAGGTCATAGGGTCAGTATTACCTCATATTTTTCTACATTTCTCGGGAACCCGTATTGATCTTGGAGGGCAGCGTCTAAGAGTCTTTTCACTCTTCTGTATGTAATTTGTGTCAGTATTTTGTAGCCATGACATATCAAACTGATGTTTCCATATTATTTAAACCTATCAGCACTTGCTTCCTGTGGAATTGGGATTATTACACTGTTGCTGAAATATTTATGTGAGGCTGTTGCAAATGACCGAGCAGTCAAAACTGATTGAAACGTTGAAACATTTTATAGGAAGATCTTAGATTTTGCTGAAACTTTTTTTATATGACTTGTTGACAACATTACACAATAAAGGTGGAGATTACTGCCTCCACTCCTTCCAACCATACTGGTCTCAGGTGAACATAATTCCTCCACTTCATGGTAAACCTCTGAAAACAGAGATGCAGAAATGCACATGCAGTACAGTGCAGTGCCATTTGGTTTCACATAAGTTTCTATTTTTAATTAATAATAAATGCATGAACTCATAAAAAGAGTTCAGTTTGTGTAAGTTAAGCTGTTACTTTAAACTGTGTTGAGAGAACTAGTTCATAATTTCCATATTAAAGTGTAGATTTTATCTAAGTATTAAGATATATGAAAGAATTAATAGTGATATTTTATTTCGTACTGCTAATGTAGTTACATTTCACTTTCAGTTGATACGTGGTGTAAGTCCTACAGTGAAATATCACTCTACTGTTCACAATGCTGAAGTTGTCGGTGCTTCAAATATGTTCCAAGATCCTCATGGTAGCGTAACAATTACTGACGGCCGTGAAGATGCTATCCAGCTTCAGCCTATAGGTGAGAATGGTAAAGTATCCTTTATCAGTTCTTTTAAAATGTCTAGGCATAAGAATATCTACTGTTGTCAGTGAAAATTAATTCTGACAGTCAAACTATGTCACAGAAGTGTGCAAAAATACAGGGTAATCCAAATGTATATAGCAATTACAAATGGCTGTAACTAATCAATGCTTAGCCATACATCAGTAAAAATTATATAGAATGTAACAGAAAGCTCAAAATTTTTATTGTTATGGATGCTCGGTGATGCAGTGATGTGCAAGTGATAATTTGTGTGCCGCATGTGAAAATAAGGACCCCATATAGAAAGCATATAAAATTTAACAAGTGTTGTTCTGTCATCTCAGTGCAGAGGAAACTAATTCAGTCATACAATCAAATGCCTCCAGATGTCAACATTATTTGCAGATGGCTTAAACTTTGTGAAGAAACGACATATTTGTGTAAAGCAAAATGTACTAGCTGGTCACATGCATATGCACAAATCGTGGAATGAATTAGCTTTTTGTTTGAACATAGTCCTGGGAAACTGATGTACTGAGTCATTAGGGAGCCCCCAAATGCCACAAACAGTGATTTGTCAGGTTCTCAAAATGAAGTTGAAAATTAAACAATATGTAATCAAAGTTTCACAGGAATTGAAACATGAGGACTACACCAAATGAAGAGCAATGCTGAAAGTGTGGAGGAAGAAACATTTGTTGGACATATCTTTTTAGGGATGAGGCAAGCTTAACTGGCACATCATCTGAATATGGAGTAGAAGAGAGTGGTGATGTGTACTCAAACACACCTGTAACTTACCAAAGGTTAATGTGTTTCTTGCTAAATCAGCACAAAAATTGTAGTGTCTATTCTTCTTCATTGAGTTAAGTCTTTCATTAAGCATTTACCTGGACATAGTTGAGCATTGATTGATTTACATCTTCATGCAATTCCATGACGTCTATTATGCTGATGGAGGACCCACACATTGGGATATGGAGGTTCACACATTTTTACATCAACATCTTCCAAATTGTTGGATCAGCCATGCCAGACATGATGACACTGTATTCTGTTCCTGGTCACATAGATCTCAGTACATGACACCCATGAATTTCTTTTTATAGGATTATGTAAAAGATCCTGTATGTGTGCCTCCTTTGTTAGTTAGTTACATGTCCCATAGATAATTTGAACAGTTCTTTCCTTAAAATAATGTGGAACATGTCAGTTTATGGGATATGTGTACATGATTACTATTAAAATTAATGAACACAGTATCATTTTATTCCAGTTCCAGCAACTACACTTAAAAACAAGATTTTTCTTCCAAAAACTGTTCCAGAAATAAAAATGCTCGTTAGACATTAGTGACTCCATGTATCAGAACAAATGTTGTGAAATAGATTATTGCAGCAGATATTATCCATGTGACCAAGGAGACTCAGATAAAACACCTATAAAGTATGTAAAACCATTTGAACTTTATTTTACATTCACTGTAATTGCTATTGGTGTATCATAATGCATTAAATAGCTGTAGCCATTTGTAATCACAATGTTTATCTTGAATTGCCCAGTGATTGTATCTGCCTACCAAAGAAATTATGAGACAGAATTGCTGGCCAATACTCACCTTGAAATTATCTCAAGGACCATGGGTCTTACTGAGGTGGGGGTGGCTTGCGGGCCTCAGTGATACAGATAGTCATACCACGGGTGTGGCTTTCCATGGTTACAGGTGTAACATTTGTACAGTTTAAATTGTAGTATTAACATGAAAATAATAATAATAATAATAATAATAATAATAATAATAAACCCCGTGGAGGCCCGGGAAAAGAATAGGCCTCTGGTATGTTCTGCCAGTCGTAAAAGGCGACGAAAAGAACAAACCACTAATACGGCTAACCCCCCTTTTAGTGTGATTAGTTGGTTCAGGACAAAACTAAAGAAGCCTCGGACAAGTGCCGTCGTGGTCGGGGACGACGTTTGAACCATATGCCCGCCCATAATGGTAACGACACTGCTAGACAACTGGAACATGATTTAAATCCAAATAGAGGTGTTTTGCAGGATATGCTTCCTGCAACCACCCTAGAAGGAAAACAAAGACAGAGGATTAGATGGTCAGATGAAGTTAATCGACACCTCATGTTCTGTTATTACCAAGCAACAAACCTAGGAACCAACACAACTGGATACAGATCACAAGTATACACAACATTTATTATCAGATACCCAGAATTAAAATTTTTAACAGAACAACGACTAGCTGATCAGATCCGTGTAATAATCAAAAATAACAGGATACCCCAGTCAGAATTAGAAAACATCAAACAACAAGTACAACAAATACTGGAACAAAATAATGTGCAATCAGAAGAAGAAGAAGAAGAAGAAAATACAGTAATGGACTCAAACATCCCAGAGCAAACAAACAAAGAACAACACACATCAATTAAACAATCAGAGGAAAACGAAATCTTAAGACAGCCACCAGAACAAGCACAAATAGAACTCGAAGTAACACACATGTTAGATATAGAAGAAAAATTTCAGCTGACGTATGTATAGAATACAAAGACACAATTACAGACATTAGACCATTCTTGCATAGACCGCCAAATAACCCACAATTCGAAACAACAATAAAAACTATCAACACAATCATACACAACAAAATAAATGAAAACACAACTATGGGAGAGTTACAACTACTGGTTTATATAGGAGCACTCACTACACTAAATATACATACTAGGCAGAGATCAGAACCAACCAACACAAAGAAGAAATCCACAAAACCAGCATGGCAACACAGGCTACAGATCAGAATAGAAAAACTGAGAAAAGACATCGGACAGCTAACACAATTTATAGGAAATGAAATGTCAGAAAAAAAAAAAAAAAAAAAACGAAAAAGGTTAGGTAAAATCTCACAACAAGAAGCGATAGAGCAATTAGATGAAAAGAAGCAGAAATTGCAAGCAGTGGCCAAACGACTTAGAAGATACAAAAAAAGTGAAAATAGAAGGAAACAAAACCAAACATTCAACACAAACCAAAAGAAATTTTACCAGACAATAGATAACACACACATTAAAATAGACAGTCCACCAAACATAACAGACATCGAACACTTCTGGAGCAACATATGGTGAAACCCGGTACAACATAACAGGCATGCACGGTGGATACAAGCAGAAACAGATACATACAAGATGATACCACAAATGCCTGAAGTGATAATTTTGCAACATGAAGTCACCCAAGCAATTAATTCTACTCACAATTGGAAAGCCCCTGGAAAAGATAAAATAGCAAATTTCTGGCTAAAGAAGTTCACCTCAACACATTCACATCTAACTAAATTATATAACAGTTACATTGCAGACCCATACACATTCCCTGATACACTTACACATGGAATAACTTATCTGAAACCTAAAGATCAAGCACACACAGCAAACCCAACTAAATATCGCCCCATAACATGCCTACCAACAATCTACAAAATATTAACTTCAGTCATTACACAGAAATTAATGACACATACAACACAGAACAAAATTATAAATGAAGAACAAAAAGGCTGTTGCAAAGGAGCACGAGGATGTAAAGAGCAACTGATAATAGATGCAGAGGTGACATATCAAGCTAAAACTAAACAAAGGTTGCTACACTACGCATACATTGATTACCAAAAAGCTTTTGATAGTGTACCCCACTCATGGTTACTACAAATATTGGAAATATACAAAGTAGATCTTAAATTGATACAGTTTCTAAACATAGTAATGAATAATTGGAAAACCACACTTAATATCCAAACAAATTCAAATAATATCACATCACAGCCAATACAGATTAAGCATGGAATATACCAAGGAGACTCATTAAGTCCTTTCTGGTTCTGCCTTGCTCTGAACCCACTATCCAACATGCTAAATAATACAAATTGTTGTTGTTGTTGTGGTCTTCAGTCCTGAGACTGGTTTGATGCAGCTCTCCATGCTACTCTATCCTGTGCAAGCTTCTTCATCTCCCAGTATCTACTGCAACCTACATCCTTCTGAATCTGATTAGTGTATTCATCTCTTGGTCTCCCTCTACGATTTTTACCCTCCACACTGCCCTCCAATGCTAAATTTGTGATCCCTTGATGCCTCAAAACATGTCCTACCAACCGATCCCTTCTTCTAGTCAAGTTGTGCCACAAACTTCTCTTCTCCCCAATCCTATTCAATACCTCCTCATTAGTTACGTGATCTACCCACCTTATCTTCAGCATTCTTCTGTAGCACCACATTTCGAAAGCTTCTATTCTCTTCTTGTCCAAACTAGTTATCGTCCATGTTTCACTTCCATACATGGCTACACTCCATACAAATACTTTCAGAAATGACTTTCTGACACTTAAATCTATACTCGATGTTAACAAATTCCTCTTCTTGAGAAACGCTTTCCTTGCCACTGCCAGTCTACATTTTATATCCTCTCTACTTCGACCATCATCGGTTATTTTACTCCCTAAATAGCAAAACTCCTTTACTACTTTAAGTGTCTCATTTCCTAATCTAATTCCCTCAGCATCACCCGACTTAATTTGACTACATTCCATTATCCTCGTTTTGCTTTTGTTGATGTTCATCGTATATCCTCCTTTCAAGACACTGTCCATTCCGTTCAACTGCTCTTCCAAGTCCTTTGCTGTCTCTGACAGAATTACAATGTCATCGGCGAACCTCAAAGTTTTTACTTCTTCTCCATGAATTTTAATACCTACTCCGAATTTTTCTTTTGTTTCCTTTACTGCTTGCTCAATATACAGATTGAATAACATCGGGGAGAGGCTACAACCCTGTCTTACTCCTTTCCCAACCACTGCTTCCCTTTCATGCCCCTCGACTCTTATAACTGCCATCTGGTTTCTGTACAAACTGTAAATAGCCTTTCGCTCCCTGTATTTTACTCCTGCCACCTTCAGAATTTGAAAGAGAGTATTCCAGTTAACATTGTCAAAAGCTTTCTCTAAGTCTACAAATGCTAGAAACGTAGGTTTGCCTTTTCTTAATCTTTCTTCTAACATAAGTCGTAAGGTCAGTATTGCCTCACGTGTTCCAACATTTCTACGGAATCCAAACTGATCTTCCCCGAGGTCGGCTTCTACCAGTTTTTCCATTCGTCTGTAAAGAATTCGCGTTAGTATTTTGCAGCTGTGACTTATTAAACTGATAGTTCGGTAATTTTCACATCTGTCAACACCTGCTTTCTTTGGGATTGGAATTATTATATTCTTCTTGAAATCTGAGGGTATTTCGCCTGTCTCATACATCGTGCTCACCAGATGGTAGAGTTTTTTCATGACTGGCTCTCCCGAGGCCATCAGTAGTTCAAATGGAATGTTGTCTACTCCCGGGGCCTTGTTTCGACTCAGGTCTTTCAGTGCTCTATCAAACTCTTCACGCAGTATCTTATCTCCCATTTCGTCTTCATCTACATCCTCTTCCATTTCCATAATATTGTCCTCAAGTACATCGCCCTTGTATAAACCCTCTATATACTCCTTCCACCTTTCTGCCTTCCCTTCTTTGCTTAGAACTGGGTTGCCATCTGAGCTCTTGATATTCATACAAGTGGTTCTCTTCTCTCCAAAGGTCTCTTTAATTTTCCTGTAGGCAGTATCTATCTTACCCCTAGTGAGATAAGCCTCTACATCCTTACATTTGTCCTCTAGCCATGCCTGCTTAGCCATTTTGCACTTCCTGTCGATCTCATTTTTGAGACGTTTGTATTCCTTTTTGCCTGCTTCATTTACTGCGTTTTTATATTTTCTCCTTTCATCAATTAAATTCAATATTTCTTCTGTTACCCAAGGATTTCTATTAGCCCTCGTCTTTTTACCTACTTGATCCTCTGCTGCCTTCACTACTTCATCCCTCAGAGCTACCCATTCTTCTTCTACTGTATTTCTTTCCCCCATTCCTGTCAATTGTTCCCTTATGCTCTCCCTGAAACTCTCTACAACCTCTGGTTCTTTCAGTTTATCCAGGTCCCATATCCTTAAATTCCCACCTTTTTGCAGTTTCTTCAGTTTCAATCTGCAGTTCATAACCAATAGATTGTGGTCAGAATCCACATCTGCCCCAGGAAATGTCTTACAATTTAAAACCTGGTTCCTAAATCTCTGTCTTACCATTATATAATCTATCTGATACCTTTTAGTATCTCCAGGATTCTTCCAGGTATACAACCTTCTTTTATGATTCTTGAACCAAGTGTTGGCTATGATTAATTTATGCTCTGTGCAAAATTCTACAAGGCGGCTTCCTCTTTCATTCCTTCCCCCCAATCCATATTCACCTACTATGTTTCCTTCTCTCCCTTTTCCTACTGACGAATTCCAGTCACCCATGACTATTAAATTTTCGTCTCCCTTCACTACCTGAATAATTTCTTTTATCTCGTCATACATTTCATCTATTTCTTCATCATCTGCAGAGGTAGTTGGCATATAAACTTGTACTACTGTAGTAGGCATGGGCTTTGTGTCTATCTTGGCCACAATAATGCGTTCACTATGCTGTTTGTAGTAGCTAACCCGCACTCCTATTTTTTTATTCATTATTAAACCTACTCCTGCATTACCCCTATTTGATTTTGTATTTATAACCCTGTAATCACCTGACCAGAAGTCTTGTTCCTCCTGCCACCGAACTTCACTAATTCCCACTATATCTAACTTTAACCTATCCATTTCCCTTTTTAAATTTTCTAACCTACCTGCCCGATTAAGGGATCTGACATTCCACGCTCCGATCCGTAGAACGCCAGTTTTCTTTCTCCTGATAACGACGTCCTCCTGAGTAGTCCCCGCCCGGAGATCCGAATGGGGGACTATTTTACCTCCGGAATATTTTACCCAAGAGGACGCCATCATCATTTAATCATACAGTAGAGCTGCATGTCCTCGGGAAAAAATTACGGCCGTAGTTTCCCCTTGCTTTCAGCCGTTCGCAGTACCAGCACAGCAAGGCCGTTTTGGTTAATGTTACAAGGCCAGATCAGTCAATCATCCAGACTGTTGCCCCTGCAACTACTGAAAAGGCTGCTGCCCCTCTTCAGGAACCACATGTTTGTCTGGCCTCTCAACAGATACCCCTCCATTGTGGTTGCACCAACGGTACGGCCATCTGTATCGCTGAGGCACGCAAGCCTCCCCACCAACGGCAAGGTCCATGGTTCATACAAATTATGGATACAATATTACTGGAACATACCCACACAAAATCACACATTTGCTATACATGGATGATCTAAAACTACTGGTAGCAACAAATCAACAACTCAGCCAATTACTAAAGATAACAGAAGTATTCAGCAATGATATAAATATGGCTTTTGGAACAGACAAATGTAAGAAAAATGGCATAGTCAAGGGAAAACACACTAAACAAGAAGATTACATATTGGATAACCACAGCGATTGCATAGAAGCGATGGAAAAAACAGATGCCTATAAATATCTAGGATACAGACAAAAAATAGGAATAGATAATACAAATAGTAAAGAGGAACTGAAAGAAAAATATAGACAAAGACTAACAAAAATACTGAAAACAGAATTGACAGCAAGAAACAAGACAAAAGCTATAAATACTTATGCTATACCAATATTGACCTACTCATTTGGAGTAGTGAAAAGGAGTAACACAGACCTAGAAGCACTCAATACACTTACAGAATCACAATGCCACAAATATAGAATACATCACATACATTCAACAACTGAAAGATTCACATTAAGCAGAAAGGAAGGAGGAAGGGGATTTATCGACATAAAAAACCTACATTATGGACAGGTAGACAATTTGAGAAAATTCTTTATAGAACGAGCAGAAACTAGCAAAATACACAAAGCAATCACTCATATAAATACATCGGCTACACCATTGCAATTTCATAACCACTTCTACAACCCTTTAGATCACATAACATCAACAGATACAAAGAAAGTAAATTGGAGAAAGAAAACACTACATGGCAAGCACCCATATCATCTAACACAGCCACACATCGATCAAGACGCATCCAACACATGGCTAAGAAAAGGCAATATATACAGTGAGACGGAAGGATTCGTTATTGCAATACAGGATCAAACAATAAACACCAGATATTACAGCAAGCATATTATTAAAGATCCCAATACCACAATAGATAAATGCAGACTTTGAAAACAACAAATAGAAACAGTAGATCACATCACAAGCGGATGTACAATACTAGCAAATACTGAATACACCAGAAGACATGACAATGTAGCAAAAATAATACATCAACTACTTGCCATACAATGTAAACTAATAAAACAACACGTTCCCACATACAAGTATGCACCACAAAATGTACTGGAGAATGATGAATACAAATTATACTGGAACAGAACCATTATAACAGATAAAACACCACCACATAACAAACCTGACATCATACTCACCAATAAAAAGAAGAAATTAACACATATAATCGAAATATCTATACCCAATACAACAAATATACAGAAGAAAACAGGAGAAAAAAATGAAAAATACATCCAACTGGCTGAGGAAGTCAAGGACATGTGGCATCAAGATAAAGTTGACATTATGCCAATTATACTATCAACTACAGGAGTCATACCACAATATCCACCAGTACATCAACGCAATACAGCTGCATCCAAACGTATATACACAACTACAGAAATCTGTAATTATTGATACATATTCAATTACCCGAAAGTTCCTAAATGCAATGTAACATATACCGTACAGTTAAAAGGAAGTCACGCTTGATCAAGGTCCACGTCACTTTCCATTTTTAACCAGATATAATGTCTGAGAAAGGAGAGAAATAATAATAATAATAATAATAACAACTCTGATAAACCTGTGTGAGCTGTGTTGATTTGTCACTAACAAAGGATTAGGAAGTGTTACAAATGTAAAAAGCTTTCACATTTCATGGAATGACCCAGATGCAATCATAACAGAGGTATATCTTTGGAGAGGCCAGAAAAATCTGTGGTTCCTGAAGAGGGCAGCAGTCATTTCAATAGCTGCATGGCCAATAGTCTGGATGATTGACCGATGAGACCGTACTGTGTTCGTACTGTGAACAATCATAAGGGGATGATCCAAAAGTTTCTGTCTGAAGGCTGTACATTTCAGAATCAGTATACCAATCATGCAAAATCACTGTCAGCATTGGGGCAATTGTCCCACCTATGCACCTGGTTGAAGATGCCCATTTTCTAAAACTCAGTGTCCTGCTGCATAAAGATGTGCATAACTGCCTGTTGCACATCCTTGTTTGACAGAAATTGTTGACCATTCAAGGCCTTTTGTTAAAGTACTGAAGTCGTTATGATTGGTTGGGAAGAGATAAGGACTATAAGGCAGGTGCTTGAGTGCCTTCCACTTCAGTTGACATAACTTCTCCACTACAACATTTACGATATGGAGATGTGCTTTATCATGAAGCAGCAGCACCCCTTGACGCACCATCCCACAATGGTGGTTTCCGACATTCTGCCACATACATATTACTCATTCTCTGATGGATGTCTAGCTGTGTTTGTCCTCTGGCAGTCGAGCAAAGAATAACAGCACGTTGGTCCTGTTCGAACACTTTAGGCAATAAATTCGCCACAGTTCATGTTTCCACGTGATGAATTCTTCTCGGGGTTATCAGCCAAGTGGTGGCATCGTCTTGTCGCAACGTTTCAATGAGTTTCGTACCCATCATCTTCTGGCCAGAACTCATTGAAATATTGCAACAAGACAACACCACCATTTGGCTGATAACCCAAGAAGAATTCATCAGTGGAATACACCGAGAAAGACTGCAGTTGCATATGTGTTTCCACATTTCCCGCACGCATATTGGAAACCACAATTGCCACACTAATCCCTAGCCTATGTGTTGGTACTTTATACCTGCATTGGAGTCATGTTATGTTGCACATATTCTGCAGCAACACCCTCAAAGAGAAAGGTTTTGATCTTTCTTTTAAAAGGAGAAACTACAGCCATTATGTCCACCAAGGTCATGTAGGAGTCACTCTACTGTCTGGCCTAATGATGACTGCATCTCCTGGAGTAAAATATTCTACAGCTGAAATAGTACGCCATTCGTACAAGTGTGTGAATGCGGAATGTTAGATCCCTTAATTGGTTAGGTGGGTTGGAGAATTTAAAAAAGGAAATGGACAGATTGAAGTTGCCATAGCATTAGTGAAATGCAATACATGATTATACATATGAAATCGGTCGGTGATAATGCAGGAATAGATCTAATACTGAATGAAAGAGAGTAGTGCTACTATGAACAGCACAGTGAGCACATTACACGACTGAAATGAAGCAAACAATTATCACAGTAGTAAAAGGTCATATGCCTGCTAGCTCCACAGATGGAGATGGGACTGAAAGACTGTACGGTGAGATAAGAGACTGTTAATGGGGATGAAAAATTAAATGTGATGGGGGTGAAATTCGGCATTAGGACAAAGAAGAGAAGAAAAAAAATTGTGTGAGAACATGGTCTTGAGGAAAGAAGTAGCGGAATCCACCTGTAAAATTTTGCACAGAGCGTTCTCAACACTTGGTTTGAGAATCATGAAAGGAGGTTGATAAGATGGAGAAGATCAGGAAACACTCGGAAGTATTAGTTCAGCTATACAGGAGTAAAACTAAACATTTTAGTAGGTAACACTATAAAATAATTCAAATAAAACTTCCATATAGAAGGCATCCCATTTGTATTGGTTCCAGAGTCACAACTGATTACATTTCTGTGTTTGTGTACCGTTCACTGTGGGTTTATTTATCGATTGTTATTTTTATTTTGAAGTTAAAGTTGTGAAGTTGTGCTTGAATTTACATAATTGCATTTTTTAACTATGATTGTTATTTGCTGGCTGATTCTACTGTATCATTTAAACCCCTTGCACATACCTACAAATGCTGAATATGCTGGTTTGGTATTAATATACATGTTTTGATATAGAAATACTGCTGCTTGCAGAGAACGTGGTACAAGATTTCCTAACCACAGACTGCTACATGCAGAAGTGCTTGGTTATAATTCAATAAACTGTGTGAGACTGGTCTAGTGGCCAGGAGTCATATTCCACATGAAGGTGTAGATCAACAGGGTGTGGATGAATTAGCATTCATTATTCAGTTGCTAGAACAAAGTTCTTCAACAAGCACGTGCTGAATTTTCACGTGTATCAGTGTTCCACATATGACAGACATTATGTCTGTGCAATCCTTATCATTTAGAGTGGATTCAGTACCTTTGAGAAGATGGTGAAAGTAAGTGATTGGAATTTTGTCATTGCTAGGAGCAAAGTAATCCCATTAATATTATTAACTCCTGAAGGCACTTTCACCCATGACGGTATCAGTAACAGTCATAAATGAACTGGTAGTCCAACAAAAACACACATATCTTTGTGGATACACATTTTCGAGAACAGCTGTCCGTAAACATCTGCTGTAGTATGAAAACCAGTTGATCGCGCCTGTTGTGTTAAATTTTCATCTTACAGGGCCCCATTATTTAGAGTGTTTTTGAAAATGAGTTTCCAGTATTATTGGAAGAGGTCCTTGGCCTGCAAGGATGTGTGTGTTTTTCCATCATGACAGGGCATTTGGACAATCTAGTCATCAGATCACACATCACCTAAACCTAACATTGCTCAGAAAATCAAATGGTACAAATGGTCATGTTAATTCATCAAGTTCTGTGATGATTACAAGGGGAGGCCTACAAAGAAAACGTAAGCATAAGAGACTAATTGATCATTCAGATTACAAGTAGTGCTGCCCTCATAAGAGATAGACAGGATGACTTCAGAAGAGCTGTATGTGGTGGTGTCAAGAGAATTCTATAGTGCATTGAGTTTGAGATGGAATTCTTGAAAATCAACTTTGAACTTAATCATTTGCCTTTCCATAAGACCTTCTATAAGTATTTGTTTGCATTACATTCAGACAGTAACTAATAAATATTGGGCACATGTTAGGGGGAATATTTTCTTTGAATTAATATGTACTACCACCCACTAAAATATTTACTATTCCTCCTGGGGCATCCTTTGTAATGGCAAGACAATTTTGAAACCAGATTCTAAATTTAAAAAAAAAAAAACATTTCCAGAGACACATTGGGACTCTGACCATAAATTTTAGTTTGGACTTGTAGATTGAAGTAAAGAAATTGTAGAAAGATACAAAACTAGGAAGACACGACTAGATAAATTGAAAGATCCAGAGGTTGTTGAGAGTTTCAGTGGGAACATTAGGCGATGACTGACTGAAACAGTGAAAAAGTATTGTTTATCAGCCACAAATAAATTGCATTACCATTATAAACTACAATTATTCAAAAATACTTCTTGTGCAAAAACTTTGACATATCACGTAAATTTCATATATGGTTTAAATAAGATTAAGAAATAAAAAATAGTGTTTGTGTTAGGAGTGATATCATAGCAAGTGTGATTATTCCACTTGTAGTGTTTTGAACTACTACTGTGTTTTAACAAGACAACTATTATAGGCATAATTTTGTTCTGTTTTTAAAATTTTGTAACTTATTTCATGCAATTAAATCTGCTGTTTTTTTTGTAGAGGGAGAGGAGCTGAGAAGCAGTGCCTTTGAAATTATTTTGGACTGCATTACGCTTACAATTCAACTAATCAACCGATCTTCATATATTGGTGCAAATTTAATAATGATGGTAAGTATAGTAAAATAACTTGTCCATAGTCGTACTGAATTGTAGAGACATAGGGTCAATGACAGGAGCATAAATGAGATTGAAAACTTGCTAGCGTATCACACAATGTAGGAATTGCAGTTCTGGGGTCAAGAGTTGTGTCAAGTGAAGTAGGAGAGAGGAGAAAAAGGCAAGGAATGGGAGGAAGTGTTGGGAAACAGAGTAAACCCCACTGCCCACCCCCTCCCTCCGTATAGAAATAAAGCTGTGTGTCTGGCCCAAGTACAGACTGCTACTGTGACACTTGAACAGCATCCAATGGCAATGAAGGCTGTGCCATTGAAGCTGTAGACTCCATGCTGCATGCATCGTTCGTTGTAGGCAGTAGACATCGGTCATGATGTTGAGTCACAGAATCATCTGTGAACAGAGATTGTAATTGCAATAGTTTTCAAACCTTGAAATTTACAGGAGATCTGGTAGTAATCTGGAATGTGGTCTGTTACATTGTACATGACAACAGAAAAACATGTAGCTTTCTCTGTAGCAGTTGCACGCTCAGATATGTGGGATGTAGATGAAAGATCGAGTTGGAGAAAAATGTTCCTGCAATTTACACATTTTGGCTGAGGCAACCTCTAATTTCTAAGAATTCACACAAATTTTGAAATATAACACTTTACTCTTGGTAGAAATGTTGTTTTTTTCCCCTTCCCTTGGGTATTTTAACTTACCATTTAAATTGCAGAAAGCATGCTTCAGCATATGAAAATCTTCAGCGAGTACTCTTGCATCTTAGAGCTGGAGCCAATAGAATCCAATCCGATCACCATGATACCTGGTGCAGCAAGGCTGTTAACCACACTATGTTGCAGTGTGTCACCAGGAGGGCTGCAGTGCAGGGTGTGGGAGCTGCTTACTGTATGATGTCCATGAACCATCTGCCAGCTCATCTGCTTGTGCTCGGAGTACAGAAATATCTATATTGTAATGGCACAAGAAATTGGCACCAAGAATGGTTTTCCGTGAGAGCTAATAAAAAACTCCTCTGAAATGGCCTCTTGAAGCATAAGTTACTACTATGCTTTGTTTACCAAATGTACGAATGTTACAGTTATTAGCAGCTGCATGCTAAGAGTCAGCCAAAGTTTGTTGGTCCTGATTCAAAGGTGGTAAACAGGTGTCTGATCCTGCACCAGTGAGGTATGTTTGTGAAATGACATGGACAAAAAAAATTTGCCAAGAACGTTGTGTCAGTCTGGTGTTTCATGAAAGTTTACGAGTTGCCAGTGGTGAATGTGATGACAAATTCACTACCTAAATTGGAAACGACCATCTTTAGGTCGAGAACAGCAGCAAAAGCATTAGGAAATTTTGACTTATTGTAGACACTTTTCTTGCAGACGTTGGTAGATGCCTGCACACGACAGCTGTTATCTTTTGGGCAATCATAAGGGGATGTTCACTTCCTTGGCTTTTGGCCAAAGCTTGAATGGTACCAGTACCAATTCCATGACAACTTCTTGACAAGGCCACATATATCCCATCAGCTGATGTTGCATCGGCTCTTGAGTCAGTGCTTCTGCATGCATTGCCTTGATTTGCCACTGGAGAATGTTTGTCTAGCTTGACCATACAGATCTCTTTCACTAGCAGAAGCTGTTGCCCTCTATTAGCATTGTGTCTGATTATGATGCAACACTATTACTAGCTTATGGGTCTACACTTGAATTGTCAATTTGCAAAAATATAGTACATTTAATCACCCACATGCAACTGTGAAGATGAGTCTTTGCTGTTGTTCAAAATTACAGCACTCTTAACGGGAAAGATAGCTATTAACAACACTTGTCGTTGGGTAGCTTCTGAAATTTTAACTTATGTAAGTAATGGTTGAAGGTGACATCCATGGTGAGGATAAATAGTAAATTGTCATCATGCACACAATAAGCAGTAAGTGAAAGTTGCAACATTTTGAACCACAGGTCCAGCTGTTGTTGCATTTACAGTGGTATTAAGACTTGCTACACGATGCGGAAGACGTGGTGTGCCCAACTGGTAAAATGTTTGAGGGCTGCATGAAACCAGGAACTTAACATGAATGTTCCAAAGTTCGAATCATTGAGAACCAGATTGGTAATCACTCTATCTGATTCATTCAGCAACTGATCTGGTGAAGCATGATCTGTTTTAATGGGTGCTGTAGATTCGCACATGATGTGCTTCTTGCTACCCATAGTTTTTTTGCAGGGATACCACTTATGGTGGCACTATACATAATAAAAACAATGTTTTACAGCTACTGGTGATTACTGCAATCTATTATTGCACAAGAAGCATGCAATGTGATAAAATATAAAACAGTAGCCATATGGAAGGAAGACAAACGGTGAGAAGACAAAGGCAACAGTACAAAAATTATTACACACTTTATCCATTCAGTGATAGTCTTTAAAGTTAGATTAATTGTGTCACCACAATATGACATTGGTCTGCCTAACAGTTGGATCAGTTACTTTGTGAGTGATTGTAAGCAAATGGTAAGCATCAAGCTCAATAGTGTCAACCTTAAAGCTATTTCTGAACATACATCACAGTATAAGGGTAAAAGCACTGTGGATGCTATAAATGAGTTTATCCAAAAAATATGCTCCATGTTAGATAAGGGTAGAAAGGTCACAGGAATATTCTGTGATGCAACTAAAGCTTTGATTCAGTGAACCATGCATTACTCCTCCACTAATTACAGATGTATGGAATTGGGGACACTGCTTTAAAATGGTTTAGCTCTTACCTGTCAGATAGGAAACAAAGAGTAATTTTAACTTCAAATGGAACCAATCATTCCTCAAACTGGAAAACAGTTCCCCAAGGAGTCCCACAAGGCTTGATATTGGGTCCCTATCTGTTTCTTTCTTGCGTAAATGACCTACCACTTCCTATTTATGTTCATTCAGTCTTATTTGCTGATGATACATCGGTTCCAATTGAAAATGATGAATCTGAAAGTGTTCCAGAAAAAGCCAAAAATACTTTAGAAAAACTCGAATCTTGGTTCCATCAGAATGGACTAAAACTAAATGTAACGAAAACCAAAATGATGCAATTTGAAGCTAAATCACTAGAAAAGACTGAAGTAAAGTTAACTTGTAATGATCAGGATATCACAGAAGGAAAGCATGTGAAATTCTTAGGCCTAAATCATAATAAAAATTTAAATTGGAAGATACACATAGATTACTTAGCAAATAAACTGAACAGCTTGGCATTTGCAATGTGTATTTTGTCAGGTGCCACAAACCTGGATACCAGAAAGATAGTTTATCACTGCTAATTTGAGTCAGTTATTCGTTATGGCATAATCTTCTGGGGAAATTCAGCAAATGTCACTAGGCTCCTAGTGTTGCAAAAAAAAAAAAAAAAAAAAGGTCCTGTTAACTACAGTTAAAAAATTTAAAAATACTATCTATCCCCTCACTTTATATATGTGAGGTGGCAGTGTTCTTATATAAAAATCAACATACACTAGACACTTTCCGTTTTGACCACAACTACAGCACTTGCCACAGAGATAATTCCAAACTTCCAACACATTGTTTAAAACTTTATGCCCAAATACCAGAGTATATAGGGTTAAAAAATTTCAATAAAATAAAAGGCAGTAATATATTTAAGATGGAGCTTGGTTCACTGAAAAGATTTCTCTTTACTCCTCTGGTGGAAAAGTGTTACTATTCTGTCCAAGAATTCATTGAGGACAGCTTCACCGTCTGAGCAAAGGGATTGTATTACATGTATTATTTTATGTATTTATGTAGCTGTGACAGAAATGTAAAATATAATGTAAACCTTTGTATTTATCTTAAAAAAGAGAAAAAAGTTTCTTTTTGTAAACCTTGACATGCCTCCTGTACGTCAAATCAAATGATTTGAAAATTGTACATAATGAGATGAGTAAATCACATATCATATATATAATGTGATTAAACATGGCATATCTCAAGGATCAGTAATGGAATCACTTCTGTTTCTTTTGCACATTATCTTAGCTTTTAAGAGAAGACGATTAATATATGCTCATGAAGCTATCATATTTGCAGATGACACCACAATTTTATGAAAAGGGTTAATTAAGAAAGAAGTATAGCAATCAGAAAACACTGCCACAACTTGGCAACAAGACACAAAATAAACAGCATAGAATAAACAGCAAATAATAAACAGTAAAAAAGCTATCTCACTACCATTTCTTAATCCTGTTAAAAGGTTGTGTACACCCCATTTATCTGTTTCAGTGGTGTACCAGTTGGTAACAGAACAGAAACCAGATTCTCAGGATTATAGTTCCAAAGAAATTTAAATTGCAGTAGACGTGTGAACTATCTGAATGCAAAATCAAGTAATACTTGAATTGCTCTCTAAAACACTGTTTGACTGGAAAACAGCAAAGAGTGTATATTATGCCTACTTTCATTCTCACTTTAAATATCAGGTCACAGTTTGAGAAAATTTAAAAGCAGTTATCAACACATTCAAATTGCAAAAATGGGTAATTAGAATCATGTTTGGATGCAAATCCCTCTTTAAATACTCTCGTATTCCAGCTTCACCATACAACAATATTATGAAAAGGAAAGTTGCCACTCACCATATAGCAGAAATGCTGAGTTGCAGATTGGTACAACAAAAAGACTGACACACACACACACACACACACACACACACACACACACACACACACACACACACACACGTCTCACAAATAATAATATTTGTGACAGTCTTTTTGTTGTGCCTATCTGCGACTCAGCATCTCCGTTATATGGTGAGTGGCAACTTTTCTTTACATAATATTGTTACATTCGATCCTGAATTTTCCATTGTTTAACTTCACCTTACATATACATATTATGGAAACTCTTTATGTTCTTTAAAATAAAAGTAATCTAGGTAAGCTAGTGGACTGAAAAAACCTTACATTCATAATCATTTTATCAGAGAAAATGAAAACTTGATTTGACCCAGATCAATGCTTTCTTATCAGGAAGGTACTTTCCACATGATAGTTAAGTTTGTTGTTAAACTTCTCAAAAACATAAAAGTAAATACTGAGATCAAATCCCTTGGAAAGTCTTTAGTCACATTTACAGAATACACCATTGAGCGGAGATGCTGAGTCGCGATAGGCACAAAAAAAGATTCACACACTCATAGCTTTCGGCCATTAAGGCCTTTGTGAGCAGTAGATACGCTTACGTACGCACACGCGCACACTCACGCAAAC
The DNA here is from genome assembly GCF_023864275.1 of Schistocerca cancellata. NCBI lineage: Eukaryota > Metazoa > Arthropoda > Insecta > Orthoptera > Acrididae > Schistocerca > Schistocerca cancellata. The sequence continues at coordinate 607,506,739 of NC_064631.1, read as the reverse complement.
GCAACTTGCATACAAATCTGCAGTCTCAGAGAGCTGAAACTACACTGCGAGCAGCAGCAACAGTGCATGATGGGAGTGGTGACTGTGTGGGGGTAAGGAGGCGACTGGGGCAGGGAGGGGGAGCGATAGTATGGTGGGAGTGGCGGACAGTGAAGTGTTGCAGTTTAGACGGAGGGCAGGAGAGAAGGTGTGGAGGGGAGAGGGGTAAGTAGTGGAAAGGAGAGAAATAAAAATAAAAATAATAATAAATTAAAAGACTGGTGTGGCGGTGAAATGGTGGCTGTGTAGTTCTGGAATGGGAACAGGGAGGGGGCTGGATGGGTGAGGACAGTGACTAATGAAGGTTGAGACCAGGAGGGTTACGGGAACGTAGGATGTATTGCAGGGAAAGTTCCCACCTGCGCAATTCAGAAAAGCTGGTGTTGGTGGGAAGGATCCATATGCCACAGGCTGTGAAGCAGTCATTGAGATGAGGGGCATCATGTTTGGCAGTGTGTTCAGCAACAGGGTTGTCACTTGTTTTTTGGCCACAGTTTGTCGGTGGCCATTCATGCGGACAGACAGCTTGTTGGTTGTCATGCCTACATAGAATGCAGCACAGTGGTTGCAGCTTAGTTTGTAAATCATATGACTGGTTTCACAGGTAGCCCTGCCTTTGATGGGATAGGTGATGTTAGTGACCGGACTGGAGTAGGTGGTGATAGGAGGATGTATGGGACAGGTCTTGCATCTAGGTCTATTACAGGGGTATGAGCCATGAGGTAAGGGATTGGAAGCACGGGTTGTGTTCAGATGGACAAGTATATTGTGTAGGTTCGGTGGACGGTGGAATACCACAGTAGGAGGGGTGGGAAGGTTAGTGGGTAGGAGATTTCTCACTTCAGGGCACGACGAGAGGTAATCGAAACCCTGGCGGAGAATGTAATTCAGTTGCTCCAGTCCCGGATGGTATTGAGATACAAGGGGAATGCTCCTCTGTGGCCGGACTGTGGGACTTTGGGAGGTGGTAGGAGACTACGTTCCCATAACCCTTCTGGCCTCAACCTTTGTTAGTCACTGTCCTCACCCACCCAGACCCCTCCCTGTTCCCATTCCAACACTACACAGCCATCGTTTCACCGCCACACCCAGTCTTTTAATTTATTTTTATTTTTATTTCTCTCCTTTCTGCTACTTAGCCCTCCCCCCTCCATACCTTCTCTCCTGCCCTCTGTCTAAACTGCAACACTTCACTGTCCACCACTCCCACCATACTGTCCCTCCCCCTCTCCGCCCCAGCCGCCTCCTTACCGCCACCTAGTCGCCACTCCCATCATGCACTGGTGTAGTTTCAGCTCTCTGAGACTGCATACGGGTGTACAAGCACTGCGCTTGTGTGTGTGTGTGTGTGTGTGTGTGTGTGTGTGTGTGTGTGTGTGTGTGTGTGTCTACTGCTGACAAATGCCTTAATGGCCGAAAGCTATGAGAGTGTAAATCTTTTTATTGTGCCTATCGCGACTCAGCATCTCCATTATATGGTGAGTAGCAGCTTTCCTCCTCTGGTATTGTTACATTCCATCCTGGAGTTTCCATTGTTTGATTAATACACCATTGAAGAATATTTAAATATATAAAGACCTTTATATAAATTATTTGTAATTTAAATACATATGAACAGAAATGGAAATTTTTTTCATGTCTTATCATATCATTTTGTTACCTGTGACTTTTCTAATGCTGTATGCATAAGCTATTTTCTGTAGAAAAGAAAACGGATAAAAATACTGTTGGTCTTAGCTTGACTTTGGCTTACCGACTTTCTCTTGGATGTGCTTGTAACCAGAGGTAGCAATCAAACACTTGTCTGGAGGTATAAGAGCTTTATTGTGGGTGTGTCCTCTACCAGTGCCCTTGCTAATTAAAAGAAAAGAGATATACTTCAATGCACAGATTCCTTGCAGAAAACAGATTTGCTTCTAAAAGGGAACTAGTTAACACTCAGTAACAGTTAATCAGCAAGAAGCAAATATGACATGAAAAACTGACAAAAACAAGGAATAAAAGGAATACACGGAGCAAGCATAAACATGTAAAAGACACAGTGCCTCTGGTGGCTAGGTGTGGCATTGTTTTGACAGCCATGGTTCAATGACTACATCATGCGACACTGTGCAACCGACACTAGGCAAACACTTAGTTCTACACTAGTGCATCAGACGGTATATCAGCCTGCACAGCAGAAGTGGAGCATCAATGTTGAGGAAATGAATGGGGAAATGAACATGTTCAGAACGGGTTGTCTGTGCTGGTGGCTGTTCTGCGTTGAGTGTCTGTGGCAGCTGCGTCAGTTGCGGCTGGGTCTCAGTCTCTGGAAAATTCTGATGTCCTTGTGTGGCTGCAGACAGTGATACCTCTTGGAAGACATATGCAGGTTTCTCTCCATTGAGAGAAATGGTCATTTTCTTGCCATTCACCAAGATGTCAGATGTCTGTGTACCTCTTTGTAGCTTGTGGTAGAGGCCAATGTACAGAGATTACAATGATATTTTCACTTCATTGATATGGAGCATGACATGAGATCAGTTGTCTAGATCTTGATGCACATAACAAAGTGGTGTACCATAATGGGAAGCTTTCAAAGGGTGGATATGAATGATAAGGTTTCTGCAGACACCTTAGGATTCTGGCTGGTTTTGTGTGAATGTAAGCAGGGCTTCAGCATCATTAAATTCACATGGTAGATGTAATGTCTCCGTAGACTAGCTCTGCAGCTGAAGAATTTATATTGGGTTCATATGGGGGTTTGCAAGCCAAGGAGGACAATAGGAAGAGCTGATGTTCAAATCATGTCGTATCACATGTGCTCCGCCTTCAGGGAGTTATTCCAGCACTCAGTCATGCCATTGTTAACAGCGTGGTGACTGGTAGTTGTTGGTAGATATACCCACAAAACTTGGCAAGCAATCTTAACAAGTCTGATTTAAATATGTCAGTTGCAATCAGTGCTGATGTATTGAGGGCAACGAAATATCACTGACCGTGCTGACACAATTGTAGAGGCCATACGTTTCATAGGTAATGTTGTTGATGGGCACTGCCTCTGGTGATTGGGTGAAACATTGTATTATGGTCAATAAATAATGTTGACTGTTTAAGGGAGGAAGCAGTTCCACTACATCAAGGTGAACGTGTGAGAAATGTATGGGCACATTCAGAAAATTACCAATTGTCAAATGCACGTGATGAGACACTTTACACCGATGACACTGTAGGTATGTTCATGCCCATCCTCAACTTTCCACCCCCAAATGTAGAGACACCAGATGAAAGGTGGGACAGACTCTTGGATGGATGGGTTCTGGATGCTGTCAAAAGCATGTCTTCTGAATGCTGATGGAATAAATGTGGAAGGTCTTCCACAGGAGATGTTGCAGTACAGCCCGGCATTTTCTCCCAAAGTGCATGTCAAGGAGTTGCAGTCTTAATGCTGACGTAGTGTCATTGACTAATGTTTGGAGCTCTTTATCATTTTTTTGTACTCGGGCCAGTGTGGGAATGTGAATAGGGATCATCATGCTGCTGACGCCTAAAGATAGACAACTACTACAGTTTTTTTTTTTTTTTTTTTTTTTTTTTTTTTTTTTTTTTTATTTTTTTTTTATCAGTACCCAAAATGTGTGTTATGTCAGTACTTAATTGCACTATAAATTTTGAGATGGCTATATTTGCAAGGAGAGCAGTTGCCACTTTTCCACTTAAATGCTTAGGTCAGTGGTTTATGGTTCATGAAGCTGATAAATACTCGAGCCTCAGTTTGCAGTTGAAAGTATTTAATGGCCTCTTTTATGGCCAAGAGCTTACAGCCATAGATGATCAACTTTCTCTGAAATGTTAACAGTTTGTGAGAGAAATAAACCAGTGGTTGCCACAAGCTATCTGACCATTGTTGTAGTGCCACACCAAAGGCAGTATGGTTTGCATCCACTACTAATGCTAGGGTTGCTTTGAGCTTGGGATGTGCAAGAAGTGCTGTCAGCCATGCTCTATTTCACGGCCTTGAATGTGTAGCACAGAACCTCAGTCCACTCCACTGGGGACCTGGCTTTTGCTTTAGGTCCTGCCAGTGCCATGGTCAGTGGTTCCTGCAATTCTGCTGCACAAGGTAGGTGACGATGATAAAAGTTTGATATTCCTAGGAACTGCAACAGTGCCTTGATTGTGGTTGCATACATAGCAGCAGAATTGCTTCAACCTCCTCTGTTAAAAGTAGAGAGCCCCAAGATGAAAGTCTTTGTTCTAAGAAGTTTGCCAGAAAATGCACGTAGCAACGTTCAACATGACTATCCAATGTTTGTTTAAATACTTCGTACAGGTATTACTGGTGTTGTTCCAGGTGGCCGAAAACATGAGCACATTGTCCATGTGCACAAAACGGAATGGAAAATCTTAAAAGGACAGACCCAATAAACCTTTGCCATGTCTGCACTGTGTTCCATAATTTGAATGTCATCTAGCAATTTATCCAATTATAAAATGAGGCTTATTCTCAAATTCATCATTCGGAAAATACAGGGTCATCTTATATTCGCGTATTGAACTATATCTACTGAGGTCAACATTTTTACATTGTTTAGTTGAGTATATAAGTGTACCCATACATTTAAAGGGGTTATCTTAAATACATTAAGAGATGAAGCTTTGGCTGTTGAGGTCACATACAGATTTATTTTGAAGAATTCAGAAGTGCAGGGCTTGGCAAATGATACTTGCATTTCAACAAGCTTGAAATTTCCTGATTTGCTGAAGCACTTGTTACAATATCAACATTGCTCGAACAATCAGATGACACAGACTCGTGTGGTGCTAGTGCAAGAGATACGCAAGAAACTATGAAATAGTCACTACAAAAGTCTACTGTTCCGATTAAAATTTGAAAATGTTGTGAAACACAGCGGGAAATAGCATTAAATTCTATATCTCACAAACTTTTGTTATTTTTGCACAGGTTCTCGATAAACGTTCTTATACATTTATGGATAGCATATACAAACATTAATACTGCTTTTTAAGTGAAGATAACATTAAGAAAGAGAGATGCTGTCTTTCAAAAAACAGTAGTTGATTCAGAACCCACACCAAGATTTTCTTTCATTATGAGAGATTGTAATTAATGACAAAGTGTTGTGCAAATGAGAAATTCGGTCACTTTTTCCGTATTAGAATACCAGGTAAAAATGTTACCAGGTTGGAATCAGCCTTGAGCATGATGGTGACCTTCAGTTAAAACAAGAAGTAAAATTAATCTAATCAAGAATGAAATGTCTAACTAAAAAATAAATCATATTAAACTGACTGTAATTGTTATTGCAAGAATAAATTACAATGGCAAAACCCATCATGGGGATAGTACTCACAGATGTCGCTAGATCATGGGACTAGCAAAAGTTCAGAATGGGTCTGAATCATATTAGTTGGTGTTTTGATCTGCAGATATTACAGTTTGTTTTTCACAGTTGCTCATGGTCAGCACTACTGAAGGGTTGAAAGGGGAACAGTGACACCAGATTGACTGAGAACTTTGATTATTGCAGGGAGGGGAGCGATGAGGAGCAGCAAATTTCGCCATGTTGCGAAGTATGGGAATCTGTACTGCATTCTTCGGCTTTTCATGAACATCTATCAAGTTTAAACTGCAATTTGCCTGAATCCATTTGAAGTTGCAATCGAACTGACTTTACAATTGGACAAATATTCAACAGTAGTATTCATTTCTGCAGGACATGGTAAAATAGCTTCTGTGACATCTGTGACAGTAAAATCCCAAATGAATGGCTAGCATAATGCTAAGTTCAAGTCCATTCTCTGTGTGCTGTAGAGGTCACAATAGTCAAATTTTTTACATCTGATAGACAGAAGGCAGTTGGTGACCTGCTGCAGTGCTTCCAAGACCATGCTAGGATGCTCAGGTCTGAACCAGTGTCAACCAGGAATTTCGGGCCAGGACTTCTGTTGCTAATGAACAGGTGACGAGATGGTGATGGGCAGTCATTTGCGCCTATGATCAACAGCCATAATCATTTGTGTGAAAGCTTAGTGCCATGTATTTTCGTGCCTGTACATTGAATCTCCAGTGAAACAAACACACAGGTTGCTCAATCTGAGAAGACCTAGCATTGCTAACAGACTGACTCCTCGAATGTCTGTGGTAGTGACCTCTGTTGTATTCAATGCCACAACAGCGTCCTGACTTGCGTGCATATCATTTGAATCTCTACTGTGCGCAAGTCGTCATCAGTATGTGCAACTGTTGCTGTGGCCACCATACTGCTACACTGTGCCGAAACTGCTCTAATCTGGGCTGGGTGGATGGCTTTCTGTCTTTCTGTACTCGGTCTGCAGTTTCTACTGAGGTGTCCAATGACATATTCATTTGACATGCCACTATTTCCCTTATGTGTGGTGATAACCTGATGTTGCATAGAGTATGCAGTAAGTTGTCTGTCATGATGACTGTATCAACATTGCTTCATAGGTGCCTTACAAGGGAAACTCACCATCGCACTCCCTCTGATTTAGTGGCAAACAGGCCAGTGGATAGCCGTCAAAAACTGAACACAGGTAAAGCATGAAAACAGGAAGAAAGTGTACTGAACTGTGACAAAAGAAGAAAAATAAAAACAATGAATGGTCCAAGGTCAAGATGTGTAATGACAAGTGAATTTAAATAGTCAGGCCATGGCAGTTGTGTGGCCACGGTGTTGGACTATGACGAAGAACAGCCATTTTTAAATCTCTTTCACAGCTCATTTTTTTTCCCAATGTAACTATGATCTGTCCATCCGATCACTGACATGGTTGTTCTCCTTCTGTAGCCATGACAATTGTCTTACTGTAGATTGGTTACAGAATACGACTCAGGTGGTACGAATATACACACATCAATAAAAGTTTTGCATCACTCCGGTTCCCAGAACTGCTGGAGATAGACACTGACTGCGGATATTGTATCACAGACACAGTCCCTTTGACTGTTCGGAGATGTCACTAAACCTGCCCAAAGATGTAAACAACCATGCATGAGCAGCACCTATTAGACAGAGGGGATCCGACAGCCGATCAGTTCCAGTCATTCCACCAGGAAGGAGGTACGTAGCTCGTGTTGTCTGTAGTTCAACCGTGTCTTGACGGTCAATACGATAGTTGACCGTGTCCGAATTGTTACTTTATGCCAGGAAGGGCTTTCAACAAGGGAAGTGTCCAGGTGTCTCGGAGTGAACCAAAGCGATGTTGTTCAGACATGGAGGAGATACAGAGAGACAGGAACTGTTGATGACATGCCTCACTCAGACCGCCCAAGGGCTACTACTGCAGTGGATGAGCGCTACTTACGGATTATGGCTCGGAGGAACCCTGAAAGCAACGCCACCGTGTTGAATAATGCTTTTTGTGCAACCACAGGACATCGTGTTAAGACTCAAACTGTGCGCAATAGGCTGCATGATACGCAACTTCTCTCCTGACGTCCATGGCGAGGTCCATCTTTTCAACTACGATACCATGCAGTGCAGTACAGATGGGCCCAACAACATGTCGAATGGACCGCTCAGGATTGGCATCACGTTCTCTTCACCGATGAGTGTCGCATACGCCTTGAACCAGACAATCGTCGGAGACGTGTTTGGAGGCAACCCGGTCAGGCTGAACGCCTTAGACACACCGTCCAGCGAGTGCAGCATGGTGGAGGTTTCCTGCTGTTTTTGGGGTGGCATTATGTGGGGTCGATGTACGCAACTGGTGGTCATGGAAGACATAGTAACTGCTTTACAATATGTGAATGCCATTCTCTAACCGATAGTGCAACCTTATCAGCAGCATATTGGCGAGGCATTCATCATCATGGATGACAATTTGCACCCCCATCATGCACATCTTATGAATGACTTCCTTAAGGATAACGACATCGCTCGACTAGAGTGGCCAGCATGTTCTTCAGACATGAACCCTATCGAATGTGACTGGGAGAGATTGAAAAGGGCTGTTTATGGATGATGTGACCCACCAACCACTCTGAGGGATCTACACTGAATCGCCGTTGAGGAGTGGGACAATCTGGACCGACAGTGCTTTGATGAACTTGTGGATAGTATGCCACAATGAATACAGGCATGCATCAGTGCAAGAGGACATGCTACTGGGTATTAGGGGTACTGGTATTTACAGCAATGAGGACCACCACCTCTGAAGGCCTGGCTGTATGGTGGTACGACATGCAGTGTGTAGTTTTCATGAGCAATAAAAAGGGCGGAAATTATGCTTATCTTGATCTCAATTCCAATTTTCTGTACAGGTTCCGGAACACTCTGAACCGAGGTGATGCAAAACTTTTTTGATGTGTGTAGTACTGTTGCAAGTAAGTGTGATGAATAGTGGTAGTAGGTGAGATGCCGCAGAGACCTCTCATAGAAATGAAAACAACAAATAAATGGATGTAAACTACATTACAACAAAGGAATTCAAGAGTCAGAACTTGCAAAATCGAATGCAAGAATCATAACATCTGGTACCTGTGTAAAACAAGTAGAAGGTATATCCATTTGGAGCCAGTAATCAGATGGACAGTTTACAATTCTGAGGAGGAGGAGGAGGAGGAGGAGGAGGAGGAGGAGGAGGAGAAGAAGAAGAAGAGGAAGAAGAAAAAATGAGACTCAAGGGAGATTTGAACATGGATCTCCCCGTTCATAGTCCAACACAGTGACCACACAACCACGATACACTGACTGTTCAGAATTGCTTGATATTGCACATCTTGAGCTGGGACCATTCACTGTTTCTATTTTGCTTCTTTTTTCACAGTTCAATGCACCTTCTTCCTTTTTTCTTGCTTAATCTGTGTTCAGTTTTTGATGGGTTGTCCACTGGGCCACCTTACCACTAAATCTGAAGGGAGTGCGATGGGGTGTTTCCCTTGCTGGATATTTGTTAGATATTGCAAAGGCTTATAGTCCCCAATATCCTTTTGTGGAAGAATTTGGTGTACTTTATCCTTCTGTTGGCAGTGACTCTCCATATCATTCTGGATTGAGTTTCCCACAGGAATTCGCCTCTGGGGACTCTGTGATGCCTTGCATTTCAGTCACAAAGTGACGATCCAATTGGCTCACTTTGAGGGCAGCCATGATTCCAGCATAACAGAAACTTGCTTCCACCTGTACAAACCATAGGAGTGGGTTATTGGGCCAAAACAGAGGCAAGTGGACCACTAGTCATAACACTGACAGTTCTTCAAACATTCTGAAAACTTTATAAAAATGGTTCAGTTCCTTCCAGTTAACGTGTCATGTTGGGGGTCACTACTTGACAATTTTGGCTGGACTTTGGCTGATTTGCATGTGCTCATAACCAGAACTGACAAACACACACATCTTCATTGTGGGTTCGTCATCTACTGACATGCTTCCTTATCGATAGAAGAGAGATATTGTACTTTAATGCACTGATGCTTTGCAGAAAGCAGAATTGCTTCTAAAAGCGAACTAGTTAACCTGTAACAACTTTGTAACAATTAATCAGTAAGGAGCGAACATGAAATGAAATATTCACAAAAATTAGGAATAAAAGGAATACATATAATTAGCAGGAAACATGCAGAAAAACACTGTGCCCTTGACAGTTGGGCATGGAATTGCTTTGGCAACCATGGTTCACTTGGCTATATCATGTGGTACTGCACCACCAACACTAAGAAAACACTTAATCCTGCAGTTACACGTGATGACACTCCTGTCGGATGTTATAGTGCAATGCAATACAGTGCTTAAATTTTTGTATATCTATGTGAGGAATTTGGTGTTGGTTTATTTTAACTGCCTCGTACTAAATGTCAATAGTTTCAGATGTTACGGAATTCTTATAATAAATGAATGAGTTAAGATAAATTTATTTTCTGTTTTTTAATCCTAGTACTAGAACTAAATATGCTTAATCCTTGACTACACTACACAGCTTTCATTTCCTTGCTGTTAATAAAGATTTGTATAATCATGTGCTCTGTGTATATTTATTACAATTAAATAAAAATCAACTAACTAAAGTGAAATATTAGTCTATTTCATTTCCAGAGACTTAAAACTTTATATATGCTTTTTAATGGTTATATTTATATTAAATATCCTGAAGGCATGGGCTGCATAGAGTTGCACTTTTCTTACCATAATTTTGATAACTGAAGTTGCATGTAAAGACTTTCTTATAGTTCAGTAAAGTAATATGATGAAATTAATTTTCAGGCATGGAGTATTACACACCACAGTTGGCTTACATTTGTTTTACTGTTATGGGCAAGTTTACTGTGGATGTTCCCAAATCAGCGCAGAGCTATGTTGCGCAGCTCTCCATTCTTAGTTTTTTATGCAGAGCTTCTGCTCATAGCACAATATATTTATGGAATGGATTTAAATGATTCGGAGTTGCCTCAGGAAGTCAAAGGAGTTAATCTGAAACAAATTGGCTTCGAGAAACCGGATGGGTTAGCTTGTGAACCACTGTTAATAAAGGTATTTAACCTTACTGGATTAAAGTTATTGTTTTACATGATGAAGTTATACAAATTAGAGATTATGAAATTAGTGTTGAAATATTATTATGAGTAATAAATGATTGATATGTTAAATGTATAAGATTTGACATCTTGGGATACTTTTCTGTTAATATCTTTTTTCTTCTTAATTTTTTGTTATGTTTTGGAGTATAGTTCATCTAAAAATATTTACTTTCATTAAATTCACTTGAATGCACAATGTCACCTTCAAATCTGTTATCTGAGTTTTCAAAATGTGTATGAATGAATTTATAAAATTTTATTCTCAAATGGTGTCACAGAAATGGCAGGAGAAGAAAGGTGATGCAATGTTCTCTGTATGTTTATAATTCCATAAAATTATCATATTTAGGTGATGCTAAATGTACAGCTCTCGAGGAGCTTAGACGGTCACATCTATGTTTTGGTTTGCCAAACTAAACCTTAGTGAGCCCTTGTGAATGGCTTTTCTGTTGTGTACTTCCAAATACTGCATGGTTTGACAGCAAACATAATTCACTTCAGAGAATGAGGAACTATATTAAGCACATGAACTGCAAGAGTGAAAAAAAAAAACTTAAAAATAATTAAACAAGCCACGTCAATGTGAACTACATGCACTGAGGAGGTGCAGATATAGCTGCAATGAATGTAAGCAGTGGCAATAAACAGGTCTTTTGTATATTTTTAATTTTAATCAGCAAATATGTACATATAGACACTTGTTTACTACTTTCAAGAAATTTTACTGTACTGGTACTTTGTGCTATTGCCTCCATTTCCACTTGATGAAAGCATTTAATGAATTTATCATCTTTTTCTTGTCCCAATTTGGATTTTTGTATGCTTCAGATATTTTCCACCAATCATATTTCTTTTTGTTGGCATTTTTTCTGTGGGTCTCGCAAGGACCTATGACATCTATATTCTGTTATCAGAAACATTACATTCTCTTCAGACCACTCCATTACTCACAAAAGTAATGTCAACAACCAAGTTCACTTGCAAAACTGCAACAAATGCTCTTTGTGAACTTCCTTTGGTGCTTTGCTGAAAAACCTACAACTGGCAAAATACAAGCATGCAGATGTGAATGCGAATTGAACATGATTGCATGGTGTCCGCTTGCACACAGGTTGCATTTGCACCAGAGAGAATTCTAATTTGCTGGTGCTTGTTCACTTGTGGTCGCTCCAATGTAACCCAGGCTTTAGAGAAAGAGAAAAAAATGTGTGTATCTACAGGTTTGATTGAAAGTAACATTCATAATGAGCAAGAAGAGATTAAAGTAATTATATGGGCTTATTACAAGAATGAACGAATGTAGATTAACAATATAATTTCCAACTCCTTATTACAATGAAACTGACCACATAATGGTTGGATGAAATGTGAAGATGTGTTTTGAACTGGCTTAAAGACATACTAGGAAAAAACAATGTACAAACACCATGAATGTGTGGTCATTAGAAAAGGCAGTTACATTAGTGAAAGAATGAAATTTCATGAGGAGGAGGAGGAGGAGGAGAGTGAGAGAACCTGAAAATAAACTGCTCTCCACAGTTCAGAATAATCCAAACTGATGAAAAATAAGAAAAACAGTAAACAACTTTTGGAAAAGTTTCATCTACCTTTGTGCAGCAGGGTACCTTGAAATTCATTAAGAGAGTGTGTAACAGCCACCTTCATCAAAATTATTTTCATCAATTCCTGTCTCCATTCAAGCCAAGAGAACTAGATAAATATTCTATCAAAACTTGTGACAAGTACTGTGCATCCTTTCTCATCTAATGGCAGACAGAAAGTATGTTAAATCGACTGCCTTCTTCCCTGTGATCAAAACACAGATACTAGAGAACAGAGGCAAAACTACATAGTTCATAAAATTATCACTGGTAAAAATAAATGTTATACTTTGTCACAAGTGTTATATTCCTATAGAAATAGGAAATTGCTAAGAGGCTCGAGCACAGAACGATTACAGATCTATGTAGGTTGCAGAGTACAGTTATACTGAATAATGCTTGCAAGAAATAGTCACCAAGTGTTTATATGAGGATGTGCTGAAAAGTAATGCCCTCAAATTTTTTATGCATTTCTCAATATTGGTTGAGGTAGTACAAGTCATGCATAATACTCAATACACTGTACCGCTTTGCTGACTCAGGTTGCACCTATGTGCAGCTAGAGGGCTCCAAATTGTAACTTGTAACATGGTGGTGTGTAAAACAACTATGTTGGTGCATGAGAAACAGTGTGCTGTAGTAACGTTTCATGAATTTGAAGAGTTCTTCCATATTTGGAGCATACTTCCTTCAGCATGACACTGCCAGACCAAATGCAAGTGCTGTGACATCTGCAACAATCTGATACTTTGGTTTCACTGTCATTGATCATCCTGCATACAGTCCCAACATGCTCCCATCCAATTTTCATCTGTTTCCAAAACTTAAAGAGCACCAGCAAGTGCTTCACCTTGGTAGTGTTGAAGCAGTACATACAAGCAGAAGTGAGGTTGTGGCTCCATCAACAGAGATAGACATTCTGCAGTGATGGTATCAACAAAGTGGTCTCTTGTTGGGGAAAAAATGTTCATCACCAGGGTGACTGTGTCGAGAAATAAATCTATAGACTCGAAGACTAATGATGTAAAATGTTAATAACATTGTTTTCTTTACAGAGTTTTAAGAGTTTTCACATAAAGAATTCAGAGGTATTACTTTTCAACACTCCCTCGTATTACACATGGAAACTAACCCCTGTTCTGAAGAGTGTGTATGAACATCTTTATGTACCTTTCATCTGTCTAAAGTATTGATGTTTTGGAAAGTGTGTCACAGAAGATCAGAACATAATGTTATGGTTAATTAAGTGTAATTTTTAAACTAGGGCACTGAGATTTACAAAATTAGTAAAACAGTGTCACTCTTACTTTGTTGCTTTAGCTGTGTGCTGGTCATGTTTTGAAATCGTATAATTGCAATAATTTATCCATTAAAAGATCACTTTGAATGCCTAGTATCTTAGAAACAAGTTATTTTGTTTTTCATGTAGTTGTTTCATTATTTTCTTATCTGGTATTTCATTAGAGACGGGAGATAATGCAAAATATTCATTCACAAGAACTAACTGTTATGCTGACAGAAGTATCAACACTAAGTATTCAGATTCAGCTGTTATATTTTTGTGCAGGCTTCATGTCTGAAGTGGCTGAGATTAACAAATTTTAGAACTCAAGTGATTATTTTATTTATTAATGTGATTCGCAGTTTGAATTTTAAAATAAGTTAGCTACAACAGTGTAGCATAATTGAATGAAATCACAAGAAAAAAGGCTTTATCAAATACAAATACTCGCTAGATGTGGTCAAAATATGATGTAGAATAAAATTGGAGCTTCCTTGGACATGAGTAAATAACCCACTCATGGTATGTTTACACATTTTCACTGTGTTCTAGAGTATGAATTTGTTACCAGCAGAGAAGACAAAAATTGTATAACATTTGAGTGATACACAGAAATAGATCATTATGTATAGTAGTGGAATTAAATTTAGATGTGTGCCTATTTCTGTGCCTGAAGATGTAAATGCCTCATGAGGTGATGGTGCATCATACATACCATTGCCTCTTTGTTTACTGTATTTTACTTAAGTCATTCTCCTGTGCCTAATCTTATTTTCCAATTTTCAGATTGCATACACAATTATGTTCTGGATAACACTACGGCAGTATATGCAAGAAAAATTTGAACAGCGAAGTACTTCAGCCTTGCACGACTTAGCAGCTCCTTTGCAAGTTACTGTCAACACTGCTACCTCAGGTACCAAGTCGTTATAGTTACTCTTACAATGTTACTATCCTTTAATTTCAAATCGTGTGTAATCAGTTTGTGAGGTCACTGTTGCATATTGTATTACCCTAGGTGTACTCTTTGAATCTGATGAATAGCTCTCAGCTCTCCAGCTGTGTGGCAACATTAAGAAAGCATGAAATTTTGGCAACATCATACTTATTCTATTCTGATGAAGTGTTGAGTTACAGTGGATATTGCAGTATTTATACTGGTAGTGCAGCTCCTGCATGTGGTAGCAGGTGGCTAGGGCATACACAGCTGGTGGGTGAGGGAGGGCATTGAGGGTGTGGTGGTGGTGGTGGTGGTGGTGGTGGTGGTGGTGGTGGTGGTGGATGGGCTGGAGGGCTGTATGTAAAGACTGCTCTCTGTCATTCCCTGAGAGCAATATATTAGAAGCAGTGCTATGTATGAATGCATGCTTCCGTGGTGATATCCGTCATTTGGCCACATGGACAAGAAAAGTTAGAAGAGTTCCTGGAGCACCTCAACAGCATCCATGACCACATCAACTTCACAATGGAAGTAGAGAAGGAGGGTTCCCTGCCGTTCTTGGACGTGCTTGTCTCCCGTAAACCCAATGGGTATGTAGGTCGTAGTGTTTACTGCAAGCCCACCCACACAGGTCAGTATCTGCATGCCACCAGCTTCCATCACCCAGCACAGAAACAGTCAGTTCTGAGGACCTTAGTACATCGAGCTGAAACCATCTCAGATGCTGAAAACTTGCTGAGAGAATTGAGCCACTTATGCAAAGTTTTTAAAGAAAATGGTTACAACAACAAACAGATCTCACAAGCAGTGTCATCCAAGCCTCAAAGGGAGAAGACCTCTGAAGAAGACACCAAGCAGGTTTCATTCTTAAGGTTTTGTGGTTTGACAACAGGGAAGATTAGTCAGCTCCTGAAGAGGCATAAAGTAGACACAATCTTCAGACCTCCGGCAAAGATCTAGCAACTAATGAAATCTGTGAAAGACAATGTAGGCCTCAGAACACCAGGAATTTACAAGATATCATGTGGATGTGGGCAGTTCTATGTCGGCCAGACTGTTCGCACTATTGAACAGTGCCACATAGAACATGAAAGGTGTTACTGTCTGTGCTATCCCGAAAAGTCAGCTGTAGCAGAACATGCTCTGGAAAACGGACACTGAATTGCATTCGATGAGTTGTCTATTATTAAATGGTCTAATGGCTTCTGGGACAGTGTGATAAATGAGGCCATAGAGTTTGGAATTCCTGACAACACCTTCAATAGAGATAGTGGATTGCAGCTGAGTACAGTGTGGGATCCGGTGTTGAGAGAGTTGAAGCGGGCCCAGCAGTCACTCGGCCAAAACATTACCATTTATGGTGTGGGACCGAGCACCAATGATGCCACGAACGACGGCACAGCAATGACAACCACACGACAGCCATCCACTTGATAATGGCAGAGGAGATCTCTGCCGAAAGCTTGTGGGCAGTAAACCACTTGACGTGGCTTGAAACCCGAGAATGTTTTATTAGAGGCCGTGCTTCTTCCAAACAAAAGTACCGAGCAGTAACTACTGTGTCTTCTCACTCAGTGATAAAAGTAAGTAGTTTTGAGCAAGACTGAGCATTTCTGGTACCAATTGCTGATACCTATTAGTAAGTTTCCTCTTCAGGGGCATAATAAGTAACAGAGTGAATTTTATCAATTGAAAATAAAGATTGTATTAGGCTTACAATCAGAGGTTTCGATTTGAAACAAACTGCTGTACAGTACAGTGTGAATGAGGGATGTGGGTGGAATGGAAGATGTGATTTGTCAGAGGTAAATGGAAGCCTTACATTGAAAAAATGTCTGCAGTTATTGAAGATTTGAACCACATTGGGACTCTCCAGGGATGATATACACTCCTGGAAATTGAAATAAGAACACCGTGAATTCATTGTCCCAGGAAGGGGAAACTTTATTGACACATTCCTGGGGTCAGATACATCACATGATCACACTGACAGAACCACAGGCACATAGACACAGGCAACAGAGCATGCACAATGTCGGCACTAGTACAGTGTATATCCACGTTTCGCAGCAATGCAGGCTGCTATTCGCCCATGGACACGATCGTAGAGATGCTGGATGTAGTCCTGTGGAACGGCTTGCCATGCCATTTCCACCTGGCGCCTCAGTTGGACCAGCGTTCGTGCTGGACGTGCAGACCGCGTGAGACGATGCTTCATCCAGTCCCAAACATGCTCAATGGGAGACAGATCCGGAGATCTTGCTGGCCAGGGTAGTTGACTTACACCTTCTAGAGCACGTTGGGTGGCACGGGATACATGCGGATGTGCATTGTCCTGTTGGAACAGCAAGTTCCCTTGCCGGTCTAGGAATGGTAGAACGATGGGTTCGATGACGGTTTGGATGTACCGTGCACTATTCAATGTCACCTCGACGATCACCAGTGGTGTACGGCCAGTGTAGGAGATCGCTCCCCACACTATGATGCCGGGTGTTGGCCCTGTGTGCCTCGGTCGTATGCAGTCCTGATTGTGGCGCTCACCTGCACGGCGCCAAACACTTATACGACCATCATTGGCACCAAGGCAGAAGCGACTCTCATCGCTGAAGACGACACGTCTCCATTCGTCCCTCCATTCACGCCTGTCGCGACACCACTGGAGGCGGGCTGCACGATGTTGGGGCGCGAGCGGAAGATGGCCTAACGGTGTGCGGGACCGTAGCCCAGCTTCATGGAGACGGTTGCGAATGGTCCTCGCCGATACCCCAGGAGCAACAGTGTCCCTAATTTGCTGGGAAGTGGCGGTGCGGTCCCCTACGGCACTGCGTAGGATCCTATGGTCTTGGCGTGCATCCGTGCATCGCTGCGGTCCGGTCCCAGGTCGACGGGCACGTGCACCTTCCGCCGACAACTGGCGACAACATCGATGTACTGTGGAGACCTCACACCCCACGTGTTGAGCAATTCGGCGGTACGTCCACCCGGCCTCCCGCATGCCCACTATATGCCCTCGCTCAAAGTCCGTCAACTGCACATACGGTTCACGTCCACGTTGTCGCGGCGTGCTACCAGTGTTAAAGACTGCGATGGAGCTCCGTATGCCACGGCAAACTGGCTGACACTGACGGCGGCGGTGCACAAATGCTGCGCAGCTAACGCCATTCGACGGCCAACACCGCGATTCCTGGTGTGTCCGCTGTGCCGTGCGTGTGATCATTGCTTGTACAGCCCTCTCGCAGTGTCTGGAGCAAGTATGGTGGGTCTGACACACCGGTGTCAATGTGTTCTTTTTTCCATTTCCAGGAGTGTAGATTTACCATATGTCAGTTGCATAGGCAACAGGGGTGAGTGGCTGAAAGTTAAGATATTAGAGAGGAACAGTGATATTACAGTTTGCATGCAGAATAATAGAGTGAATCTGAGGCAGGTGACAGGGACAGACATAATCCACAAAATAGGCAGGGGAAGGTGACTTTAGCCATCTACCCTAGTGGATGTCTAATGTGCACATGGTACTAGAGTACAGCAGGACTAAATCACAAAAGTGAGTTAAAGAAGCATGTCTTTGGGGCCAGATGTGGGAGTCAGTCACATGACCTCTCTCCCATATCTTCTTATTAGCTATTAAAATAATCCTGGTTGTGCTGTAACTTAGTACAGGCTTACTACTGCCCTTGGGGACTTTGAGCCATAAGTTAAGTATGCACATAGCAGCATATGTAGCTGACTCAAACAAATGAGTATTGAGTGTAAAACTTTAAGGAGATAGAAAGACAATAATAATTATTAATTTCTTGGAGTCCACATTGTGACTAACAACTGAGGGTGTGCACTGCTGAGCAGGTCATGTTTATGTAGGATATTGGTGTAGATGTCTATTGTAGCAATGGCTACTAGGTGAGTGTATGGTGGAAATCAGACCAGAATAACAACAGGAGTTTGCAGACAGTTAAATGTGAGTGCTGGTCAACAAAGTCAGGTGTCCTCACATTGGTGGAAATGAACTCGGCTATCATAAGAAGTCCGTGATATGTATTTGTGAAAGTGACACGATGTTGAATGGGAAGTTTGTGTGCAGTGAGGAGGTTAATAAGGCAAAACTCAGCCTTAATATGTGTCCATCATATTCAGAAGACTTATAGAATGCTGCATGGACAGTAGACACAGGTCTGCTAGAGCAGGCTGTGTTTGTGGTGCTGTCAGATATTTGGCTGGCACGTTGTGATCCACATTCCTCACAGTCCAGCACATTTCTTTTGGAGTCAATCTGGTTATCTCAAGTATTGTAAAACAATTTCTTCAAACGAGCAGCACTTGACCTAGGAGAAGTAAATTAATGAAAAACTGCTCCAGTTGTTGTGCAGAACTTTTAGTCTTCTGCCACTACAGTCTTTGTGTTAGGTCTTTTTGAAGCGGTTTTGAAAACTGCCATAAATATGATAGCTATACAAACAGTGTATACAATAGAAGATGAAAAACAAAGTTTACATATGCATAGGAACAGATATAGTATGAAACGTTCATTCTGCTATAGGGAGTCAGATGGATTTAAAATGCTATCTGCCCATTGATATTGTGAGAAATGTGAGCATCTCGAGACTGTATAATTCATTACATTACACGTATCCTTGGGTTTAAGAGGATTTGTGTTTTGTCATATTTCAAAATCCTCAATTGTATGTTTTACAAATAAAAGGTTAAGAATAATTTTTAGTTTTAATAAAAGCATGAAATAGTTACAATGGATGGATCATCCAAGTCAAGGGTAGAATTGAGTCCTCTAGCACATAGGAGTTGAACCGCATGGAACTGCAGAGCTCATTAACACAACTTCGATGTCTTGTGGACTGCTTACATAGCAAGTTTACAAACAAATGGATAGAGTTATGAATTTGTGAATTTTCGAATTTGTCAGAACATATATCCTCTTAAACCCAAAGAATGTAATGAATAAATACAACTTTGGGATGTCCATATTTTCACAATATTGTTGTGCACTTATCATTTTAAATCAACCAAACTTGCACTTTCATCATCTGGACATTGCTTCTCTACAGCATAGTGTAAGTTTTATACTCTATCTGCAGTTTTACATTTGTAAAGCTTGTTTCTTCATCTTCTGTTATATACAGTGTGTGTGATGTGTGTGTGTGTGTGTGTGTGTGTGTGTACCTATTATATTTATGGCAGTTTTCAGAACCTCTTAAAAATAGCCTAATATTTAGGCTGAAACCAGCAGTGGACTAAACAGTTCTTCACTTCATATGGAGCTGTTTTTCATTAATTCAGCAAACAGTTGCAGAATCAGCACATTCAGAAACTAATAGAAGTTAAATTGATGCTATTCCACACAGATATGAGAACTTAAGTGGCATTTTCTGCCTCATGCAATCCGGAGTTCAGAGTCTTTCATTTCTAGTAAGGAAGTTTTAAAATTTTCAAAAGCTAAGGATTCATGTGTTATTTATTTTTGTTATGACCACCACATTTTTGTTTCTTAATCAGATTAACAGTTTAGGCTTTACAGACATCATCAAGATGCTGTTAGTACCTCTCAGGTTTCAGAATGACCAAATAATCTTAAATTAAAAAACCAGAGGAGTACCAACTGCATTGTATTCTTTGGATCTGATGTCTGTAAAGGTGAAACAACAAAAACAATCAATTATTGACAAAATTATTTAATTGGATGGATAAAAAAAATCTACTCACCAGGCGGCAGCAGAACATACGCGTAAAATAGATGGTTGTAACTTGCTAGCTTTCAGAGCCAGTGGCTCCCCCTTCAGGTAGAAAGGTTGAAGGGGATGGAAGAGAGGTGAAGGAAAAGGACTGGAGAGGTCTAGGAAAAGGGGTAGAGTTTGGGAAAGTCACTCAGAACCACAGGTCTGGGGAGACTTACCATTCAGGATGGAAAGGAAAGGAAGAGGCTTTCCTTCTCATCCTGTATGGTAAGTCTCCCTTGACCCACAGTTCTGGATGACTTTCCTGAAATCTACCCCTTTTTCTAGACCTCTCCAGTCCTATTCCTTCATTCCCCTCTTCCTTCCCCTACAATCCTACTGCCCATAGGAGCCACTGGCTCCGAAAGCTTGCAAACCAGTTGGTGAGTAGATTTTTTATCTGTCCAGTTAAATAATTTTGAAACAGGTAATCTGTTTAAAAAACTGAAATGTGGCAAAAACTGTGAATTCATCACCTGATTTAGATATCAGTGTCATCAAACTTCTCTAACATTCTGGGAGACCTCTCTTCAAGTTGTTGTTTTGCTTTGACAGCAGATGAATAAATGCTCCATTTCTGCCTCAAGGACCAGTAGTATTTATTGTTACTGCCATTAGAAATAGTTTTTGGTGCCATGATGAATGTAATTGACTGTTGTAAAGGCATTAAAATATTGTGACACAAAACATGGTTGCTGTTTAAAATAGGTGTATTTTTTGCCCCATTTTGTCTAGGTTGAATGACTTACATAAGAGTGGAACCTTCCCTTATTGGGAGACACCTTGGTTGTGCAATTGGGCTTGTTTGGGATATCTGGAATATCAATTTAAGGATGTACTCATAATAAAGGAAAGTAACCTACTTAATTATAAATAAAAATGTGTGCCCAAGGTAGGCGTTGGATGCTCAGTTGTTGTTCGGTATTGTATTGTTGGAATGAATAGTCAATTGTAAGTTTTGTCTTTAGTCTGTAAACATTTGAGAAATGTGATTACAAAATAAAAATCTTTCCTTACTCTTCATCATCAAGCCATCATATAATTTTCACAGTTATTGTGTAGCTACAGAGCAATGGACATTTATTTATAATGTTTTTTTATAATTGATTCTTAAAAATAGATTTCTGTGTTAGGGATAATAAATAATTCAACTTCCTTGTAAAATAAATTGTTTAGTAACTATACTGTACGATGTGCTCAACAACATTAAGACACAGAGCTGATCGGAAAACTGTTCTTGTTCGTATATAAATTGGATTTACATGTTTGTTTGAGACCTCATTCATATTTTTCTGATTACTGAACATAACAGCGGATACATTTATTTTCATTTCCCAGAAGAGACGATATCAGAAGCAAGCATATCTACATTCTATCATCAAATCCTTTTGATGAAGAGAACTAAACAAACCTGGTCATGCACGTTTGTGACTAAACTGTTTCCATTGTGTTTAAATGTGCAACAGTTACTATTAGTAAGGGGGTATGCATATTAGAACTCTGAAATTTAGAACATGCAGCACTAAGTGGAATTAACCATAGCTGTTGATGTTCGGTTAATGATTTCAAAAAAGGTAATAATAATAATTCATAATGATGAACGCCACACACAGAAATTGTGACTTGTATACTAAAGATCTGTTTTGTAAGGTAGCTTGATCGTCTATTAGTCCACTGGTGCCACAGTTAATTTATGTTCTTGTTAATTTCATCTGCTTGTACAGATTATAGATGACAATATTCTGGTCACTTTCTCTTGTACTGCTGTACAAAGAACAAATAAAACTGATTTATGGTGTTTTTACTTAAAATTCCTTTTATGCAGATGGTTGTCAGGTTGGCTATTCATTGATCTTGTTATTTTCACATCTTTTCAGGTTTTGGTAACCAGAATGAAACTAATAAAACATATGGATGTTTAGAGCCAGTCTTCAAGTATGTTAAAATGATTATGGTGAAATACTTCATTTGGGTAGTGGCAATCATGCTGTTTGCCATTGGAATTACTGGAAAACGTATGACACTGTTCCGGATAATATACATGGCACTATTTCTAGTATTTGTGTTAGTTTTTCAGGTACTGTATATTTTAAGCTTTACTTACTAATAAAAAATAACCATATTAACCATGTATTTATATATAATTCCTGATTGAGGAACCTCTACACGGCATTAAATGTTGTTTTAAGTTTTATGATTTGCTGTTGTTTAGTTATTTTCTCCCTTTCACTAAATCTTATTATCTTATCTGCAAAGGCCTCTTACATTCACCAATGAATGAACATATGATGAGTATTTTTAATGTAGAAGTATAGCTTGCTGACTTGTCAATGATATTAACTGGAATTCGGACTACCTCGATGGTAGAACCACAAAGCGTGAAAGATAATGAGTGTCTTCCAGAGCCAGCAGTCACTTGTTTTGCAAACAGAAGCGAAGGAAAGGAAAAAAGAAGAGACAAGATGCAGATAGAAGGAGAAAGAGGTAATAAGAGCCATGAGTTAAGTCAGATCCATAAAATGCATGAAAAGAATCAAAAGCATAAAAGGATAGGAAGCTCTTAGCAAGGAGGAGGAGGTGGTACTGAATAGCAGCCAGATGCATGACAAAAAAGGCAAATCATATAACTATATTAATGAAGAGTCCCAGTGAAATGTAAATAATTCAGGGACTAAAGAAACTAACCCCAAATAGTTGATGCACTACCACACACATGGGGGAGGGAGGGAGGGGGGGGGGGGAGAGAGAGAGAGAGAGAGAGAGAGAGAGAGAGAGAGAGAGAGAGAGAGAGAGAGTTTGCGTTTGTGTGTGTGTGTGATCTCCTAGTAAATACTACTTCAGCATCTGCCTAATCATATGATTCTCATATTATTTTTCTGTCAGTCTTGTACCCTTTCATAGTTTTGTTTCCTTCATTGCTATCCTGTGTATATCTTTCGTTTCTGATTGGAAAAAAACCTATTCCTTAGATGGCTCTGTTTTTACCTCACCTGTGACTCAGCTTCTTCAGTTCTGAGGACAGATGTCTGTGAAGAACTTAATTGGTGCCTGGCACTTTCTGATTAATAGAATAACATTAAAGCCCAAACTCAAACTTTAAAGATTTAAAAAAGTATATACTACAATCTCATGAAAACACACATCAACAATTATAATGCTACAAGCCTAGATTTTAGAATGGAAAGTAGAGAGATTATAACAACAATGGAGGTCACAAATTGTGAATTTCTTTGAAAAACTTCTGACCTCTCTGCCATTAAATAAGATATTTGACAGCTAAATCTACATTTGAAGTTTGCAAACCACCGTAAAGTGCATGGCATATGGTACTTCTCATTGTACCATGTATTAAGTAAGGTTACTTCCCATTCATCCGGCCGGTGTGGCCAAGTGGTTCTAGGCTCTTGAGTCTGGAACTGCGCGACCTCTATGATCACAAGTTCGTATCCTGCCTCGGGCATGGATGTGAGTGATGTCCTTAGGTTGGTTAGGTTTAAGTAGTTCTAAGTTCTAGGGGACTGATGGCCTCAGATCTTAAGTCCAATAATGCTCAGAGCCTTTTGAACCATTTGAACTTCCCATTCCATTCAGTGACTGCTTAAGTGCTGCAATTAACCCAATATTATTCTCACAGTTCTTGCAGGAGCAATATATGGGGGGCTATAGAAACTACAGAAAGGTAGAAAATTAAGATGATGGCACATGGATAAACTGAAAGACCAAGAAGTTGTACAGTGTTTCAGAGGTAGTGTTAGGGAATGATTGAGAATTACAGGGCAAATGAATACAGGAGAAGAAGAATGGTTAGCTTTGAGAGATGAATAGTGAAGACAGAAGAGGTTCAAGTAGGTAAAAAGATGAGGGCTAGTAGGAATTTTTTGGTAACACAAGAGGTATTGAATTTAATTGATGAAAGGAGAAAATATATTTAAAAAATGCAGCAAATGAAGCCGTTGAAAGGCAATAAAAAGCCTAACAAATGAGACTGACAGGAAGTGCAGAATGGCTAAGTAGGAATGGCTAGAGGACAAATTTAAGGATTTAAAAGCATACATCACTAGGGGAAAGATAAATGCTACCTACAGGAAAATTAGAGAGACCTTTGGAGAAAAGAGAATCACTTATATGAATATCAAGAGCTCAGATGGAAAACCAGCTTGAAGCAAAGAAGGGAAAGCAGAAAGGCGGAAGGAGTATATAGTGTGTCTATACATGGGAGATGTGCTTGAGGGCAATATTATGAAAATGGAAGAGGATATCGATGAAGATGAGATGAGAGAGAGAGATGATGCTACATGAAGAAGTTGACAGAGTGCTGAAAGACATAAGTCGAAACAAGCCCCCAAGAGCAGACAACTTTCTATTAGAACTACTGGTAAAATCGGGAGAGCAAGCCATGGCAAAACTCTTCTATTTGGTGAGCGAAATGTATGAGACAGGCGAGATGCCCTCAGGCTTTAAGAAGAATATAACAATTCCAATTACAAAGAAAACATGTGCTGTCAGGTGTGGAAATTACCAAACTATCAGTTTAACATATCATGGTTGCAAAATACTAACACAATGGAAAAACTGGTAGAAGCTGACCTTGGAGAAGATCATTTTGGATTTTGGAGGAATATAGGAACATAAGAGGCAATACTGACCCTACAACTTGTCTTAGAAGATAGGTTAAGGAAAGGCAAAGCTACGTCTATAGCATTTGTAGACTTGGAGAAAGCTTTTGAGGATGTTTACTGGAATACTCTTTCAAATTCTAAAGGTGCCATGTATAAAATACATGGAGTGAAAGGCTGTTTACAATTTGCATAGAAACCAGATGGCAGTTACAAGAGTGGAGGGGGATGAAAGGGAAGCTGTGATTTAGAAGGGAGTGAGACATGCTTGTAGCCTATCACTGAAATTATTCAATCTGTGCACTGAGCAGGCAGTAAAGGAAACCAGACTATGAGGTTCACCAATGACATTTTAATACTGTCAGTCAGCAAAGGACTTCGAAGAGCAGGTGAACAGAATTGACAGTGTCTCGAAAGGAGGATATAAGATGAACATCAACAATAACAAAACAAAGACAATAGAAACTAGTCAAATTAAATCAGGTGGTTCTGAGGGAATTAGACTAGGGAATTGAGACACTTTAAAGTAGTAGTTGAGAATTGCTGTTTGGGCAGCAAAATAACTGATGATGGTCAAAGTTCAGAGGAGATAAAATGTAGGCTAGCAGTGGCAAGAAAAGTGTTTCTGAAGAAGAGAAATTTGTCAACATCGAGTGTAGACTTAATTGTTCTAAAAGTATTTGTATGGAGTGTAGCCATGTATGGAGATGAAACATGAGCAATAAACAGCTTAGACAAGAAGAGAATAGAAGCTTTCGAAACGTGGTGCTACAAAAGAATGCTGAAGATTAGATGAATAGATCACATAACTATTGAGGAGGTACTGAATAAAATTGGGGAGACAAGAAATTTGTCGCACAACCTGACTAGAAGAAGGGATCAGTTTGTAGTGCACATTTTGAGACATCAAGGGACCACCAATTTAGTACTGGAGGGAAGTGTGGGAGATAAAAATCATAGAGGGAGACCAAGAAATGAATACAGTAAGCAGATTCAGAAGGATGTGGGCTGCAGTGGTTACTTGGAGATTATGAGGCTTGCACAGAACAGATTAGCATGGAGAGCTGCATCAAACCAATCTTTGAACAGAAGACCACAACACCAACAACATATAATATATTTGTAAGTTAGTCACTTAATACTGGTTCTTGAAACTTTCTAAAGGTATGTGTTCAATATTCCCCATTAATTTGTATGTGGTGTGGTCCCATAAACTTGAGCAACATTTAGGATTGGTTGCAAGAGTATTTTGTAAGGAATTTCCTTTGTAAATAGATTTCTTTCTTCCCAGTGGGCTCCCTATAAACTGGAGTGTTACATCTGATTTACATAGTACTGAGTCTTTCCATTTCTTATCCACCACAACTTGTTACATCCAGTTATTTGTATAAGTTGACAGATTCCAATTGTGACTCATGTGATATTGTAGTCACAGGAAACAAAGGTTTTGTGAAATGTCCATTTTTTTTCTTTCTCAATGTGATCAGGCCACCCAAAGTTGGTTTGTGTGTGTGTGTGTGTGTGTGTGTGTGTGTGTGTGTGTGTGTGTGTGTGTTTCAAGGCATTTTACTTCTAAGTTTTACATTACAGATTTTGGTGGACATTTAGCAGAAACAATTTGTCTTGAACTTTTATGCAAACAGTTCCACACACGTTTTCATGACTTGTGGTTTGCATTCAGCTGTTTGCTAAACATGTCTTCTACTCTTACTTGCTCAGATGTAATGTCACAGCAAAGTACTCGGGACAGAGCAGGTAGGGAATGCCATGTGTCAGTAGAATGGTGGGTGCTTCTTTACTCATCCATTACTTGCATTCTATCAAAAATTATGAGGTATCAAGTTAACATCACCAGTTAATTGTACTGTACTCAAAGTGTATTTCCCTGTATATGATGTAGGGCTGAATTAAAATACAATATATGCATTGTAAAAATAATCAGTTATTGAAAAAATAACTTACCAAGCAGCATGGGGAGAACACACATGTAAAGGCATAGAAATTCGCAAGCTTTTGGAGCCAGTGGCTCCTTCTGGCAGAAGGGTTGATGGGGAAGGAAGAAGTTAGCAGGAAATGGATTCACAAGTTTTGGGAAATGGGCAGAGTTCAGAAAATTCACCCAGAAGCTTGAGTCGAGTCAGGGTAGACTTAACAGATTGGGTGAGAAGGAAAAATGATTGTTGGGGACTGCATGGGATGAGTTTTGAAAATCTGAGAGCTTAAAGGTGGGAGATAGAGTAAATTGTGCAAAAGTTAATAAGAGTGGAAAGCTAAGAGCATTATAAGTGGTGAAGATGGGGGTTATAGACAGATCACAGAATAAAAGGTATACTAAACTAAAAGGGAGTGAAGAAATGCTGAGACTTAAGACATGATTGTAAATTAAGGCCAGATGGGTGGTGAGAACCAAGGGCATGCTACACTATGTGATCACAAGTATCTGGAGACCTGGCTGAAAATGACTTACAAATTCATGGCGCCCTCCATCGGTAATGCTGGAATTCAATGTGGTGTTGGCCCACCCTTAGCCTTGATGACAACTTCCATTCTTGCAGCCATATATTGTCAGGTGCTGGAAGGTTTCTTGAGGAATGGCAGCCCATTCTTCACGGAGTGCTGCACTGAGGAGAGGTATCGATGTCGGTTGGTTTAGGCCTGGCACGATGTCGGCATTCAAAAACATCCCAAAGGTGTTCTGTGGGGTTCAGGTTGATGCTGTGCAGGGCAGTCCATTACAGGGATGTTATTGTTGTGTAACCACTCAGCCACAGGCCATGCAGTATGAACAGGTGTTCGATCATGTTGAAAGATGCAGTTTCCATGCCCAAATTGCTCTTAAACAGTGGGAAAGAAGAAGGTGCTTAAAACATCAATGTAGGCCTGTGCTATGATAGTGCCATACAAAACAATAAGGGATGGAAGCCGCCTCCATGAAAAACACAACTACACCATAACACCACCGCCTCTGAATTTTACTGCTGGCATTACACATGCTGGCAGATGACGTTCACTGGGCATTTGCCATACCCACACCCTGCCTTTGGATCGCCACATTGTGTACCATGATTTGTCACACTACACAATGTTTTTCCACTGATCAATCGTCCAATGTTTTCACTCCTTACACCAAGTGAAGCGTCGTTTGGGATTTACCGGCATGATGTGTGGTTTATGGGCAGTTGCCCGACCATGAAATCTAAGTTTTCTCACCTAACTATCACAGTACTTGCAGTGGAACCTGATGCACTTTAGCATTCCTGTCGGATGGTCTGGATAGGTGTCTGCCTATTACACATTATGACCTCCTTCAACTGTCGGCAGTCTGTCAGTCAACAGACGAGGTCGGCCTGTACGCTTTTGTGCTTTACGTGTCCCTTCACATTTCCACTTCACAATCACATCAGAAACAGTGGACCTAGGGATGTTTAGGAGTGTGGAAATCTCGTGTACAGATGAATGACACAAGTGACACACAAAAACCTGACCACTTTCAAAGTCCGTGAGTTCTGCGGAATGCCACATTCTGCTCCTTCATGATGTCTAATGACTACTGAGGTCGCTGATATGGAGTACCTGGCAGTAGGTGGCAGCACAATGTACCTAATATTAAAAAGTATGTTTTTGGTGGTGTCTGGATACTTTTGATCACATAATGTATAACGCAAGTTCCCACATGCAGAGTTCTGAGAAACTGGTGTTTGGGTGACGAATGCAGATGGTACATATGGTGAAACAGGCACTGAGGTTATGAAGGTCATGTTTTACAGTATGCTATGCAACAGGATACAGTGTCTTGACAGTATATACCCTCAGCCTCTGCCCATTCATGCTAACTGGTAAATTCTTGGTAGTCATGTCTGTGTAAAAGGCAGAAAAGTGTTTATATTACAGCTTGTACATGATGTGTGATTTCACCCATGGTTCCCTGCGTCACCCTAACTTGTCCTGTGCAGAACTCCAGGCTTTTCATTTCCTGAAAACTTATGACTCCATCATTATCCTGCCAGCAGACAAGGGACCTACCACTGTGGTACTTGACCGACAGGAGTATGTTAATGATGGTATATGCCAGCTGTCTGAAAGCTCCACATGCAGCATCTGCCATCAAGATCCCATCCCTGTATACTAACTGATCTACAGCCACTTCATAAAACCTCAGCCCCTCACAAGGACTAACACCACAACCCATAGAACTTCTTACATCCCCCAAACCACATAAGGTACACTTTTTACCGTATTCCTGGTATCCACAAACCCAATCAATCCAGCCATCCCACCGCTGCGGGCTTCAAAGCACCTACCAAGCACTTCTCTGCTTTAGTTGATAAACACCTGCAATCTGTTGTACGAAGACTTCCCTCCTCTCTTAAAAATACCAACCATTTGCTAAATCCTCTGACATCTAAGCCCATCCCATTCCCATCACACACACCCCTCTACACCAACTTCCCCAGTGTACTTAGTCTTACCGACAACTACTTTACCTTTGAGGGGCAGATATGCAGATCAGCAGCATGGCCAGGGGCAGCAGGATGGCTCCTTCCTACACCATCCTTTTCATGGGTCGCTTGAATGGGGCTTTCCTGGGATTCATAAGCCTTCAGCCTGTGGTTTGGTTCAGCTACACTGATGAATCTTTGCCGTATGGATTCGTGGTGAAGCTGACCTGTTATAATTCTTGGAATCCATAAATACATTCTCCCAATTTAATTTCAGTTGGATCTATTCCGAATCGTATGCCACTTTCTAGATGTTGACCTCATTCTGACTGTGGGTCAGCTACACCCTTCTCTTCACATTAAAGCTAATGAGAAACAACGGTACTTACATTTTGACAGTTGCAGTCCTTTCCATGTCAAGCATGCCCTCCCATCAAGCTTTGGCATTCAAGGTAAACATACACTCCTGGAAATTGAAATAAAAACACCGTGAATTCATTGTCCCAGGAAGGGGAAACTTTATTGACACATTCCTGGGGTCAGATACATCACATGATCACACTGACAGAACCACAGGCACATAGACACAGGCAACAGAGCATGCACAATGTCGGCACTAGTACAGTGTATATCCACCTTTCGCAGCAATGCAGGCTGCTATTCTCCCATGGAGACGATCGTAGAGATGCTGGATGTAGTCCTGTGGAACGGCTTGCCATGCCATTTCCACCTGGCGCCTCAGTTGGACGAGCGTTCGTGCTGGACGTGCAGACTGCGTGAGACGACGCTTCATCCAGTCCCAAACATGCTCAATGGGGGACAGATCCGGAGATCTTGCTGGCCAGGGTAGTTGACTTACACCTTCTAGAGCACGTTGGGTGGCACGGGATACATGCGGACGTGCATTGTCCTGTTGGAACAGCAAGTTCCCTTGCCGGTCTAGGAATGGTAGAACGATGGGTTCGATGACGGTTTGGATGTACCGTGCACTATTCAGTGTCCCCTCGACGATCACCAGTGGTGTACGGCCAGTGTAGGAGATCGCTCCCCACACCATGATGCCGGGTGTTGGCCCTGTGTGCCTCGGTCGTATGCAGTCCTGATTGTGGCGCTCACCTGCACGGCGCCAAACACGCATGCGACCATCATTGGCACCAAGGCAGAAGCGACTCTCATCGCTGAAGACGACACGTCTCCGTTCGTCCCTCCATTCACGCCTGTCGCGACACCACTGGAGGCGGGCTGCACGATGTTGGGGCGTGAGCGGAAGACGGCCTAACGGTGTGCGGGACCGTAGCCCAGCTTCATGGAGATGGTTGCGAATGGTCCTCGCCGATACCCCAGGAGCAACAGTGTCCCTAATTTGCTGGGAAGTGGCGGTGCGTTCCCCTACGGCACTGCGTAGGATCCTACGGTCTTGGCGTGCATCCGTGCGTCGCTGCGGTCTGGTCCCAGGTCGACGGGCACGTGCACCTTCCGCCGACCACTGGCGACAACATCGATGTACTGTGGAGACCTCACGCCCCACGTGTTGAGCAATTCGGCGGTACGTCCACCCGGCCTCCCGCATGCCCACTATACGCCCTCGCTCAAAGTCCGTCAACTGCACATACGGTTCACGTCCACGCTGTCGCGGCATGCTACCAGTGTTAAAGACTGCGATGGAGCTCCGTATGCCACGGCAAACTGGCTGACACTGACGGCGGCGGTGCACAAATGCTGCGCAGCTAGCGCCATTCGACGGCTAACGCCGCGGTTCCTGGTGTGTCCGCTGTGCCGTGCGTGTGATCATTGCTTGTACAGCCCTCTCGCAGTGTCCGGAGCAAGTATGGTGGGTCTGACACACCGGTGTCAATGTGTTCTTTTTTCCATTTCCAGGAGTGTATTTGTTCACATGTGGACTCTTTACTGCAATAACCACGATTTTCACCTCAGCATTCACTGGATAGAATTAGTGCCACCAGCCTAGTTGAAAAGCAAATTTCCCAGGGCATCACACCCAATTCTGGTACTACTGATCCCTCATAGAACAACTTAGGAGTACCCCTTGTCACTCAGTTTTATTCTCGTCTTGAATGTATTAATCAGTTACTTTGACAACGCTACAACTTCCTAAAATCATGCCCTCAAATAAGATCCATTCTGTCTGATAATTTGCCTACCGCACATAGAAGAGCTTATCATCAGCCTTCCAAGCTCCACAAGGTCCTTGTCAGACTATATCCTCCTTTTGTACTTGTTTCCCTAATGTATGCTCCTTCCTGTGTGGCCATTCTCACTGTAAGACTTGCGTTATGCATCTTCCTACCCCCACCTATACAGCCTTCTAACTGGCAAAACTTATACTATCAGAAACAAAATGTTGTGTAGTAGCTGTTGTGTAAACACTGTTCGACCTTGTACATTGGCATGACTACCACAAAGTTATCAGTTAAGATAAATGGGTGTAGGCAGAGGGTGTATACTGGCAACACACAATACCCTGTAGCAGAGCATATTGTAGAACATGAGTGTTGTGACCTCAGTGCCTGTTTCACCATATGTACCATTTGGATTCTTCTCCCAGACACCATTTTCTTAGAGCTCCAGATGTGGTAACTGGCATGACAGCATGTTCTTGGTTCTCAGCACCTACCTGGTCTTAATTTACGTTAATGTCTTCAGTCTCAGCATTTCTTGTCAGTAACTATTCCTTTCTTCACTGTCTTTTAGTTTTCTATACCTTTTATTTTCTAATCTGTTCTCCAAGTACTTCCCCCTCCTGCCTCCCCCCCCCCCCCCCCCCCCCCCCCCTCTACCACACACAATGCACATAGCTTTCTGCTTTTATTAACTCACGCACAGTGTTTTGTCAGTGATACCAGACTCTATCTTCCACCTTTAAACTCACAGGTTTTTAAATCACATTCAGTGCAGTCCCCAACAATCAGTGTTTTCTTCTCATCCCGTCTGGTAAGTCTCCCCCGACCCAACATTATGGGCAACTTCTCTGAACTCTCCTCATTTCCTAAACCATCCCAATCCTTTTCCTTCACCACTCTTCCTTTCCCTTCAACCCTTCTGCCAGAAGGAGCAGCCACTGGCTCTGAAAGCTTGCAAATTTTAGTGCCTTTATATGCGTGTTTTCCAACTACTGCTTGGTGAGTAGGTTTTTTATCTATCAACTTCATTATAAATCCAAGATATGTATTGTGATACCTTGCATGAGCCATCAATTATTCTGAGATATGATTCTTGCTGGAAAGCACAGTTAGTTCGTTAGTTAGTTACATATTCCATGGATCATTCAAATGATTCTTTTATCAGAATGATGTGGAACAATTCAATTTACAGGATATTTACACTTGATTAGTATTAACATCAATGAACACATTGTTTTTGCCGTACTTGTATAAATACACCTAAAAAAATTCTTTTTCTAGGCAATGAGTTTTTGAATAAAATTTGTCCATGGAAGAGAAGAAATTGTCTAGAAAAAATGATTTTGGGTTAGACGTAAAACTAACTTTGTTAAGTGTCAGACATTTCATGTTATTGGCTAAATTATTACAAATTTTTCCTACATGTTGAACTCCTTTCTAAGCAATGGCAGATTCATTAATGTGTAATGAAGTTAATTTTTCCACTAGTGTGACATCACTATTTTTCTCAAATTGTGATGGATTATGTATGACAAATTTCTTTTGCTAATATCTGTATTATGATGGTGCAGTTGAAATTCTGAACTTCTTGAAGAGGTCCCTACAGGAAGACTGCAGGTGAACACCACATATACCGTATTTACTCGAATTTAAGCCATACCTGAAAAATGAGACTCGAGATCAAGGAAAAAAAATTACCCGAATCTAAGCCGCACCTGAAATTTGAGACTCGAAATTCAAGAGGAGAGAAAAGTTTTAGGCCGCACCTCCAAATCGAACTAAAGTTGGTCCATTTTAATATGAGACACAATTTAGGTCGAATGGATGACGATACAGCTACAGTAGTTTGGTTCAAGTCGTAAGCTTAGCAGTTAAGCTTTACCAGGTAGCCATTGCTATGCATCAGGCGCTCTGTCCATATTTATACGGGTACTCTTTCTTTTTCACGTGCTTCATCTGGTTTGAATTGATTGCTTATTTTTCTTTACCTGATAAGTGCCGTTCTCTTTGTTATAGGTGTTTATGTCACTCTAAGCTGAAAATGCATTATTGTACTGTGTCATGCATTGTTTGTTGAATTCTGATAATGAGTGTTTACAGCCTGTTGCCGCTCATGGCATGGCTTGCTTTTGAGCGCACTACCGCCGCTTACAATGAAAAAAAAGAGAATTGTCTCATTAGCGAAACAATGGCAAGAGACTGCTATTTGTTGTTACTTACACTGCTGCTTTCTTTGATAATGATCAACATGAACCAAATAATAGACTGCGTATGATAGAAGATGTTCTGAACGAGAGTTTAGCAAAAATTTTTCTCCGTTTGAAAATCTTTGCAGACGCCTCTTTAGTACATTACATTCTGCACAGAAATTAGATTTAAAAATCTAGTCAATTGTTGTGCTTCATTTCTGACTATCACTATTAGGCGTAAGAATAATACGAATATAAACGTGACATGATATGTATATTCTTTCGCATTTGCTGTTGTCTCACTTTAGTTTTGTAGTTTATTAGGCAGACAGGATTTAAATGAGATAGCAGCAAACATGAAAGAATACATCGCAAAATGTTTATATTCGTATTATTCTTATGGTGAAGAGAATACTGCAGGTGATTCACAGTTCATAAAAGTTCCTATTAGCAACCATCTCTTCTCACAGGTAGGAAAAAATTCAGAAAAGACCCCAAACAGTCTTGCCAGTCAGATTTTCGTTGTACATTGAAATGCTGCTACATTCAAAGATGAACAATACAGAATTTGTATTTACTTCATTGGATAATGTACGAAAATGCAGTGGTCGAAACTCGGGACGTAGAAAAAAAGCTCATCTTCCACCTTTTTTTATTTTTTATTTTTTTTTATTTTATTTTTTTTTTTTTTTTTTTTTTTTTACTGACGCAGAGCTTTTGGCACCAGTATTTATCTTTGTGCCTGCAAAGCAAGCCTGTGTAGCACTACATATATTCGACGGCAAAAGTTAGTTGTGGCGGCACTTAACAATATTTTTCAGAACTTCCGCTTACTTTGCACTCGATTCTAAGCCGCAAGCGGTTTTGTGGATTACAAAAACCGAAAAAAAAAGTGCGGCTTAGATTCGAGTAAATACAGTAATTCTTTCTGCTCACTTTTGTGCAGTCAATGCTCTCATTGTTAAGTGATGAGCTACATGAGAAAATTATTCAGTAATAAAATACTGGATGGAAATATGCAAAATATGTCGGGACATTGATTTGCTTGTTTCAGAGACTAACGGTTGTATGAAAAGCAAAAGTAGTTGAAATTAATTGTTTCAGCAGTTCAGTAATATGCTTCCTCCAAGTTTTCATCAATATGCACGCAGAAAAATTTGGAGCAATGTATTCTGTTTACTGACTCCTGTTAAAGTGCCACATCACAATTGGTATGACTCTATTTGGTGTCAGGAACTGAATATTGTGCGTTTTCTCAAAATTTGAGGAGAATCCATTTTCAGAGAACCACTTAATAATTCTTTGGGAAATATTAACAGTCTCTTCTGTTGCTTTCTCTCTAACAGGATTTATTATAACACTTAAGTCATCTGCAAAAAGTACCAATTCTGCTTGATGGATGTTAAGTGGAAGGTCACTCATATATTTAAGGAACAGGAGTGGACCCAAAATTGAATGTTGCAGGGTTCCCTTTGTGATTTCCCACTAGCCACAAAAATTTCCCCTCCTTCCAACTTTTTTGAATTATTCAGCACAACTTTTTGCATTTTGTTTATTAAGTATAACTCAAATCACCTATGTATAAGTCCATCAATTCCTTACTTAGTTACTAACTTTACTTTACATGTGGCAAGAGCCTTGTCGACCATACGCCTGTTCAATGAGCCTCTTGCACTTCTGCCTGTCCAATGTGCTGTTTGTCCAGTTGCTGTTGATGTTCATCCTAGTTGTGTCCTCCCGAATGTTTTCCCGCCATCTGATCTGGGTCTCCCTCTTCCTCTCGTTCCATCTATTGTTGTGCTGAATGCCTTTCTAGGTAGTCTATTCTCTGTCATTCTTGCTATATGGCCTGCCCAATTCAACCTTCTCCTCTTGAGCACTTTGACGATGTTACGGTGTTTGTACAGCCCTCTTAATTCTTCATTTCTTCTTATTCTCCATTCCATGTTATTTTCGTCGTATACAGGCCCTAAAATTTTCCTTACTACTTTTATTTTGAATATTAAAAGTTTTTTCTTCATCTTTCTTTCTAAATATTAATGTTTCACATCCATATAACATCACAGGTACAATGGTTGATTGATATAAGCGGATTTTGAAGTTACTCCTAAGTGATCTTTTTTTTAGAATTTTGATGAAACTAAAAAGTGTCTTGTTTGCTTTTGATAAATGGGGATCGATTTCTATATCTGTTCTGTTGTAATTACTAAAAAGACTTCCTAGGTACTTGAAGTGGTCAACAATCTTGAAATTTAATCCATCTACGGTCAGTGGTGCATCTTCTCTGGTTTTCTTGCTTATGGGCAGGTATTCTGTCTTTTCTTCATTAACGTGTTATCCTGTTTTCTCAGCAATTTTGTAGTAATTTTGCATCATTCTGATTAATTCTGAGTTGGAACTACTTATTAGTGCTACATCATCAGCATAGGCAGGTCTTGTAATGTTCACATCCTGTAGCTGGATCCCTTGTGGACTGGTTATACAAAATTCTCTATCGATTTTCTCTAGGACAAGGTTAAATAAAATAGGTGAAATGGCATCCCCTTGTCTCAGTCCAGTGTACACCTTAAAGTCTTCAGTTTCTCCTACCAGTGTCTTTATGTGATATAAAGTTTCTTCTATACACATTTTAACTAATCTGATTTATTTTGAAGGTATTTTAAATTCCTTCATTATATTTAGGAGTGTCTGTCGGTGTATGCTATCATAGGCCTTTTTAAAATCTATGAATAATATGTGGACATCTACATTGAATTCCTACGCCTTCTCAGTTACTTGTCTTAGGGTGAATAAGTGATCTAATGTGCATCTGTTTCTGCGGAAACCGCATTGGTAGTCTCCAATCAGTTCTTCTGTTATTAGTATCAGCCTGTTTAATAGGCAGCTCGATAAGATTTTGTAGGTGAGATCCTGTAAGGCAATTCCTCTGTAGTTATCACAAACAAGTGGATCATTCTTCTTAAATTCCATAAAATGTAAATTTTTTAAGAGAGTAACATGATCAACACAATCATACACCTTGGAAAGATCACAAAAATACCAATACCACGTCATTAAATAACAATACTTTGAAGGGTGACACTGCCATGTATTGTTTTTACTTTTACAGCTGTCCTATAGAATGTGGAGGAGAATGATTTTTTATTTCTAGTTGATAGTTATTGTTCCTTTTTAATGATGATATTGTGACGTCAATGTCACTTACATATATTTTTCTACTTTTACAGCTGTCATATAGGATGTGGAGGAGAATGATGTTTGGCTTTTGGTTGACAGTTATTGTGTATTCAATGTCAATTCTGATATTGGTATATACATATCAATTTGATAATTTCTCAGAGTACTGGGCAAAGTACCTGCATATTCCTTTAACACTGTAAGTATGCTGTGATTATTATTATTATTATTATTATTATTATTATTATTATTATTCTTTCTTTTCTCAGACATTATTATTATTATTATTATTATTATTATTATTATTATTATTATTATTTTGCATTCAGTAAATTTCAGTTTCACATTGTTTGTATTTTCTGTTTTGTCTCATTAACATTTTTATTTGCCTAAATCTCTACACATAGAAACTGAAGTCCACTGCTCATTTCTCTTTGTATATTCAGTCAAATGTCAGGAACTACTGTATGGATTTTGTTTTAATTTTTACTGATAGATAGACTGATATACGAGGGAGATTTGTGTTTACAATGTATAAATATTTAATGCAAATTGGATAAACTACGATGAATTAAAGTCAACTGCCACTGTTTGTGAAGTTTTAGAAACATTCATAGTAAGTCTATGGAAATACAAAGATCATGCAATATTGGTTGGAGGCAACTTTAACCTAATGAGTATGGACTGATAGGCTGGAACATCTATGGACTCATTGCAGCGGATACAGGCAAACTCAGTCTTGTGAAGTACTGTTGAATGCTTTTTCCAAAAACTATCTTGAGCAACTAGTTAGCCAATTTGCATAAAATGGAAATATTGTAGACCTTGTAGCTGCAAGCAGTCCTGACCTTATCAATGGTATTAGTATGGAGACAGGAATTAGTGACCATGATGTCATCATAGAGACTGTGGTTAAGTCAATAAAGAGCAGATAAGCAGTTGTTAGCATCCCACATAGACAATGAACTGACATCATTTAGCTCCAGTTGATAAACATAGAGCAATTATGGGCAAAGTTTAAATAGATTGTAAATTGTGGTCTGCAGAACTATGTGCCTAGTAAGTGGATTAAGGGTGGGAAAGACCACAGTGGTTTAACAACGAAATTTGAAAAATGCCGAGGAAGCAAAGGCTGTTGCTCTCTCGCTTCAAAAGAGAGCACACAAATTAAGAACTTCTACTAAGTTCATGCAACTGAAAAAAAAAAAGAAAGAAAGAAAGAAAGAAAGAAAGAAAGAAAAGGTAGTGTATGAAGCATACAACAATACCACCATTGTACCTTAGCAAAGGTCTGGCTGAGAATGTGAGAAAATTCTGGTTCTATGTAAAATCACTATGTGAGTCTAAAGATTATATCCAGTCACTTGTAGAGCAGTCTGGTATGACAGTGGCCGACAGCAAAAGGAAAGCAGAGGTTGTAAACCTTGTATTTAAGAAATCATTCATGCAGGAGAATTGTACAAACATACTGTTGTTTGACCATTGAACATACTGACGTATGGACAACATAGTAATAAGAATCCCTGGTTTAGAGAAACAACTGAAAGAGTTGAAAACAAATAAGTCACCAGGTCTGAATAGAATTCCAATTTGGTTTTACAGAGAGTACTCTGTGCCACTAACCCCTTCCTAGCTGGCATTTATCACAAATCACTCACCCAGCACAAAGTCCCAAGCAACTGGAAAGGAGCACAGATGACTCCTGTATATAAGAAGGCCGAAAAGAATGGACCCACGGAATTACAGACCAATATCCTTAACTTCGGTTTGCTGCAGAATTCTTGAACATATTGTCAGTTTGAATATAATGAATTTCCTTGAATCAGAGAAGCTTCTGTCCACAAATCAGCACAGATTTGGAAAGCATCACATGTGGGAAACAGAACGTGCCCTTTTCTCACATGATATGCTGTGAAACTCTCATTGAAGGGCAACAGATATATTCCATGTTTGTAGATTTCCAGGAAGTGTTTGACATGGTGTCCTATTGCAGGCTGTTAAAGAAGGTACAAGCATAGGAAATAGGTTCCCAGATTTGTGAGTAGCTCAGAGGTTTCTTAAGCAACAGAATCCAGTTTATTATCTTGGATGGCGAATCTTCATCAGGGACAAGGGTACCTTCAGGAGTGCTCCAGGGAAGTGTGATATGACTACTCTTATTTTCTATATACATATATGATCTGGTGGACAGAGTGGGGAGCAATCTGTGGTTGTTTGGTGATGAAGCTGTGGCACACGGGAAGGTGTCAAAGATGAGAGGCTGTAGGATGATACAAGATGACATAGACAAAATTTCTAATGGGTGTGATGAATGGCAGCTGGCTCTAAATGTAGAAAAATGTAAGTTAATGCTGTGGGTTAGGAAAAACAGACTTATGATGTTCAGATACAGCATTTACAGTGTCCTGCATGAAACAGTCATGTCATTTAAATATCTGGGCATAATGCTGCAAAGTGATGTGAAATGGAATGAGCATGTAAGGATAGTAATAGGAGAGCGAATAGTTGACTTTAATTTATTGGCAGAATTTTGGGAAAGTGTGGTTCATCTGTAAAGGAGACCACATATAGGACACTAGTGTGATCCATTCTTAAATCCTGCAAGAGTGTTTCGGACCTGCATCAACTCGTATTAAAGGAAGACATCGAAGCAATTCACAGATGGGCTCCTAGATTTGTTAACGGCAGGTTCGCATAGTGCGGAAGTGTTAGAGATGGTTTGGGAACACAAATGGGAATTCCTGGAGGGAAGGCGATGTTCTTCTTGAAGAGCACTATTGAGAAAATTGAGAGAAATGGCATTTGAAGCTGACTGCAGAATGATTCTACTGCTACTAACATACATTTCACTTAAGGACCACAAAGATAAGTTGAGAGAAATTGAGGCTCGTACAGAGATGTATAAACAGTCTTTGTTTTCTCTCTCACCTTGTGTGTGAATGGAACAGGAATGGAAATGACTATTAGTGGTACAGGATAATCTCCACCATGCACGGTATGCTGGCTTGCAGACTAGAGATACCAACAACGACAAAGGTGTTTTAGTCCATGTGGACACAAACTCCATCCACAGCAGCAGTGAGGAAGAGATTGTAAGTGATATCCAGAATCTGATTAGGTTGACAAAAACTGTGTACACAACCTCTAGGCTGGTAATTGGTGGAATTGCTCACAGAAGATCTTTAAGTAATACTTACGTCAATAGAATAAATAGCAGTATCGAGGAACAGTGCGACAGACTGGGGGCAGTGTTCATTGACCCAAGGAAGTTTTTAAATGATAAATGTGTGGGTAGGGATGGCCTACATCTCATTAGGTTAGGCTGTATGAATTTCTGTAAAATGTTCATAGAAGTATGTAAAATCCTAAAAAGCAAGGGAAACTGATAATTATGATGGAGGTGACAATGCAGAGGTACACATGGGGAGAGAAAAAAAAAGAAAGAAAGAAAGAAAGAAAACGCCAAAGAGGTGCTGCATGTGAAATCATAGTCAGATACAAAAATGCACCACTGATGTACTGAAA
The DNA here is from genome assembly GCF_023864275.1 of Schistocerca cancellata. Taxonomy (NCBI): domain Eukaryota; kingdom Metazoa; phylum Arthropoda; class Insecta; order Orthoptera; family Acrididae; genus Schistocerca; species Schistocerca cancellata. The sequence goes on along the minus strand of NC_064631.1, from coordinate 607,466,527 downwards.
TATCAATGGCTTAACAGCAAAACCACCAAAACTTAAATACTCTAAAATTGATGAAATGAAAATTCTGCTTTCAGAATATGTGAACATGAAAATAACCTGCCTAAATGAATTCTGGCTTACAGAAGATTGTTTACAAGTTTTAAACAGTGTTAATAAGCTAGCAGCTATTGTAGCTTGTTGCTTACTCAGTATGTTATAAAGTAATAGAAGACTCAAATTATTTAAATGAAGAGTATGTGTCTGAGGATTGCTGTATAGAAGTAAGCAATCGGAGTACAGTGATTATAACAGTTTATAGAATTCCTGGGTGTTCTACAACAAAAATGTTCTTAGCTAATTTCCAATGCCTCATACAAAAAGTTAGGAAGAAATGTAAGAAAAAAAATAGTAATTGTGACAAACTTCAACTTAAATTTATTAGTTGATAGCTGTGAATAAAAAAAATAATTGTAACTTGATACAGAAATCTTGTTTCAAGTTAAACTGCTCTGAAAGCGCTAGAGAAAACAACAAATCAGAGATGTGCATTGATAATAATATTACAAACTACCTATTTGAAAGTGGAAAAAAGTACTGCTTAGAGCTAGATATTTCAGACCATTCAGCTCTGTTTATTGAGCGCCTAATGGCAGATAAATGAAAGCCTCCAGAAATGTATATAAAAAGAGATTTCAGCACAAGACATATGGATTTATTCCACAATAAAACAAGTGCTGCGAGCTGGCCTGTAGACTGCTGCAGTTCAACCACCATAAACAGTGATAAATTCTTAAATTGTTCTTAAATACATTTAATGTCTGTTTACTACCTAGATATTGGCAAAAAAAGCAAGCAGTAAACTTGAATGGATTACACCAGTAATAAAAATTTCTGGTGCTGGAAAAAGGAAACTCTACAATGAGTTAGAATCAAACAGAAATCCTGATTTTGTTATGTATGTCAAACACTATAAAGCTGTATTCAGGAGAGCTAAAAAAATTGCCAATAATACCTTCATCCTCCAACATACTAATAAGACAAAAGAAATTAGGAGCTATAGTTAAGTCATGAGATTCTGAAAATTGTTTGAAAACACTGTCAGTTATCATGGATCTTTTCCAAATGTATCAAAATATGCTGAGATAAAATAACTACTCAAAAAGGAATCGACAGAAAATGTGGAGAATTACTGACACCCCCCCCCCATCTCTCTCTCTCTCTCTCTCTCTCTCTCTCTCTCTCTATCTCTATCTCTATCTCTCTCTCTCTCTCTCTCTCTCTCTCTCTCCCCCTCCCTCCCTCCCTCCCCCCTCCCCCCTTCCCCTCTCCCCCCTCCCCCCCCTCTTTCCTGTCAGTACTTTCTAAAATGTTTGAAAAAAAGATGGCAGCAAAACAAACTCAAAAATTTCTTACTGTAAATGACATAATTTTTAAAAACTACTTTGTCCACCAACAGTGAAAAGCATTTTAAATGTAATCAGTGAGTGTACTCAAAAGATATGCTCCTTGTAAGATGAGGATAGAAAGGTCATAAGAATCAGACACACTGCATTGCTGTAGTTCCCCTCTTACATAACAGATAGGAAACAAAGAGTAATTATAACTTCAAATTCAAGAGATTATTTGTCAAGCTGAAACCAATTGGCCAAGCAGTCCTGCAGAATGAGATATTCACTCTGCAGCGGAGTGTGCGCTGATATGAAACTTCCTGGCAGATTAAAACTGTGTGCCCAACCGAGACTCGAACTCGGGACCTTTCCCTTTCGTGGGCAAGTGCTCTACCAACTGAGCTACCGAAGCACGACTCACGCCCGGTACTCACAGCTGTACTTCTGCCAGTACCTCGTCTCCTACCTTCCAAACTTTACAGAAGCTCTCCTGCGAACCTTGCAGAACTGGCACTCGTGCTTCGGTAGCTCAGTTGCTAGAGCACTTGCCCGCCAAAGGCAAAGGTCCCGAGTTCGAGTCTCGGTCGGGCACACAGTTTTAATCTGCCAGGAAGTTTCAGTCCTGCAGAGTTTGATATTTGGTCCCCACCTGCTTCTTTTCTACATAAATGACCTATAATTGTCAATGATTTGCTTGAAAGAATTCCCGAAAGTGTCATATATACCTTAGAAGAACTTGAATACTGGTTCCATCAAAGTGAACTAAACCAATTCCTCCCCCCCCTCTGCCTAACTCCTCCCCCCCTCTGCCTAACTCCTCCCCCCTCTGCCTAACTCCTCCCCCCCTCTGCCTAACTCCTCCCCCCCTCTGCCTAACTCCTCCCCCCCTCTGCCTAACTCCTCCCCCCTAACTCCTCCCCCCCTCTGCCTAACTCCTCCCCCCCTCTGCCTAACTCCTCCCCCCCTCTGCCTAACTCCTCCCCCCCTCTGCCTAACTCCTCCCCCCTCTGCCTAACCCCTGCCCCCCCTCTGCCTAACCCCTGCCCCCCCTCTGCCTAACCCCTGCCCCCCCTCTGCCTAACCCCTGCCCCCCTCTGCCTAACCCCTGCCCCCCTCTGCCTAACCCCTGCCCCCCTCTGCCTAACCCCTGCCCCCCTCTGCCTAACCCCTGCCCCCCTCTGCCTAACCCCTGCCCCCCTCTGCCTAACCCCTGCCCCCCTCTGCCTAACCCCTGCCCCCCTCTGCCTAACCCCTGCCCCCCTCTGCCTAACCCCTGCCCCCCTCTGCCTAACTCCACCCGCCTCTGCCTAGCTCCTCCCCCCCACTGCCTAGCTCCTCCCCCCCACTGCCTAGCTCCTCCCCCCCACTGCCTAGCTCCTCCCCCCTCTGCCTAACTCCTCCCCCCTCTGCCTGACTCCTCCCCCCTCTGCCTGACTCCTCCCCCCTCTGCCGGACTCCTGCGCCCCCCTCTGCCCGACTCCTGCGCCCCCCTCTGCCCGACTCCTGCGCCCCCCTCTGCCCGACTCCTGCGCCCCCCTCTGCCCGACTCCTGCGCCCCCCTCTGCCCGACTCCTGCGCCCCCCTCTGCCCGACTCCTGCGCCCCCCTCTGCCCGACTCCTGCGGCCCCCTCTGCCCGACTCCTGCGCCCCCCTCTGCCCGACTCCTGCGCCCCCCTCTGCCCGACTGACTCCTGCGCCCCCCTCTGCCCGACTGACTCCTGCGCCCCCCTCTGCCCGACTGACTCCTGCGCCCCCCTCTGCCCGACTGACTCCTGCGCCCCCCTCTGCCCGACTGACTCCTGCGCCCCCCTCTGCCCGACTGACTCCTGCGCCCCCCTCTTCCCGACTGACTCCTGCGCCCCCCTCTGCCCGACTGACTCCTGCGCCCCCCTCTGCCCGACTGACTCCTGCGCCCCCCTCTGCCCGACTGACTCCTGCGCCCCCCTCTGCCCGACTGACTCCTGCGCCCCCCTCTGCCCGACTGACTCCTGCGCCCCCCTCTGCCCGACTGACTCCTGCGCCCCCCTCTGCCCGACTGACTCCTGCGCCCCCCTCTGCCCGACTGACTCCTGCGCCCCCCTCTGCCCGACTGACTCCTGCGCCCCCCTCTGCCCGACTGACTCCTGCGCCCCCCTCTGCCCGACTGACTCCTGCGCCCCCCTCTGCCCGACTGACTCCTGCGCCCCCCTCTGCCCGACTGACTCCTGCGCCCCCCTCTGCCCGACTGACTCCTGCGCCCCCCTCTGCCCGACTGACTCCTGCGCCCCCCTCTGCCCGACTGACTCCTGCGCCCCCCTCTGCCCGACTGACTCCTGCGCCCCCCTCTGCCCGACTCCTGCGCCCCCCTCTGCCCGACTCCTGCGCCCCCCTCTGCCCGACTCCTGCGCCCCCCTCTGCCCGACTCCTGCGCCCCCCTCTGCCCGACTCCTGCGCCCCCCTCTGCCCGACTCCTGCGCCCCCCTCTGCCCGACTCCTGCGCCCCCCTCTGCCCGACTCCTGCGCCCCCCTCTGCCCGACTCCTGCGCCCCCCTCTGCCCGACTCCTGCGCCCCACTCTGCCCGACAACTGCGCCCCCCTCTGCCCGACAACTGCGCCCACCTCTGCCCGACTCCTGCGCCCCCCTCTGCCGCCCCCCTCTGCCCGACTCCTGCGCCCCCCTCTGCCGCCCCCCTCTGCACAACTCCTGCGCCCCCCTCTGCCCGACTCCTGTGCCCCCCTCTGCCCCCCCCTCAGCCCGACTCCTGCGCCCCCCTCTGCCCGACTCCTGCGCCCCCCTCTGCCCGACTCCTGCGCACCCCTCTGCCCGACTCCTGCTCCCCCCTCTGCCCGACTCCTGCTCCCCCCTCTGCCCGACTCCTGCTCCCCCCTCTGCCCGACTCCTGCTCCCCCCTCTGCCCGACTCCTGCGCCCCCCCTCTGCCCGACTCCTGCGCCCCCCCTCTGCCCGACTCCTGCGCCCCCCCTCTGCCCGACTCCTGCGCCCCCCCTCTGCCCGACTCCTGCGCCCCCCCTCTGCCCGACTCCTGCGCCCCCCCTCTGCCCGACTCCTGCGCCCCCCCTCTGCCCGACTCCTGCGCCCCCCCTCTGCCCGACTCCTGCGCCCCCCCTCTGCCCGACTCCTGCGCCCCCCCTCTGCCCGACTCCTGCGCCCCCCCTCTGCCCGACTCCTGCGCCCCCCCTCTGCCCGACTCCTGCGCCCCCCCTCTGCCCGACTCCTGCGCCCCCCCTCTGCCCGACTCCTGCGCCCCCCCCTCTGCCCGACTCCTGCGCCCCCCCCCTCTGCCCGACTCCTGCGCCCCCCCCTCTGCCCGACTCCTGCGCCCCCCCCCTCTGCCCGACTCCTGCGCCCCCCCTCTGCCCGACTCCTGCGCCCCCCCCTCTGCCCGACTCCTGCGCCCCCCCTCTGCCCGACTCCTGCGCCCCCCCTCTGCCCGACTCCTGCGCCCCCCCCTCTGCCCGACTCCTGCGCCCCCCCTCTGCCCGACTCCTGCGCCCCCCCTCTGCCCGACTCCTGCGCCCCCCCCTCTGCCCGACTCCAGCGCCCCCCCTCTGCCCGACTAATCCGCCCCCCCTCTGCCCGACTAATCCGCCCCCCCTCTGCCCGACTAATCCGCCCCCCCTCTGCCCGACTAATCCGCCCCCCCTCTGCCCGACTAATCCGCCCCCCCTCTGCCCGACTCCTCCGCCCCCCCTCTGCCCGACTCCTCCGCCCCCCCTCTGCCCGACTCCTCCGCCCCCCCTCTGCCCGACTCCTCCGCCCCCCCTCTGCCCGACTCCTCCGCCCCCCCTCTGCCCGACTCCTCCGCCCCCCCTCTGCCCGACTCCTCCGCCCCCCCTCTGCCCGACTCCTCCGCCCCCCTCTGCCCGACTCCTCCGCCCCCCTCTGCCCGACTCCTCCGCCCCCCTCTGCCCGACTCCTCCGCCCCCCCTCTGCCCGACTCCTCCGCCCCCCCTCTGCCCGACTCCTCCGCCCCCCTCTGCCCGACTCCTCCGCCCCCCTCTGCCCGACTCCTCCGCCCCCCTCTGCCCGACTCCTCCGCCCCCCCTCTGCCCGACTCCTCCGCCCCCCCTCTGCCCGACTCCTCCGCCCCCCTCTGCCCGACTCCTCCGCCCCCCCTCTGCCCGACTCCTCCGCCCCCCCTCTGCCCGACTCCTCCGCCCCCCTCTGCCCGACTCCTCCGCCCCCCCTCTGCCCGACTCCTCCGCCCCCCCTCTGCCCGACTCCTCCGCCCCCCCTCTGCCCGACTCCTCCGCCCCCCCTCTGCCCGACTCCTCCGCCCCCCCTCTGCCCGACTCCTCCGCCCCCCCTCTGCCCGACTCCTCCGCCCCCCCTCTGCCCGACTCCTCCGCCCCCCCTCTGCCCGACTCCTCCGCCCCCCCTCTGCCCGACTCCTCCGCCCCCCCTCTGCCCGACTCCTCCGCCCCCCCTCTGCCCGACTCCTCCGCCCTCCTCTGCCCGACTCCTCCGCCCCCCCTCTGCCCGACTCCTCCGCCCCCCCTCTGCCCGACTCCTCCGCCCCCCCTCTGCCCGACTCCTCCGCCCCCCCTCTGCCCGACTCCTCCGCCCCCCCTCTGCCCGACTCCTCCGCCCCCCCTCTGCCCGACTCCTCCGCCCCCCCTCTGCCCGACTCCTCCGCCCCCCCTCTGCCCGACTCCTCCGCCCCCCTCTGCCCGACTCCTCCGCCCCCCCCTCTGCCCGACTCCTCCGCCCCCCCCTCTGCCCGACTCCTTCCGCCCCCCCCTCTGCCCGACTCCTTCCGCCCCCCCCTCTGCCCGACTCCTCCGCCCCCCCTCTGCCCGACTCCTCCGCCCCCCCTCTGCCCGACTCCTCCGCCCCCCCTCTGCCCGACTCCTCCGCCCCCCCTCTGCCCGACTCCTCCGCCCCCCCCTGCCCGACTCCTCCGCCCCCCCTCTGCCCGACTCCTCCGCCCCCCTCTGCCCGACTCCTCCGCCCCCCCTCTGCCCGACTCCTCCGCCCCCCCTCTGCCCGACTCCTCCGCCCCCCTCTGCCCGACTCCTCCGCCCCCCTCTGCCCGACTCCTCCGCCCCCCCTCTGCCCGACTCCTCCGCCCCCCCTCTGCCCGACTCCTCCGCCCCCCCTCTGCCCGACTCCTCCGCCCCCCCTCTGCCCGACTCCTCCGCCCCCCCTCTGCCCGACTCCTCCGCCCCCCCTCTGCCCGACTCCTTCCGCCCCCCCTCTGCCCGACTCCTTCCGCCCCCCCTCTGCCCGACTCCTTCCGCCACCCCTCTGCCCGACTCCTCCGCCCCCCCTCTGCCCGACTCCTCCGCCCCCCCTCTGCCCGACTCCTCCGCCCCCCCTCTGCCCGACTCCTCCGCCCCCCCTCTGCCCGACTCCTCCGCCCCCCCCTCTGCCCGACTCCTCCGCCCCCCCTCTGCCCGACTCCTCCGCCCCCCCCTCTGCCCGACTCCTCCGCCCCCCCCTCTGCCCGACTCCTCCGCCCCCCCCTCTGCCCGACTCCTCCGCCCCCCCCTCTGCCCGACTCCTCCGCCCCCCCTCTGCCCGACTCCTCCGCCCCCCCCTCTGCCCGACTCCTCCGCCCCCCCCTCTGCCCGACTCCTCCGCCCCCCCTCTGCCCGACTCCTCCGCCCCCCCCTCTGCCCGACTCCTCCGCCCCCCCCTCTGCCCGACTCCTCCGCCCCCCCTCTGCCCGACTCCTCCGCCCCCCCTCTGCCCGACTCCTCCGCCCCCCCTCTGCCCGACTCCTCCGCCCCCCCTCTGCCCGACTCCTCCGCCCCCCCTCTGCCCGACTCCTCCGCCCCCCCTCTGCCCGACTCCTCCGCCCCCCCTCTGCCCGACTCCTCCGCCCCCCCTCTGCCCGTCTCCTCCGCCCCCCCTCTGCCCGACTCCTCCGCCCCCCCTCTGCCCGGCTCCTCCGCCCCCCCCTCTGCCCGGCTCCTCCGCCCCCCCTCTGCCCGGCTCCTCCGCCCCCCCTCTGCCCGGCTCCTCCGCCCCCCCTCTGCCCGGCTCCTCCTCCCCCCCTCTGCCCGACTCCTCCGCCCCCCCTCTGCCCGACTATACTTGAGAACTAAGTAATAGTAAATGGGCAATGCCTTAACGGTCACTTCCTTCATGTGCCAGCCACTGTGCCGAGTGCCAGTTTAGTTTCTGCATATAGTAAATGTTTGTCAGGAAGAAAATTTTGACGTTGCCATTCGTGTGGAGGAGGGGGGGAAGGGGAGGGGGCAGTGTGTCGTCGCCTGCTAACGAGTGTATTTAACTTACTTTCACCAAGTTCACTCTACCTATCTCCTCCCCCCTCTGCCTATCTCCTCATCCCCCCTTCTCTCTGTCCATCTTGTCCTCTGCCCTTCTTGTGTCCATCTCCCCTTTCTATCACTAAGTTATTACCCCGAGCTCAATAGCAGGCTGGTGGTTTATAATGGGAACCATACAGAAATGTGTCCCTGTTATGGATAATAGGATTCCCTCAAATCATTGACACGTCAAATACAATTAATTTATTTTTCCATTCATACATGTTTCAATATGTTACAGACATATAATATGGCCCTTTTATAATCGCTTGTGTGGTGACCAATTTTGGTCCTGATACAAGCCTTACAGCCAAAGTGAAAGATAAATGTGTTTCGTAGAGGGCATAATTGAACACTTCCTCAAGGCAAATGCCACATCACCACAAATATATGAGAAATTTTCTGCACTATTAGCAGATTTATTAGTCAATATTGTTCATGCCTATTAATAGCAGATTACTTATATCCCAGCACAGTTCTGTTGAAAGCTCTTTGAGAAGCATCTGTGCTGAAGATCTACCTTTGGTCCAGAAAGAGGTGAAATATGAAGCTATAAAATTGTTCTGCAATCTACCCATGGAAATAAAATGGGTAGAGGTATTCTTGAATAAAAAATAATTAGTCACATAACAGAAAAAAACTGTAAATTGCCAGCATGTGTGTGTGTGTGTGTGTGTGTGTGTGTGTGTGTGTGTGTGTGTGTGTGCGTGTGTGTGTTTTTTGTAGGATAGTCCAATGGCTAATAATATTGAGCAGCAACCCCCCCCCCCCCCCCCCACGCCCCCCCTTACAATCTTACGATTTCATTTTTCCATTGATAGGAAGTATACGATCTGTTTTTATTTGTTATTTATTTGAGTATTTTATTTATTTTTTGGAGAGAATGTGATGACAACAATTGTCTATTTTTTTACATGTTTCTATGAGTAGGATCTAAAATATTATAATACAAACTGAAGAATACTTTTTGATGCGTTTATTTTTGCTTAATTTTTTAGGCAGTTGGATATTGGGCTGGAAAGGTTTGACACAACACAACTGTTCACACGTCTTCTTACACCAACAGCATTTCTGGTTATGACAGTTATACAGCTCCATTATTTTCATAAAGAATTTTTGGAAATATCTGACATTAGGGCAAGGTAAGCTACTTATATTTATACTAATGATCACAAAATAATATTATTCAGGTAAGACTTAAGTTAAATGAGAAACTAATTAGTTGGGACCTCATACAGTACTTCTTCTGAAAAAACAAGGATGTGTTGATTATCTACTCTTTATGTCCGTAGTCTAATATATAATAATCATTGCTTCACTGTATTATATTGAGAGATGAAAATATTTGCTCATAGATTCATTTGTATAGTATTCATTTGTAATACGTTTCTGTGATAGATTGTACCCAAAGTAAGCAAAAGGAGGGGGGGGGGGGGGGATACTGTACTGATTATGCTTATAACATCATTAGACCATTCTCTAAGTAGAGATGAAGGTTCCGAAACTCACTGTATAAGTATTTTTTTGGAAGAATATGAGTGGTTGCTTCAAATAACTTTTATTTCTATGTTGTAAAAAAACTCACTACAGAGAACAAATATGACAGAGTCAACAAGAGTTACTATGCCGCCAGCAGGAAAGATAATCCTTTTACATTCCAAAGAGAACATTATTCACTTGTTGTTGTACATCATCTTCTTGATGTCACCACATGGACCCCAGCCCCCTCCCCACTCCCTCTCCCCCCTCCCCCCTCCCCCACCACCACTTAAAGTCAGGAATTCTTGGTATGCAAGGGAACTTGCTGGCCGGTCCTCTTGTAAGCAGTAGCTGCAGACGTTGGTTGCGCCTTTCTGGTGGCTGTAGTGTCAGATTCGATATTTGTTGTTACCTGTTCCATGGAACTTTCCCCGTCAGTTTGGCCATTTCCTCCTCAGAATGCAATAGCTCGGGCTCAGTAAAAAGGGTATCTGCTTCCATGTATGCTGGTTTGAGTGTCTTGATGGTAACAGTTTCTTATTTTCTAGCTTTATTGATTCTGAAGGCATGGCTTTCCCTTCCTATCACTTTGTACGGATCAGCATACAGTGAAATAAGTCGGGGTGAACTATGTCACCCCAAAGACACACGCGGGACATCGTTTCTAAGTCCTTCAGCATGAATACTTTTTGTCTGTCATGTCTGCTGGAGTTGGTTGGTTGTTTGTATGCTCTTCACTCACTTTCTGAGCCGTTGTGCAAACTGCATACAAAAGTGTGATTCTGTTTGCTGTGTGGGGTTGGGGAAGATTAGTACTTGTGGAGCCTGTAATTGTTCACCATAAACAAATTGCACTGGAGAGTGTTGATGTCCTCCTTTATTGCTGTTTGTAATCCCAGTACAACGAGGGAGAATGCTTCTGTGCACTCTGACATACCACACATTAGTGCCATCTTGAGTGTGTGGTGGAAATGTACCACCAGGCCGTTACTGGTGGGATTGTTGCTTGTGGTGTATGGATGGTAGCATCCACATAACAATGTGAGCTCATTGAATAGCTGGCTCTCATATTTTCCTCCACGATCTGTGATAATTCATGTGGTAGGCTGAACCCAGAGAACCATGTATGTACCATTCTTTTGCCACTGACTCTATTGATATCTCAGTAAGTATTGTGACGTCTGGCCACCTTGTAAAACAATCAGTGATTGCTAACAAATACTTTTGACCTGTAGAGCTCTGCAGTGAGCTGTCGATGTCTGCATGGAGATGTGAAAACCTGCCTGCAGGTGTCAGAAACTGAACAATTGGTGCAAACACATGCCTTCCAGTCTTATTTCACTGACATGTTAGACACATGCATGCCCACACCCAACAATCTTTCTGCCCTCCAGGCCACAGCACTTTGGTAGCAACCATCTTAGCTGTAGCTCACATGCATGAGTGTTGTAAATTGCACTAGACTTCAAAAACTTGCCTACGATAGGATTCTGGAATATAGGATCACTGTTGACCTTTTGCCGCATCACACGAAATTTCTTCTGAGACCTCTGGATTGGTACTCATTTGAGTTGTACTCTGTGCCTCCTCCTTGGAGAGGACTGCATAGAAAATGATTTACATGGTGCTCCACTGTTAATGTGTGCCACCAAAAAGATCGTAGACTGACACATTTCCTTGACATACAATCTGCAATCACATTCTCCTTTCCTGCTGTGTCTCACATTTCTATTGTGAATTGAGTTATATATTCAATGTGCTTGTACTGAGGTGGTAACTTAACCACAATACTTTGTTGGAAAATTGCCAACAGGGGCTTGTGAACCATGAAGACTGTAAAATGTCTCCCCTCTATGTCTGTATGAAAATGTTGGACTGTCTGGTACATTGGCCGCGGTGGCCGTGCGGTTCTGGCACTGCAGTCCAGAACCGCGGGACTGCTACGGTCGCAGTTTCGAATCCTGCCTCGGGCATGGGTGTGTGTGATGTCCTTAGGTTAGTTAGGTTTAAGTAGTTCTAAGTTCTAGGGGACTTCTCACCTAAGATGTTGAGTCCCATAGTGCTCAGAGCCATTTGAACCATTTTTTTGTCTGGTACATTGCAAGCAGTTCATGATTGATGGTGCTCCACTTTTATTCTTGTTGCATCAAATTCTTATAGAAGAATGCAAGTGGCTGCCACTTCCAGTCAGGCTTTTGTTGCCAGGCTTTGCCTACCACTGTCTGGCTTGTATCTACTATAATGTCTATGGGACTGCCTGGTTTTGGATGTCCTAGCAACACTGTCCATGAAAGATGTTCCTTAAGGTCCCAGAACACTGTTTTGGCTGTCGGAAGTCCATGTAATCGTTCAGTTACCTGTAGCATTCTTTTTGGTGAGCAGCATTGTGAGTAGTTCCTGGGTTACCATTAGTCTAGACAGATAGTGTCCATAATAGTTTAGCATGCCCAGAAACTTACGATAGCCTTTGTAAGAACTGGGTAGAGGCATTTTCTCCACAGCTTTGACCCATTCAGGTAATGGTGCCAATTCTGCTGTTGAAACTAAGTACCCGAGGAAACAAACTTCACTCTTTCCCAGACACACTTCACTTCATTAATAATGATGCCATAATTTTGTGGCTGTGGGTAAGTTACGACAGGTGGACTGCATGCTGATCTACTGAAGCAGAGAATAGTAAAATGTCATCCAAGTAACAAAACACAAATGGCAACTCCCTTAGCACTTTGTGCGTGAACCTCTGCCACATCCGTTCAGCATTCCTGAGACTGAATGACATTAAATTGTGTTTGGGAAATCCAAAAGGCCTGGTCATAGGTGTTTTTTAATATCCACTGGAGCCATGGGAATATACTTTTATACAGTCTGTCACATTTAATATTGTTGCACCACTAATGGTATTGTTGTACCACTAATGGTATTACTGAAGTCCATCACGTGAGGAATGGGCTACTGATACAGAACTGTCTGTGCATTGAGTGCTCTGTAATTGCCACATATCGTCCAGGATTTATCTTTCTGTGAAACCATGTGAATTGGTGATGTCCATGCACTATCAGAACTAGTTACAATACCTGTTTGTAGCAGCCAGTCGAACTCTGCCTGCACTGAGAGCAGCCTCATGGAGCCCAATGTCATGGATGACAGGAGACTGATAGCCCTTGAATTGTGTGGATGTGATACTGTATGCCATGAGTGCATTTCCTAATGGCAGTTGCAGGTTTTGTAAGTGCTGGGATGTCGTGCAGTAATTTGTGAAACGTGTCATCTGTGGACAGTGTTCCAACATTGCTTGCCATAACCGAATTGTAGTGCCTTCTGGAGTTGTTCTTGTGTGGACCACCCATGTGTGCCCCACATTATTTAGACATGGAATCGCAGCATTGAATCCCTATGCAGATGACATGGAAGAGGTACTGGACATCTTCATGCAGCAAGCCACGGGCACCTCACACTGTATGAAAACCAACTCTGAAGGAGTTGTAGATAGTGCTTCTCCTGTGTGAATTGGCACCAATTGATAGTTGACTAAATACAGCATGAAGCTATAATAGTACAAAAAATTTGCACATTTAATAGGACCAGTCACACCTGCAGCTGTGAAAGTCCACAATGGGTGAAAACTTTGGTTGAGTTGTGATTCCAGTCGTCTCTCGCCATATGTCAGAATTCTTGAATTGTTGTCTCCTGTCAGTACATGTTGTGTTGTTGCCCACCTTACTTATGTATACTTTATTGGATAGACACTGATTTCTGACCATGTGTCCACCAGAAATTTCTCACCCCAACACAGTCGTGACAAACCGTCATTGGAAATTACTGCGTAAGGTCGATGTTACATTTGTACGTAACATGTATTTCATACATTTTCACATGCTTATATGGTTTCTGCTGAGTGTTTGCACCCTTTAATGCCTCTCTTTGCAATTTGGATAACTGCAGGGTTGAGTGCATTGGTAAACAAGGTTCCCAAAACATTTGTGGTACCAGCACCATTGCCCAATCAATGGTTGTGGTTCAGCATTCTTGTGCTTCTTTCAGATGTGACTATGTACCTGTTGCTGATAGTTAGCTACTTACATACTGAGCTTGGCCTCCTGTGCTGCCAGTTATTCACAGTGTATTCTGTTGGCGTGTGTTGTAAGCATGAATCCTTCATGTTTGTTGCGGAGTTAATACTATTCTCATCTGTTCCCATGTCTGCCTCAGGGCCCTCCTCTCACCTTATATTGATTTTTGCACACATAAAGGCCTGCCCTAGACTGTTTGTGACAATATCTGTAGTGTTGGCTAAGTACTGTAACGGTGTATTTGTCTGTGCTGCAACATTGGTACAGAAGTTGGCTGAGAGTTTCCATAATTGTAGTTCCCATAAGGAGTATCCAAGAAGATGATCTGATCCCATTGAAGTGTGAAGGGTTCTGAGTACTTGTGATGTGCTCTTGTCCTCCATACAGTCTTCCGCAAAATTTTTATGTAAACATAGCTCCAGTGATAAGGTATATCGCTGTATTAGTGTCTCCTTGAGTGTAACATAGTTCTGTTGTCCCAAGGCATCCTCCATTGCTTCTGTAACTTCCAAACGCAAGTGTACAATCACGATATTGAATTTTAATATTTTAATACTCAGCTTGTGTGTGAACCAAAGCTGCGGTCTCTTGGCCCAGAATGACAGAAGCTTAACATTCCCACTTTTTATGCTTGTGATACCTTCTTGAATATTATTCTCTATAGCTTCTGTTGACACAAATTAGCTGTCAAGGATTCTGATCCAATGAAAAACCCTGTTCCATTTTAACTTTTGCCAGGGTTGGCAAATCCATTTCTTCCAACAGTGTGTTTCTCTGTTTTTTTTTTTTTTTTTTTTTTTTTTTTTTTTTTTTTTTTTTTTTTTTTTTTTTTTTTTTTTTTTTCTCTTCAGGGTCATCACGTAAGGTTCTCACGATATAAGTATGTATTGCAGATCAGTACCAAGGGTTGCTTCACATAACTATTTATTTCTATCTCGCAACACACACATTACTAAGAACAAATATAAGAGAGTCGACATGAGTTACTATGCCAACAGAGGCAAAGATAATCCTTTTACTCTCCAAAGGGAACACTATTCACTTGTTATGGTGCACTGTCTGCTTGATGTCACCACAAAGTAAACAGAAAAAGTGTCTAACGTGTCACTGGTATAATAAGCAAAGGTCTTATGACCAACTCGGCAGACATAGACCAGGAAATGACAGAACATTTAATAAAAGTGATAGCTACTACTAGTCAGTAGCTAGTCTTTCACCATCTCATAACTATCACATACAGGTGCAAAGGGGAGTTAGGTTAATTAATGAGGAACTTTTGAACTCCCCTCTCCATGTTGAGACTGGATTCAGTACTGTATATAGTTCAGGACACATCATCTGGTCACTATAAATGCCCTACACCATAGTGTGGCACCTCATAGGGAATGCAGTTATCGTTACTTTGTTCAACCACATGTGGGGAGAGAGGGAGAGCTTGAGCTCATGTGTTGACAAATTTCTCTGACTGAATTATACTTTCCATTTTAATTACTAGAGGTCAACCAGCCACAGTTCTAAGGCTTTAATGTTATTATTGAATCATGTACTGAGAATTATGTTATTCTAGATGTAGCACAAGATGAATCTGAGTAGCAAAACTAAAAATGATGGCATAGCATTAAGGATGACATAAGTTTAAATTTTATTGTAAGCTGTACTGCAAAATTCTAAACATAGTCATCAGTGTATAAAAATGTGTGTATTTTCAAGAAACATAAGCTGCTTCAACAACACAGTGAAAACAGTTTGGATCATAGTAAAAAGTGGGTCAGAAAAATTGAAATGGGAGTATGAAGAAATTAATATTAAAAGACAGTCCTAAGTTGAATAATCTCTTAATTGGCTAAAAAATGATGTGTTTCACAGAGCAGGCCATCATCACATTATATTCAAACCTTTCAAAGTTTACAAAGTCATTTTTTCAAAGATACTTCTGCCATTTGACTGTTAATTATTCATTTATTGAACACAATGATTAATGTCAAATGGTGGAAATTCCTTTCAAAAAATTCTATGTGACTATGTTCCCCCATTAAGGAAAGATCATTTGGCAAAAATGTCTCACCACATCTGAAGCCTTGTTGGCTGTTATGAACTTTTGCAAATATTATAAGTTAATATTTCACAAGCATTTGACTTCGCTGCTATTACAACCCAGACATAATGTTTACCAAATTTTGTTACAGCCAGTAAGGCTTAAGATGTTGCTGGACCTGATTCGCCAAACTTTGATAGGTTTAAATAGAACGTGATGATGCCCTACCCGGGTGAAACACATCATTTTTGAGCCAATATAAAGCATTCTGCAACATAGCACTGTCTTTTAATATTACTTGCAATAGAGTAGTGGAAATTCCAGGATGGAATGTGACAGTACTATGAAAAGGATAGTTGCTCCTCACCATACAGCAGAGATGCAGAGTTGCAGAGAGGTACAACAAAAAAACTGTCAGAAAGTAAGCTTTCAGCCAACAAGACTATCATCGGAAGTAGACAAAAACACACACACACACACACACACACACACACACACACACACACACACACACACACACACACACACACACACACAATCTCTGACTGCTGAGGCCAGACTGCAAGCAGCAGTGCATGATGGGAGAAGCAACCAGGTGGTGGGTGTGAGGAAGTGGCTGGGAAGGGGAAGGGATGGCAGGTTAGGGGTTGGGGACGGTAAATTGCTGCTTGTAGGAGCATACAGGGATGAGGTGGAGAGAGGATGTTTGACGGAGGGCAGAGGAAAGTGGGAGGTAGCAGAAAAGGAGAAAAATAAAAAGACCATGGGTGCGTCGGTGGAATGGGAACAGGGAAGGGGCTAGGTGGGTAAGGAAAATGACTAATGAAGGTTGAGGCCAGGAGGTTATGGGAATGTAGGATATATTGCAGGGAGAGTTCCCACCTGTGCTGTTCATGAAAGAACAGATGACACCGACTGTGAAGCAATAATTGAAATGAAGAACATTGTGTTGAGCAACGTGCTCAGCAATGGAGTGGTCCAGATTTTCCAGGGTCACAGTTTGTTGTTGGCCGTCCATGCAGACAGAGAGCTTTTTGGTTGTCATGCCCACATAGAATGCAGCACAGTGTTCGCAACTTAGCTTGTAGATCGCATGCTGGTTTCACAGATAGTCCTGCCTTTAATGGGATAGGTGATGTTTGTGACTGGACTGGAGTAGGTGGTGGTGGGAGGATGTATGGGGCAGGTCTTGCATGTAGGTCTATTACGGGGATATGAACCATGAGGTAAGAGGTCTGGAGCAAGGACAGTGTAGGGATGGATGAGGATATTGTGTAGGTTCAGTGGGTGGCAGAACACCATTGTGGGCAGGGCTGGAAGGATTTTGGGTGGTAGCACATTCTTCATTTCAGGGCATGTTGAGAGGTGGTTGAAATCCTGGTGAAGAATATGATTCAGTTGTCCCAGTCCTGGTGGTACTGAGTCATGAGGGGGAATGCTCCTCTGCAGCCAGACAATAGCAAATGGGGGAGAAGGTGTTGAGTTTCTAGAATGTGGGTAGGGTGTCCTCACTCTCAGTTCACATCAGATGACGTTGTCAGTGAATCTGAACCAGGTAGGAGGTTTGGGATTCTGGGTGTGTAGGAAGGATTCCTCTAGATGGCCCATGAATGAGTTCATATAGGATGGTGCCATGTCTTCAGATCTGAGGTACAGCTATGGGCACCTGCATGGTACTATCCTATGCCAACCTATTCATGGGCCATTCAGAGGGATCCTTCCAGAACACACAGAATCCCAAACCCCTAACCCCTAACCCAGTTCAGATTCATTGATGACATCTTTGTGATGTAGATTGGGGGTGGGAACAACCTATCAACATTCCTCCAGAACCTCAACACCATCTCTCCCATTTACTTCCGGTGGTCCTAGTCAATCCAACAAGCCACATTCCTTAATTTTGACCTCCATCTCAAAGATGGCTAAATCAGTACCTCTGCCCATATACAACCTACCAACCCCCAGCAATACCTCCACTTTATCAGCTGCTACCCATACTATACCAAGAAGTCATTTCCATATAACCTAGCCATCCATGGCCACCGCATCTGTAGTGACGAGTGGCCCCTCTCGAAATATATCGAGAGACTCACTGAGGCCTTCATGGACCATAATTACTCTCACAACCTTGTACAAAAATAAATCTCCTGTACCTCCTCTCTCCAATCACCCGCTACCTCTCAAAGTTCTACCATCTGGCCACAGAGCAACATCCCCTCACGACTCAGTTCCACCAGGATTGGAGCAACTGAATTGCATTCTCCACCAGGGTTCTGAGTACTTCTCGTCATGCCCACAAAAGAGGGATGTCCTACCCACTATCCTTCCACCCCTTCCACAGTGGTATTCTGCCATTCAGTGAACTTACATAATATCCTTGTCCATCCCTACCCAACCCTTGCTCCCAACCCCCTGCCTTATGGCTCATATCCCTGTAATAGACATAGATGCAAGACATATCCCGTACACCCTCCCACCACTATTCACTCCAGTCCAGTCATAAACATTTCCTAACCCATAAAAAGCAGTGAAACCAGTCATGTGATAACAAGCTAAGCTGCAACCACTGTGCTGCATTCTATGTGGGCATGACAACCAACAAGATGTCTGTTTGCTTGTAGCCAAGAAATATCTGGACCACCCTACTGCTGAGCACAATGCCCAACATGACGTTCTTTGTTCCAATGACTGGTTCACAGCCTATGCTATCTGGATCCTTCCTATCAACATCAGCTTTCCTGAATGCACAGGTGGGAACTCTCCCTGCAATATATATGTTCCCTCAACCCTCCCGGCCTCAACCTTTGTTAGTTAGTTTCCTTAGCCATCTAGCCCCTTCCCTGTTCTGATTCCAGCACTATACAGCTCTCTTTTCCACCAACACACCCACGGTCTTTTTGCTTCTCTCCTTTTCTGCTAATCCCCCCCCCCCCCCCCTTTCCAACCTCCGTCTAGCCTCCCAACTGAATCTTGCTGCCCTACCCACTCTCCACCTCATCTCTGAATGCTCCCACAAGCAGCACATTACAGTCCCCCACCACTATCCTGCTATCATTCTCCTTCCCCATTCCAGCTTCCTCCTTACCCCTACCACCCAGCTGCTGATCACAGTCTGGCCTCATCAGCCAGAGACTGTGGTCCTGTGTGTGCGAGCTGTGTTTGTGTGAGTGTGTTTATGTTTGTTTCTGAAGAAGATCTTGTTCACCAAAAGCTTATTTTGTGAGAGTATTTTTGGTGTGCATGTCTGTATCTCAGTACCTTGGTGAGTAACATTTATCCTTTTCATAATACATGTAACAACAATAGAAGTTTGCTGTACCACCACACCAGAATAGACTGGAATTAATTTGATGAGGAAATTTCTCAAAGAGTTAATAATGGGCTCACCAAAGGTAGCCACAAAATTGCAGACATTTTTGATAACATTTTTTGTCAGTAGAAGATAATTTAATTTTAAACACATTGTGATTAGATAGTGTATCAATTTTATGAAAAAGCTTTCTAAAATAAATTTTCATGTGATAATGAAGGCATCAGTAGTATTATAATAAAATGTTGTTCCAATGAATACTAAGTTGTGATGTTTGAAATTTTCCCGGCATACTGTTTGTTCCATAAAAAACACGGGAGAACTGCCGTAAGTCAGTAACATCTTGCTACGATATTTGGCACAGTCTTTTGGCCATCTTCAGGTGAGTACAGCTGGAGAAGTACTGGTGAATACGCGCTGAGCTCTGCTATTTAAAGCCAAAGGGGGCTGCGTTGCGCATGCGCTGTGCATGTACTGTTAGGCGTGCGCGTTCACAACTCCGTGCGCTGTGCCTGGCGCCCTCCGCGGTGAAAACTTGGCATTTCGATATCAGATCGATCTTCATCTTTATACCGATAACTACGTTGACCTCGAAGTTTCTCTACAATGGGATTCCAAGCAGAATTTAACTGGTAACCGCTATCTCGATTGATAAGAGTCTCGCTGTCTGACAATTTTATTTCTATGGATTCATTTATAATTGAACTCCAGAAATTTGATGTTTGAGCCACAATTTTTGTATCATTGTAATTCATTGAATGGCCAGTAGAAATGCAATGTTCAGCGATTGCGGATTGGTGGGTTGGAGAAGGCGAGTATGCCGCTGGTGTTCCACAATACGTTCCTGCACCGTTCTTGATGTCTGCCCTATATATGACTTGCCGCAATCACACGGAATCTTGTAGACTTAGATAGGTGGAATCACATAATACAACATTGATCTTATTGACGTAATCATCCTTTGTCATAAGAACCGTAGAATTTCCTTTGTCCGATTTTAAGACAACTGTATCCACATCTGCTCTTAAATTACGGAGAGCTCTCCTTTCCATAGGTGAGATATTACTCTTCGTAGGTGCACCTCTAGTCAGCACATGACAAGACTCATGTCGGACTTCCTCCACTTTATCTGTATCAAGACGGCGTGCAGCTTCTTCAGTGGCACTGACGAAGTCTACAAATGGCGGTGAAACAGGTGTGGGGGCAAAATTCAGACATTTTTCTAAAATATCATCACTGGTGGGATCCATTAAGGATGACCTGGGCCTACGTAAATCAGGTGTCTACAAGATTCAGTGTGATTGCGGCAAGTCATATATAGGGCAGACAACAAGAACGGTGCAGGAACGTATTGTGGAACACCAGTGGCATACTCGCCTTCTCCAACCCACCAAGTCCGCAATCGCTGAACATTGCATTTCTACTGGCCATTCAATGAGTTACAATGATACAAACATTGTGGCTCAAACATCAAATTTCTGGAGTTCAATTATAAATGAATCCATAGAAATAAAATTGTCAGACAGCGAGACTCTTATCAATCGAGATAGTGGTTACCAGTTAAATTCCGCTTGGAATCCCGTTGTAGAGAAACTTCGAGGTCAACGTAGTTATCGGTATAAAGATGAAGATCGATCTGATATTGAAATGCCAAGTTTTCACCGCGGAGGGTGCCAGGCGCAGCGCACGGAGCTGTGAATGCGCACGCCGTAACAGTACATGCGCAGCGCATGCGCAGTGCAGCCCCCTTTGGCTTTAAATAGCAGAGCTCAGCGCGTATTCACCAGTACTCTGAAGATGGCCAAAAGACTTTGTGCTGAAATATCGTGGCAAGATGTTACTGACTTACGGCAGTTCTCCCGTGTTTTTATGGAACAATACTTAGTTACTTACTCAATTAATCTTTCATAGTAATATTTTCCCAGACATACTTAAATGTGCTGTTGTCAAGCCTCTTCACAAAAAAGGAGATGCAACATAAGTAAAGAATCACAATCATCCTCATATTGTCACCAATACTTTCAAAGCAAGGTCATTGTGTACATTCGAGTTCACAACCAGCACTGATAAGTGTACTCAGTAATAAAAAGTTTGAAAAAAAAATCTGTCTACTGAACAACCTACATTTATCTTAACAGGCAATATACTGGAGTCAATAAATCAGAAATGATTACCACTGGAATTATCCTGAGAGTTGGTTAAGGCTTTATATTGTGTGAATCATGATGTCCTCATGCAAAAGTGAAAACTTTCTCAAGTATAAGTCACACATTTTTACTTGGCCTCTCTGAGATTAGTGGAAATCTGCTGATTTCATGTCACTACAGAACATTTAGGCTTGTTGCCAACCTTAGTTACACAATAATACTGTGGACCATAAGTGTAAGTAGCCCTTCTGAATGTAATGTTGATCTGACCTAGAGATTGTTAAAATTATTTACAAAGTTGAGCGAAGCGGCTGCACCTGGTCCATCTAACGACTTGCCATCAACTTTTGTGTCACTTCTGCGATACAGTAATCCGTAACACATTCGTTTTGTCACTTTTGCAATACAGTAATCCATGAAATCCATGACACATTCATTTCTTTTATAAGCTGCAATACATAAGCTGAATGCTCTGGGTGGAGGAGGCGGTGCTTGTCTCAGCAGGCAATGCGCTAAGGGCTGGTCCTAAGCTTCCACTCCCAGCATTCTCTACTCAAGACCCAAGTAAAAGTGTGCAGTTGGTAGTAGACAAAACAAATTTGTTGTTTTTGACTTCTCTACCCGACAGGAAACAGAGTGCACCAGTCCCTGTTGACCACATAGCAGCAGGTACTTGGAATTTGAAGCACTTGTATGTGGTAAACCATAGGCTCTTTTTTGGTTCCTCTATTGTTTCTGATATTCCACTTTGCTTTGTTGGAAGAGTCGATGTTTTTCTTTTTGCTGATGATGCCATAGGAATAGAACTTACTACCAGTCTTCTTACTGAAAATGGGGCTAATGTATATTTGAAAATATTGACAATTGGTTAAAGGCAAATGGATTACCATTGAGTTTTGACAAGACTTAAAATATGCAGTTGAGTACTTCTCATAGAAAACCTCACAAAAATAGTCCACTCAAATAATAAAGTGCAAGAAGTAGCAAGTTTGTAGTTCATGGGAAAATACAAGCTGACACACGAAAAACTGGCCCCAAGTACTGGACTGCTCATTGCCACCCGCCAGTTGTCATCTGTTGTTTCAAAGCTGTTGTGACTATGGTTTTTTATTGCCCATACGAAAGCCATTATGACTTGGTTAAGACATAAGAAGTAAATATCTCAGCAAGAAAGAATCACAATAATGGAGGCATAAGTGTCTCTGGGTTCATTTAAGGAAACATGGGACTGTTTGCAAAAATGTTTCCTCATATTTCCAACCAGCAAACAGTGGTATACTGGATTTTGGACAAAGTGGCGTACTATAGAGTCAGTTGCAAGTGCAAAAAAGAATCGAGCCCTGTCCGTTCGTATGCCTGCTGTGATCACGGATAGTTGAACACAAACAATCCAGAGTCCAAAGAAGTAAACAAGTAAATTGTTGCAACAAGTGAACATTTTGCGTTGGTCTTGTCAACATGTTTTACACCATATAGGGATGATGCCCTACAAAATGATGTGTCTAAGAAATAAACGAGGAAGATAAGGCAAAATGTGCTATGTCAAACAGTAGAAAGTGGAATGTTGGATGCACTGCTGTATTTCATAACTGATGAATCCTGGTTCCATCTGACATTACATGCAAACTCCCAGAACACCAGATACTGGTCAACAACCAATATGTTCATGTTTGGGGGAGGGGGAAGGAGTATGGTGTGCCATATCAGCAAGTGAGATTGTGCGTCCTATATTTTTTGAGACAGCACAACTGGGTTTCATCTGTGGATCTATTCTGAAAGAATGTAGGCCATGCTGCCTTTCTCAAAAGATATAATCTGATAAATTTTAAAAGATTTCTGCTACTACTAGAAACACACACAATTTCCTGAAGTTTTTTAATAAATGCCCACACAGTAGTACTGCAACTAATTACATTAATTCACAATAAATACAGTGTTAATTGTTAAACAATGACTAAACTCTCAGTATAAACACAACAGAAGCAATCATGATGCATTCACAGGTTATCTAACATTAGAGACAGAAAATTCATAGAAAATAAACAAGTGAGAACCAAGATCTTTCAGCAGAGGTGTCTGCATGATGTGTGGACATCACCATATGTGCATCCATTTTAAAAATTCTTGTAATTTTTGGACTTCCGCCATCAAATTTCCTAGAAGCTAACTTTTTCTTGTCCAGAAAACTATAGTGAATTTTTTAAGGGAAAAAATTAAAAATAAGTTTTTGACACTTATTCATGTACTAGTCCTCTTAGTGGAACATAAAACTGTTATCATCCTTCCCACTTCTGCTATTTGTTGCATTCATTTCACTTAGTGTGAGGTAATCTTTTCACGTGAAATCTTATAGGTGTCATTTTTGCAACCAAAAAAATATTTGCAACTCTTTAATGCTTTTATTAATTTTTAATAGCATTTTCTTATTTGTTAAACAACTGTGTAAAAATTATGGTTTTTGTCACTGGGAATCTAAGCCTCTGGGGGTGAGAGGCCAATTTCTTTGGAATACCTAGGCCCGAGTGTCAATCAGTATTTTTGTGCATAAATACTGCTGATAAAGGATAGCAGAACTTTAACCATTTGAAGAATGAGATATACCACATCTAGAAGCTTCTAATAGGTTAATGTAGTTCCTAAGTCATTAAACTATTAAAAGCTTTGTAGCTACCCATGGGTAATAGTGCTGCTTTTTGTTTTCGAAGTGTTTCCTTGAAGGATTGTTTTCAGTTTTTTTAATATTTAATTTCTGTGTAGGGCAGCTACACTTAATTCGGCTCGAACTAGCCGATCTGGAGATGCTTCAGGAAGAGATATTTCACTTCGTGAAGAAGATACTGATGAAAGTTCAAGGCCAGATGATACAAATGTCAGAGGTAAGTTGTATTAATGTACATTAAGTTTTTAAAATGCATGAAGCCCATTCAGACAGCTGTCATTATTCCATCCTGAATTTTCCATTGTTTGATTTAGTCTAGATGTAATTACATATATTCCATACCAGTATGAAGTTCCTATTGCCACATGTCCCTCCTGGTAGCTGTTCCATGCCACTCTTTCCACCTTTTTTGTTATTAATGGCATCATCATCATCAACAACAACAACAACAACAACAACAACAACACTTTCCAGCAGACTTTTACTATGGATTAAACAGTTGTGGCTAATAAAATTTCAGGATAAGCCATTTGTCCTTTTTTAACATTGATTTAAAGCACAGAGACTAGACAGCTGTCATCTTGTTTCAGGTACTTCTTTTTACAGGCTACAGCAGCTGGGAATGAAGGGCAAGCATTTGATTGAAAAAGTGAGTGACTTTATGTGGCTGTTCCTGGAGATGCATATACTCAAGATATTGCTGTTGTCCATCATGCTACTGGGTGCCTATGATGTACGTAACAATTTTGTTTTTAATTTTTAATTCATTTTCTTTTGCTACTATAAAGCACGGATGGGTTGTGTAGATATTTAGTATGAAAATGATATATTTCAAACTGGGAAAGAAAAGCCCAAGTACAGCTTGATAGAGCTGTCTTACTCACTGAGTGCTGGTGTGTGACTAAAAAGAACAGTACACATTTGATCTCAAGTTTTTGAAATCAAAAGTTCATGTTTTCATTTCAACACATGAGGAGAAAAGGACAGATGAATGCAATTTTAAAATATTCAAAAGCATTTTTCATAAAATTATTCTTTTCCACCCCACTTTCTCGAAAAATGATAAATCATTCATAACATCCAAAAGATTTTTGATTCTTTTATTATTTTCCATTTTGCTTATGTAATACTGAAGTGTAGTAGTCATTACTTTCAAAAGCTAAACATCCTGTGTACAGTATCAGTTCATAAAATGGCTTTACATTGCACAGGGAGACCATTTGTTTGTCGATGACTGATTTTGGACTGTTTGTCCAGTGTCAGATCATCCTGAGGGATAAAATACAGGAGATTTACAGTGTATCATTAAGGTTTACAAAATGGCATTACATTAGCAGCTTAGACTCTACTACGCTAATACTGTTCCAAACTGGGTACTATGCCATAAATGTAAGTATTGCATTACACAGATTGTACAAGTGGAAAATAGGCCATGAAATCAATAAGTGCAATAACAGAATGTGGCCTCTACATGTGCTCATCACCAAAAGAGTGAAGACTGTGCCTAAGTGCTGCCCACAGCTTCTACTTGACCAAGGAGGTCACTACTGGTGACGTGCATGCAAGGATTGGGACATTTTATTACAACCAAACAAAGTATGCAAAATCATACATGAAATGCATTCTTGACAAGTTGTTTGTGGAATACACGAATGAACATATGAAACATTAAGAGTACGGTGATGCCACATGGCATATTTTAGAACATCGGACAACAACACTGCATAACAGGGTTTGTAAATAGTACATCATAATATTGCACAATTAATAAATATATATTTCTGTCAAGTTCTTACAGGTACAGCACTAAACTTCATAAAATATAAATAAAATATAAGTTCATGAAGTACCAATGGCGCCACATATGACATCATCTAAAATTGTTGGGTAGTAAAATAAAATATAAATAACATTCAAGCACTAATGACACCACACACTGTGTCTTCCAAATCCAACAGGTAGCTATGCCACAACAAGAGCTTTGGGAATTTTAGTACAAGTAATTTACAAATCATTGGTAAGATATTATCATGCCAAAAGTAACCATTTAAATAAAAATTTATGAAATACAGCTATGATCTACATGTAGCAGATAGAATTGCATCACACCTAGCATATTCTAAGACCACTGCAACATGACTTAAGATGGGTTTTATGCCTTCTTCTTTACTGGGTGATCAGAAGAGTGCTGTTTGGTGGCGGGTTAACAGATCTATTCGAGTTGGAAGAGCAGGTGACATGGAAGATCTGTTTATGGATGAGCTGGATACGATTTTGTTTGTGAATAAAGGTTCTGGTAAGCTTGAGCTTATTGACATATTTTGACCAATCCTCCTTTCCACTGCAAATGTACTGTACATTTGTGGTGAGGCTGTAAGGAAGACCCATGTCAAAATGTAATCGAAGACAGAGTCAATATCTTCACATTGCCCAAGGATTTCGTTGCTTGATTTTCTTCTGTTATTAAATATTTAATCGCTTACAGGTGCCAATTCATCATCTGCTGTGTTCCTGTCCTCTGTTTTACTCAATCGTTGCCTAACACTTTCTTTGAAAATATCAGCAACCTTTGACTGTTTCAGTTCTTTCAGTTTGTCTGGGTTCCATTCCTTAATTCCCTACCTTTCTGTAGCTTCTTCAGTTTTAATCTGCAGATCATGACCCATAAATCATGGGCAGAGTCCAAATGTGCCACAAGAAATATTCTGCAGTTTTGAAGCTCACTGCCATACAATTATATAATCTACGGTATTTGAAACCTTGTGGTGTCTCCAGCTCTCTTTCACATATACAGCCTTCTTCCATGACTCTCAAAGAAAGTGTTAGGAGTGATTAAAGAATGATCTGTTCAAAATTTTATTTGTTTGCTTCCCCTTGCAGTCCTTTACCTACAGTCCATGCCTCCTACTATTTTTTACTAATCTTCCTCTTCCTGTTATTAAATTCTAGTTCCCCATCACAGTTAAATTTTTATCTCCCTTACAGAACTGAGTGATGTTCTTTGTCTCATCATACAGTCTTTCAGTCTCATCATTCGCATAGCTAGTAGAGGTATGCACTTGTACTACTATGGAAGGTCTTAGCTTTTTGCCTGTCCTGACTATAATCATACATTTACTACACAGTTCATAGCACTTCACATTGTAGGCTGCTCCTCATCTTTAATTAAAAGTACTGGCAGTAATTTTTCTGTCCAAAATTCTAAGCATTGGACTTGTTGGATCTGACAGCACAAGAGGCCAACATGCACCCAAGATATATGTGCCAGATCATGAAAGTTCCTGACCATGAGGCTACTGACACATGTCCTATCTGTGTCTCGTATCACTTGGTGATGTTAAGACAGATTTAATAAACTCTTGATTTCTTATACTTTAGACAAATGTAAAATGTTCTTACATATTTATTCTCATTTGTTATACAGCCACAGTTATTTACTGAACACCATTTGGTTAAAGTTCGCCGTGCTGTACTTTGTTGACACTGTGGATTAAGTGTCATATCCTGAGTAATGAAATACCTTCAGTTCTGCTATTAAAAGCCCCTCATATATGCGATCTACCTGGCATGGCTATTCTATCTGGACTGACTCTCTCTCCTGCCTAAAGATATACAAGTGCCAAAACCACCCTTGTCCATACAATGTGGCTTCCCCATCAGGACACTACCTTACCGGAGCGAAGATGCATTAGGGTAAGTGCAGTCTGTCAGGGAGAAGATCGATATCGGTAATCTTTCAACCTTCTTTATTACTTCCTTATTTATTACTAGTCCTACTCTGTGTACCACTATTGGATTTTGTTTTGCTAACCCTGTACTCACACAACCAGTAATCCTGTTCTGATTTCTATTGCACTTCTCTTATTTCCATGTCAACTAACTTTAACTCATTCATTTCTCTTTTCAGGTTATCTGACCTACCTACTTGTGTAAGAGATCTAAGATCCCACAATCTGACCTTTAGAATGCCAAATTTGTGTTTTCTGATGACAACAACCTCCTAAGTAGTCCCTGCTTGCAGGTCCTAGTGAGAGACTGTTTTACCTCCAAATTATTTTAATCCTCATTAAGCTATACAGTAAAGCATATCCTCACGAA
Organism: Schistocerca cancellata; assembly: GCF_023864275.1. Taxonomy (NCBI): domain Eukaryota; kingdom Metazoa; phylum Arthropoda; class Insecta; order Orthoptera; family Acrididae; genus Schistocerca; species Schistocerca cancellata. Next base: position 607,439,087 of record NC_064631.1, on the reverse strand, counting down.
AATATACTGGTTACAGTTTCTGCTTGTTTCCAGCCATTTACCGTATTGACATAGCGAGGCCATTATGGTTAACATTAAAACACCACATCAATCAACCTTTCAGACTTGTTGCTCCAGCAACTACTGAGGCAGCAATTGTCCCTCTTCAGGACCCATATGTTAGTCTGGCCTCATCATAGATACTCCTCTAATGTGGTTGCACCTACAGTATGGCTATCAATGTTTTTCAGCACACAGGACACCTCACTGTGGCAACTGCCATGGTTCATTAACAATTCTGTAACCTTAAATGCTGGATGTCCGTGATTTGTGGTGGGAATAAAAATGTAAGAGAGGAAAATATACATATTATATTATGTATTCAATACACCTTTAGCTTTCAGTTGTTCAGTACTACATTGTTCATTCCTCTGTGTTTTCATCTGTGGTTGCAGATGGTTTGAATTCAAGAGAACTATGACTACATTTGAACTCAGCTGGACTTATAATTGTTGAAAATAAAACCACACACTCACAATAAAGTTCTGCTTTCTGTGGATGAATCTCCACTGGTTACAAGAAAAGAAAAAAATTATTATATCTTGGCATGGTTTCCCCATATATACATATGAACATCATCCCCAAATTACCATACATTAAAAATCCACATAAACAAAACTATTCTGAAATTATATCAAACAAAACTGAATTAAATTATATATTAGTTCAGTGTTTAGATTCAAGTCTAGTCTGCGAGTTTAATGTAGAGACCGGTAATGGACTTGGTGGAAGCTAGTGGCAGTAGTTCTGCCAAGACTGGGTTGCACTTGAGTGGTATAATGCTAATAAGACTCAGCACTATCATGATGACTTCAGACCCTAACAGTGAGAATAGAGGTGGCAAACTGTGTAAATGCTAATGCTGAGGAGACCTGTCAAGGTTCACAATGCGAGCTACCTAGAGATGGGTGTGTGTCATACGTTAGAAACATGCTGAGGACAAAATGTAGAGCATATGATGATTCTACTTATGCAACAGTTAATGTCCTACACTCATTAAACATGAAACCTAACTGAATGTGTTTTCTTGTTAACACTGAACATCATGGTTGATTAAATTATTTAATCTATTGATGGTAGTTGGATGTGAAAAAGAGGTGTCGTTGGCTGTTACTCTATGCCCCTCTACCAAAATTTGAACTTTATGAGGTTAAGTACTTTAAACCTGGAGATCAACAGATTTAGGTGTCATCTGCCAGTATTCCATGTCATAAATTGACATTAGCCTCAATCTATGATGAGCCTTTATTGAACTCTTCATTAGCATATCAATAATCTCTTTTACTGCATGACAAAACTGAAAATACACCATACTGGTGGCTTTTATGCTGTCATTGCTACTACTATTTGTACTTCCAAATAAACTTGTTTTGGCAGATCATTCAAAGAGCTGATCAAAACAATACCATACTGGTCTGTAAGATCTGGAAGTTGATACAGACTAAAATGACATAAAGAAAAAGGGGAGGGGGAACACACACACACACACACACACACACACACACACACACACACACACACAGAGAGAGAGAGAGAGAGAGAGAGAGAGAGAGAGAGAGAGAGAGACTACAGTAAGGTAAAACGTGGAGGGGAAAGTGAAGTGGTTTCCCTCCACATGGTTTTAGAGAGGGGATGAAATACCATGTGTGTTGTCAAGAATTTTTAAATTTTTAAGTGTCACTGCAAGCAGCAATAAATAAAATGACATCACCATAGAATGTAATTATTTGGCATGCTGAAGAAGAGTAGATACCAGCATCCAGTGTCACATGCAACAAGGTATCTGTACACCTATATCTATACTCTGGAAGCCACTGCTAAGTTCACAGCAGAGCATACATAGTATTGTTCCAGTTATTAGTGTGTGTTTCATTCCATTCATATATAGAGCTTGGAAAGATTTATTATTAGAATGTCTCTGTGCACTCTATAATTGACCTAGTCTTGGCCTCATAATGTGTACAGGATTGTAGTAATTTCCTAGAGCCATCATTTAAAGAAGGTTCTTGAAATTTTGTCAGTAGGTTTTCTCAGGATAGTTTATGTCCGTCTTCAAGTCAGCCAGTTCGGTTCCTTATTATCATCCTCCTTGTGACACTCTCCCGTGGGTCAAGCAAATCTGTGATCATTTGTGCTGCCCTTCTCTGTGTATGTTCAATATCCCCTGTGAATTCTATTTGATATGGGTCTCACACACTTGAGCAATATTCTAACAAGGTTCACATGAGTGAGTTGGAAGCAACCTCCTTTTTAGACTAGTTGCTTTTCCCCAGTATTCTACCAATAAACTGAAACCTACTACCCGCTGTACCCATGACTGGGCCTATCTGATCATTACATTTCATATCTCTACAAAGTGTTACACGCCAGTGTTTGTAAGAGTTTGATTTTACAGTCACAGGTTGTAAATTTCTTTTTAATTTTTTTTAATTTTAGTTTTTATTTTATTTATTTATTTTTTCATTTTGTGAAGTGCACAGTTTTACATTATCTAAAGTGTGTTGCCAATCTTTCCAACACTTTGAAATCTTATGAAGATCTGACTGAATATTTTTGCAGCTTCTTTCACTCAGTACTTCATTATAGTGTACTGCCTTGTCTGCAAAAAGTTTGATTGCTATCAGTATTGTTTGCAAGGTCATTAATATCCAGCATGAACAGCGAGGGTTCCAACACACTTCCCTGGGGCACACCTGAAGTTATTTCTACATCTGATGATGACTCTCCATCCAAGGTAACATGCTGCATCCTTCCTACCAAAAAAGTCCTCAATGCAGTCACAAATTTCACTTGATACATCATGTGATCATACTTTTGATGATAAGCATAGGCATGGTACAGAGTCAAATGCTGTTTGGAAATCAAGAAGTACGATACCTACTTGACTGCCTTCATCCAAAGTTTTCAGTATGTCATGTGAGAAAAGTGCAAGTTGGGTTTCACATGATCAGTTTTTGGAATCCTTGTTACTTGGCATGAAGGAGGTAATTCTGTTCAAGATACCTCATATGTTTCAGCTCTGAATATGTTCTAAGATTCTACAACAAATCGATGTCAGGGACATTGGACGGTAGCTTTGTGGATCACTTCCACTACCTGTCTTTTAGATGGGTGTCACCTGTGCTTTTTTCCAAGAACTGGGCATGCTTTTTTGTTGAAGGATCTACAATAGATTATAGTTACAATAGGGGCTACCTCAACTGCAAATTCAGTATAGAGTCTGTCAAGGATTCCATCAGGTCCTGGAACTCTGTTCAATTTTAACAATTTCAGCTGTTTCTGAACACCACCGACACTGTTTCATATTTCACTCATCTTTTCAGTGATATGAGGGTTAAATTTAGGCAGTCCTCAGGGTTATACTTTTTAGGCGAATATTTGATACCAGAGTTACGGATTTTAGCTTTCACTGTACTGCCCTAAATTTCAGTTCACGTCTCATGTGTAAGTGGCTGGAAACTAACTTTGGTGCAACTGACAGCCTTTCCATAAGACCAGAGTTTGTTTGGGTTTTGTGAAAGAGTATTTGACACTATTCTACTGCAGTAGTCACTGAATACAGATCTGTAGACAGACCAAATTGGCTGGTAGTTGGTGGAGATGGGTGTGCAGAACAGTTCAAAACTGAATTGCTTTTTGACATGACATGTATACTGTAGGTTCCTTTTGGAATTTTTGCAGTTATAAGGTACTTTCTTGTAGCCATGTTGAAGATTTATACCAAATACAGAGAAAGTGGAAAAACATCGTTCGCAAAGTCACAATGCAGACAGAAGTGTGTGTCGAGTGATCATGAAAGACTGTCATTGAAGATTATTGTGATGAAAAAAAGAGAATGACAGCTGCAGAAGTCAGAACTGAGTGTCTCACTTGCAAACCATGTCAGCACCAAAACATACAAAGGGAGTTCCATAAGCGGTGAGTTGCAAAATTAACTGGAACTTCGTAACCGCTCATCAGTGATGCAAATTTCCATAACAGGAAAATATGTGTGGAAGCCATGAAACCAGAACTATGGGGCAATGGAAGAAAGTCATTTGGTCCTATGATTCTTGGTGCACAGTGTTTCCAACTTCTGGCTGAGAGTGTGTTCCAAGGGTTAAACAAGGTAGGGGTTCAGATATGATTTGGGCAGCCATAGCATTGCATTCCATGGGCCCCATGGTTACTCTGCAAGCGACATATGATGACATCCTTAATAAGAGTTTAGTGCAACCATAGTAAGTATGGGCACAACTATTGCCAATGTTACATCTGTATGTAAGATGCAAGAAATGTAACTGTTATACTGGTTTTGTCACTATGTCAGCATATTGTTGTTGTTGTGGTCTTCAGTCGGAAGAGGGGTTTGATGCAGCTCTCCACGCTTATCTATCCTGTGCAAGCCCCTTCATCTCCGAGTAACTACTGAAATCTATATCCTTCTGAATCTGCTTTCTTTATTCATATCTTTACCTCTCTCTCTACGATTTTTACCCCCCATCAGGTTGAGCCACAAATTCCTTTGCTCCCCAAGTTCAGTATTAGTTATGTGATAAATCCGTCTAATCCTCAGCATTCTTCTGTAGCACCACATTTCAAAATCTTCTGTTATCTTTTTGTCTAAACTGTTTGTTGTTCATGTTTCACTTCCATACATGGCTACACTCCATACAAATACTTCCAGTAGAGACTTCCTTTTGCTGTCCAAATAGCAAAATTCATCTACTGCTTTAACTATCTTATTTTGTCATTTAATTCCCTCAGCACTGCTTGATTTAATTAGACTTCATTCCATTATGCTCATTTTTCTTTTGTTGGTGTTCATCTTATATCCTCCTTTTGAGACCCTGTCCATTCTGTTCAACTGATCTTCCAAGTCCTTTGCTGTCTCAGAGACAATTACAATGTCATCGGCAAACCTTGAAGTTTTTATTTCTTCTCCATGAACTTTAATTCCTGTTCCAAACTTTTCTTCTGTGTCCATTGCTGCTTTCTTAGTGTACAGTTTGAATAACATTGGCTACAGCCCTGTCTCACTCCGTTCTCAACTACTGCTTCCCTTTCATGCCTTTCAGCATACACAACATATTAAAATACTTCTAATCAGATAGGATTTTGTGTAATTTGAAAAGCGTTTTAAGGGAATATTACTTTGACACATATTAGCTTGTTGATGAAGTAAAATACTTAACATTCATTTAGTATCTGTGACTCTTGTCAGTTAATATGACTAATGTTTCAACATACACTTATCAGTTTCACTGCTTAGTCTAGTAAAAATTGACTTTGTTTGTATCTTTTGCAGGTCTGTGCTTTACACTTCATCCTGGTACTATTAGCAGTCATCAGTTTATCATTTGGGACAAAATTTCAGACTATAGTGGCTCACATATGTTCTGTTGGTGTATCTTGCCTGATACTAGCAAAAATGATATATCAAATAGAATACATAGAGCATGATCTGAATGATGTAAATTGCACGGTAAGAATCTTCATTTACTCTTAATGCTTACTTGCTCTTCTCTCACTTCTAGTTAGTATACCTACCACATACACTAGCTGCTCCAGAGTGTCCAGACACCTATTAGTCAACATTAGTATGCAATGTGTCAAACTTTCACCTTTATGGCAACTTGGACTATGCCAGGGACATTTCCAATGAGATGTCAGAATGTCTGTGGAGAAATGGTGCCCCATTTTTCCTCAAGAGCCATAGCCAGGAAAGAGAGTGATGTTGGATGCTGGGGTCAGGAGTGAAGTTGGCATTTTAACTCATTTCAAAGACATAACATTGGGTTCAGGTCAGTCCATTTCAGGAATGTTGTTGTTCACAAACCATTGTCTCACAGGGACTGCTTTATAATAGAGTGCATTGTTTTGCTGATACAGTCAGTCATCTCTGAACTGTTCATCTACTGTAAGTAGTACACAAGTCTGTAAAATGTTTTCATATCCTTCCATATTAAACATTTTTAAGCACAGTAAGGAGACCACACCCTAACCATGAAAAACACCCCCAAATCATACTACAGCCTCCTCTATACTCTACTATTGCTCTATGCATGATGACACGTAACATTCTCTAGGCATTTGTCGTATCTAAACTCATCCATCTGGCTGCCACACGGTATAGCATGAATTATCACTCCAAATCATTAGCTTCCAGTCATCCACTATTGAGTGGCATCACTCTTTACAGAACCTTGAGCAATGCATATCATTCACTACACAAATGTGTGTCTTATGAGGAGCTGCTCAACTGTTGTACTCCATGCTTTTTAACTTCTTAGTCACTGTTTTAGCTGGTCTGCTGGTAGTATTTGGAACTGTAGAGTGATTATTTCCACTGACTTCGTGTGACTTTCTACAACCACTATCTGCAACGCCGCGATCCCTGTCTGTCAGTATGTGAGGTCTGCCTGTCTTGGCTTAACTGTGGTTTTTCCTTCATGTTTCCCCTCAACAGTCACATCACCAAAAGTCAACTCGGGCAGCTTTAGAATGACTGAAATGTCCCTGATGGATTTATAAGTCAAGTGATATGGAAGCCACAAAGCTCTCCTGACCCACCCATTCTGTTGTTTCTGCTTCTCTATTGACAACACAAGTCTCCACTTCCTTTTATACTGACAGGCCTGCCTCACTTGACATCTAGTGGTCAGTTCTGCATTACATGATGGTGTCCAGACACTTTTGATTATATAGTGTATGTGCAATGTGTTCAGTTTTTAAAATAGAAGTCTTTGGAAATTGGCAAATGGTGTTGTACGGTGAAAGAGAATTAGGTGATAGTGTTGGAGCCAAACAACAGATGTTCCTTCTACTTTTGTGCAGTGAGTGTATGTGATGAAGAAAACAAAGTAACCTTGTATAATTACTAATTGGACATTTATATACATGTATGTGCACTTTATTTTACACAGGATACAACACCAAGGAATGGCACAATACCTCCAGGAGAAGAATCAAATTTTACAGCAAATGATATGGACTGGGTGGGTTTTCATAAAAGTAGTGAAGACTTCAGCCTCCCAGAACTTTTAAAAGGTTACATTGGTAAGTATTTCAAATTTAATGTTGTCACATATTTTTGCATATATGTCTTACATATTTCTGACTAGTGATTTCTACTGGACCTAAATATAGATTATTTTGAAAAATGGGGCATCTTAGTAAATATAGTAACGTCTGTCAACAAAGAAAAACATTCAACCCGGACAGAACCACGAGTGTGAAAGCATTCTCACAGTACATTTCATCAAAACTAATGACCACATTGGAAATCATGGAACATGAACAGATATTTGTCTCTGACAGGTAGGATGATGATCATCTTTCTACATTCACTGTTAAGGTGTCTTTCGAAATTATCCATAAAGAGATAAAAATGAGGAAAGGTAAGCAGTCATCTTCAGATGACTGACAATTGGTGCTGAGCAACACTTAACACATTCCATTGGGCCACAGTGACTGCTGTAGTCCCCCACAAGTTGTACACTTTTCCAATTCTTTGTATGGCTCGAACTTGTAAGATGAAGGAGCAAAGCAAAACTTTTTCATTGAAATACATACCATCATCCTTTACGTTTTAATTTGTTCAAGGTGTTTTGAAATTCACCACATATTTATAGAATACTTATATTTTCAAAGTTAGAAAATTTGAAGGTAGAAAAAAGTTTGTAAATGCAAAACTTACATTTTTATTACAAGATAAATGTACAAAACTATTTTCTTGAATTTATGTAACTGTTTCCACTGAGCAGAATTCATCCTTATGTGATACAGCTTGAAACAGTCAGGCAGACATACTAGCAGCTGGTGTCTATTGTCACATTTGTGCTAGTAATCCATGTGCCTCTCAAAACAAAAAAATGCAATATCTTGAAGTATATTTCTTAAACAGTGGACATTCCAGGATGATATGTAACAGTATTACAAAAAGAATAGTTGCTACTCACCATGTAGCAGAGATGCTGAGTCACAGATAGGCACAACAAAAAGGCTTTCAGAAAGTGATCTTTTGGTCAACAAGACCTTTGTCAAAATATAGACAGAACACACACACACACACACACACACACACACACACACACACACACACACACACACACACAACCATAGTCTCTGACAGCTGAAGCCAGACTGCGAGCAGCTGCTCATGATGAGAGAGGCAACCAGGTGGTGTGGGAGTAAGAAACATCTGGATCACCCCATTGCTGAGCATGTTGCCCATCATGACGTTCTTCATTTCAGCAATTGCTCCACAGTCTGTGCCATCTGAATCCTTCCCAACAACACCAGTTTTTCTGACTTGGGCAGGTAGGAACTCTCCCTGCAATATATCATACGTATCATATATAACCCTCCTGGCCTCAGCCTTAATTAGTTATTGTCCTTATGCATCTAGCCCCATCCATGTTCCAATTCCAGCACTACATAGCCTTCTACTCCAACAACACACCCAATCTTTTTACCCCCCCCCCCCCCCTCTCTCCCCACTCACCCTCTCCATCCCTCCTCTTCTCTCCTCTCGCCCTCCTCCCCCCTCCACTCACCCCTCTACATCAAATTTGTCCTTTAAAAGGACATAAACCTTCATCAACTGTCAGATTCTCATCAGGATAAAAACTACTCTTGCTTTTCAATAAAAGTTATCATAAAAATGTCAATTTTGTGCAAAGGAGTGTGGTTTGGTTGCCCCCAGCGTATATAATTATTATTATTCACATGAAACATAAAGGAAATTGACCTGAAACCAATATCTGGTCATGATTTGCTCCAATAGTCTGATATTTCTTTTGTGCATAAGACGCATGAGAATAATTATAGCGAAAAACTGAAACATCTCGTGTAGCTTCACAGCAGACCAGCTGACCCAGAGTGATGTGGGAGTTGTTTTATATTGCCTATGCAATTTAGAAATAGTTGATCTTGCATAGCTGTTTTCTCCAGTTTTGTGTTTTTTATCAATCATCAATAAAAAGGCTCCAACAATCAAATTCATTTCTTTCAACATGTAAAGGTGCCAAAATATTACTTACACCTTCAAAGACATGTAACTAGGTTCAAACATCATAATTTAATGCCATTGTTGGGTTCTGCCTCATTGGATGGGAGCTTTACACTCTTCTAATGCATCTGATAGCTCATTTCCAATTTCAGAATACTCATTGTTACCAGGAAAGTTGAGACATGAGTCAGTAAAGCTGTCGTGAATGTAATTGTGATCCCTATTCACACTGACTGATAATTATATTAACTGTCTGTTTCAGAAATACTGACATCGATTTCAAAGCCATTGTTGTCGATTTCTGTTACAGATTCTTCAAGCAGCCTCAGAATTTCATCATCAGTCAAACTGTCCCCCTTTTTATGACAAACTTTTGCAATCAAAACAACTATGGAAGCACAATTTAGCAATGAAAGAGCAGTGAGACACACTCCTCTTTATAATTGAATAAACAATAGATAAAATAAAGTTCCAAACACTTGCTCTTATTTGTCTTTTATTGCTAAGTGTGCAGTTAATAACTACACAAAAATGAATAAGTGCTCAATACCTCTTTCTTGCTGCTCATTGATGAACTTATTGCTCATAGAATAGTGTAGGTCACTGTGTTTAAAACAGCTCTTTCTAGTGAATGTGATTATGGTTAACAAAATAATTTGGACATTGCTTACACGTGCTTTATCATCGGTAGACTTATTTTCTTCGAATCGCAGATTGTACTCCCATTGCAAAATAAACATTTAAGAGACTTGTTCCAAACAAAATGCAGTCCAGCAGTTGATGCTAACTACCTACTCATTTCACCATTATGTATAGGCACAGGGTGTACACCCCCTGGGACAACTGGGAAGCCTGGGAATTTTTTCATCTGGGAGAAATATGGGAAAAACCTAGAAAGTTTTTAGAGTTCTGGGAGTTTTTCATTGTTTTAGTTTTCAGTTAGATTTTTGTAATTTTGGCTGGTAAGAACTCTGATGAATAATTTTACTTTACCTCACTGCTGTAGAATAATAATGCAGCACTAAAACATACGTGAGAGAATAACACCAAAATACAACTTTAGTTGCAAAGTAAGTGTGCCAGTTACAACAACAAAGCACAGTGCACATGTAAGTATTGTGACAACAAACTGCTTTTGATGCGTCTTTCTCAAGGACGTTGTCTCGTTGAGTGTGACGACATAACTGTTTACATTTCTAACAGGTTGAGGGAAAATGTTGCGAATGATGGTTGAGATGAATTACGTTACGTGAGACAGTGTGTGATGAATTTCTTAAGTCACCGAGCATTAGACTCTTTCAGAACTTAACACTGAGGCATGTGGAAAGCTTTCAGGCCCAGAAGACCAGCCATTTATGCCAGTATTTAAAATTTTACTGGCACACATGTGTTTGTATATCTTAAAGGTTCACAAATTTCAATGTTAGTTTTTCATATTTATTTTACTTCTTTCACAGATTACAAATTATACAGTAACAATGGCAAAAAGTATAACTATACTTCAAAAAAGTGTGAAGTGAGTTCTTGAGCAATTTCACACTTAATTGGCTTTTGTATGCAAAAATTGAAGTCCCAGCTAGATAATCTATGAAATCTTCAGCGCGCAGCCGTGAAATTCATAATTGTACTTGTCTGAAATATTCAGCTGCAGAACTTTAAGCTGTGCTCTCAGATCCTGTGTAACCGCACCTTCAGGGGGGGGGGGGGGGGGGGGGGAAATTTGCTAACCAATATTATATATGACAGCTTAGCTTTTCTTGTTGTTGTGCTGTATGTATAGTAGTTTAACCATTAACTTTTCCTTGTGTGTGATTGCGCTACCTAACAATGATGTTGCTTTTGGCTTACTACATGCTGTGAATATTTGCTGTCATTGGCTGATAAGATCATGTGATATGAGCTGTGACTTGGCTGACTAAAGCACGTTGCAAACATTATTTCAGTGCTTCTGAAGCTACCATGCTGCATTTGGTGGAATTTGTGTTTAACTTTCTGTAATATGAAAATATGCAGTGTAAATGTTGCCAGGCATAAAAGATCTTTCCAGAATCCATTGTTTTTGCTGGGTTTCATTTCCTAACGTTCCAGGAAGTTCTATGCTGGTGTGCAGAACCTTCACCGTTCAAACAATTGCTAAGTTTTACAGCTCCAAGGGAAAATATATTATCACTTTACATGGAAAAAATGTACTTTCGCTAGGGAAAAAGTGTATTTTCACCCAGAAGAAAGTGTATTTTTAACCAGGATATCCATGAAAAACCTGGGATGTTTTTTCCTTCACCGTGAGACAGAAACCAACTAACATATTACAGGTTACTCCATAACTGTCAGACTACACAGTGTCAGTCCAGCAACTTGTTTACGATTCCAGTTATATACAAAAATTCAGATACAAAGATGTAATATATTGATGTAAATTGGATTTTTCCAAAGAAATACGGATAGTTAACAATTCATTAAGAAAAGATTCTTTTTATCAATTTTTCCTTTTGGAATGATTATAGAAAGCAATAAGTACTACATTAACAATGTGTTGTGAGAGTTATGTCTTTAATTTTTGTTGTATTGTGTTCGTCTATACTTGACAAAAATTGAGGTTTGTTGAACAGTTCCATTACAGTGGGAACTGATACTGCCTGTAATTAGTTTTTCAAGTCCTGGAGCACTTTGTATAAGCAGGAACATTCACCTAATGGCTCTCTGAAGTATTAAAAGAGCAAATGATTTACTTCAAGCTGTCACTGCTCAGAAATAATGCCCTTTATCATGAAATAACAATGAGGAATGTTGTGCTCAAGGATTCTCTGAGTGCCAACTGTTGAGGAAATGATGACACAGCCGTAGTTTCTACAGACAGCGAAGAGAATGTTAATAGATCAAAAAATTGCATTATCTTTGAGTTTTAGACTTTTTCTGGTATTGGAAATCTCTATCTCCCTCCCTCCCTCCCTCCCTCCCCCACACCTCCCTTCCTCCTCCACCCACCCTCTCCCTCTCTCGCCAGCCGCGGTGGTCTAGTGGTTCTAGGCGCACAGTCCGGAACCGCGCGACTGCTACGGTCGCAGGTTCGAATCCTGCCTCGGGCATGGATGTGTGTGATGTCCTTAGGTTAGTTAGGTTTAAGTAGTTCTAAGTTCTAGGGGACTGATGACCACAGATGTTAAATCCCATAGTGCTCAGAGCCATTTGAACCATTTGAGCTCTCCCTCTCTCCTCCCCATCCCACCACCTCTTACCCTATCCTCTCACTCCCTCGCCCTTTCACGTGCCCCCTAACTTCATTTCTTCATACTCTCTAATTAATTAATGGATATCAGCATTAGGAGTGATTTAAAATGGAATGATCATATAATGGTGATTGTCGGTAAAGCAGATGCCAGACTGAGATTCATTGGAAGAATCCTAAGGAAATGCAATCCGAAAACAAAGGAAGTAGGTTACAGTACGCTTGTTCGCCCACTGCTTGAATACTGCTCAGCAGTGTGGGATCCGTACCAGATAGGGTTGATACAAGACATAGAGAAGATCCAACGGAGAGCAGCGCGCTTCGTTACAGGATCATTTAGTAATCGCGAAAGCGTTACGGAGATGATAGGTAAACTCCAGTGGAAGACTCTGCAGGAGAGACGCTCAGTAGCTCGGTACGGGCTTTTGTCAAAGTTTCGAGAACATACCTTCACCGAAGAGTCAAGCAGTATATTGCTCCCTCCTACGTATATCTCGCGAAGAGACCATGAGGATAAAATCAGAGAGATTAGAGCCCACACAGAGGCATACCGACAATCCTTCTTTCCACGAACAATACGAGACTGGAATAGAAGGGAGAACCGATAGAGGTACTCAAGGTACCCTCCGCCACACACCGTCAGGTGGCTTGCGGAGTATGGATGTAGATGTAGATGTAGATGTAGATATTTCAACACAGTGTATAATGGCAAAAATACATCGGGCTCATCTATTTAAGAAACTGGCAGCATAAGCACAGTGCACCCATTTGTCACTGTGCATGCATTGCTAGAGTGCTTGTGCTTCTGCTGTAAGTCTGCACACTGGTGTGATTACCAACCATGGTTCAAACTCACCTCATTATCATCATATGTAAGTACCCTCGATGGTGCAAACTTACCTCATTAATGGCATATTGATTGACTTCACATGGTAAAATCATGGAGTGGTGCCAGCTGCACAGAGCATGAAGTTTTTCCATAACAGGGTCACATGCTTTTATCTAACTGCAAACTGTCGTCTTGATTGATAAGGGCCTCAAACAGTCATATTTCCACTGACTGATAGATAAGAGTTCAAAAATTTTGAAGTGTGGGCCACAGTATGTATTTCATTGAATGGCCAGTAGAGTTACTGTTCTCTGTGATAGATTTGCTGGCTCCTCAACAGTGCACTTCATTTCCCTATATATAATATGCTTCACTTGCACAGAATCTTATAAACACCTGCCTTGCAAAGCAGTTCTAAGTTGATCTTGACTGATCCCAGAAATAGCAAGATTTGTGATGGACAACGAAGGATCAGTTTACTCATGTGTTTTCTTAGTACTCTGCCTATATATATGGCAGGCAGGCTGTTGTCTTGAAGGCCTCATCCTCTTCTTTGTGCCATTTGTACAACTGTAGTGCTGTGTGTGTACTGACACGAATATATATTTTCCAAGAAAATGGTTTATAGGTATTTCATTTCCACTTGTTATTGACATCTGATATGATCTGGACTCAGAGAATCAAGTGCTTCTAAACACCCAAACATACTTCATATTTAACTTTGTGTTTTATGATCAATCTGACTCTGTCACAATAGGGAGTCATTTGTCTGCCCTGGTGGTCAACTTATTGTGGAAGGTATGAGGAGTGGCACTTGACTCAACAGATTTAAATGTAATAGTGTTCTGGCAATAAATTTATACTTTTATAGTTTGGCCAATAGTTTGAGCAGTCCCGGAGAGTTCCTTCAGCATCTGAGCTCCACACGTAAGATAAAATTTTCAGTGGAGATGGAGAAAGAAGATTGTTTGCCATTTTTGACCACAATAGTGTTACACAGTAGTGATAGTACACTTAGATATTCAGTACTTCTAAAGCCCACTTATAAAACCTTTATTTAGAGGCAACTGTTTTTACCTGGCACAAGGGATGGGTGTTTTGAGGACTCTTATTCACTGAGCTCATATCATATCAGATACTGATAACCCGCAAGTGGAATAAGAACATCTCCAAATTGTGTTCCTGGAAAACAGATATTCATTTTATCAGGTGCAGAGAGATCACTGTAAACATACAAACATCGTAACAAGGAAGAGAAAGAAGCCTTCAAGGCAACAGCCTACCTTCTATATATTGAAAATATTTCCACAAAAATAGGCAGTGTACTAAGAAAAGATAAGATTAAATTCTCTTTTGTCCCCTGTCAAAAAGTCTTGGTACTTCTTGGATCAATCATAGAAGACATAGAGTTGCGCAAGACAGTGTGCTTTTCATAGCCTGTGGCATTCTGCAATTTTACTATGTGGATATGACCAATCTGACACTAGTGAGATGAGCTTTCACCATGGAAGGCACTCACAGCAGCATACAGACTTGAAGCAGAAGTGAACCATAATACACGTCTTCCCTTCAACAAGGCTAAGACAAAAGTTGTTCTCAAGAGTACCTTCTCAACTGTTCTCATTATTATAAGAATGTTCACTGACACGATTAGCACAGAATAACATAGAAGCTCCATGGTTCTTCCATACACTTTCACTAAAACTTCCACGGGTCGCCAGACAAGTAGTTGTCATTGCCATTTGACTGTCGTGTCTACATTCTTCTCGTGACTGAATTTCAAACCTGCACACAAAAACATGTGACGCTCAGTAGGTAGGATTCTATCATCCCACACTGACATCTAAAATATTGTGTGTTGGAGACGGTAGAAGGCTGAGTGGTTCTAGAATTTCCGTCAAAATTCATGAATCACTACATTTGTGCTACAATTCTACAAATTGTACTCCTGGCATTGTGATCCTTGGGCGAGTAGTTGGTTCATTCTTAATATATTTTGCATTGTATTTCAGTGTAATCATACCACTCCTGTGCTTACCAAACAAATCTATAATGATTGTGCAGCTCCTGATTGAAGCCTTGTTCATTTTTCCAGTAATTTAAACTTCATAAAAGACAAGAACCCTATGAGAATCCTGTCACCTACATTTAAAAAAAAATCATCTCCTCCACCTCCTCCTCCTCCTCCTCTTCCTCCTCCAGTTCCCAACCCTTGGCAGGGTGTGCTTGGAACATATGGATCCCCATCTTTTCCTGTGATCTTCCTACATGCCTCTCTCCGATCTGTTCCAGTCTTCTCCTCTCTTCTTCACAGATTCATTCACTCCTACAGTCCATCTTTACTGTGGGCCTCCTGCCTCCTCGCAAGCTTGTCTTGATACCCTGACGAATCCTATGCTTTTAACATGCACATACTATTTTAATCTTGCTTTTTTTTCTTTGGTGTCCTGCATGGGCCTCTCTCTCACTATTTTTCTCACCATCTCATTTCTTTACTCTGTTCATTCTAATTGTTCATATCCTGATTCCTTGAAATTTTCTCTCTAAAGTCTGAGTCCTCCTTACCTACCTCTTCTTCATTACATATGTTTCTGATGCATACATTAATATTGGAATGTAATACGCCTTGTATAACATTTGCTTGCTTTTTGGTGGCACATCTTTGAGAAGTCAATGTGGTTGCCTTCTCCTTTCGCTAATTTCCTTATGGTTCTCCCTCTGTGTTCCGTTTCACTCCCCAGGTACTTGAAACTTTCCGCTCTCTTTAGAACTTGCTGTCTAATACATACATCCATTGCTACTCTCATCTTGTTCCTCATTGTCATGACTATATCACACTTCTTCACATTAAATACCAATCCATACTACCCGACCACTTCCTCTCACATATTTAGTGTTTCATGTACCTCTCCTTATGTATTTCCCCACACTATTATGTCATCTGCAAATACCATCACTTTCAAATTTTAATCCCTTATTCCCTCTGCCACTACAATCATTATCTCACTCATAACACTGATAAAAAGTAGCGGGAATAGTGCTCTCCCTTGCTTCAGCCCACTACTTTGCTCTAAATAGTCTGTCTTCTCTCCTACTTTTATGCCACTCTCACTGCCTTGATACATTCCCCGTATTCTTCTCATAGTCAGCCTTCAAATTTCCTTCTCCTTAAAGTTTTCCCAGATCTTGCTTCATTTCACAGTATCATACGCATCTCAATAAACAAGAACACCATTGTTAAACACTCGCCATATGAGATGCATTGGAAAAGCCCGTGCAAAAATAAAAACTACTTACATGTTTGGGGTAAACCTTTTTTATTTTTCGACATAGTCTCCTTTTAAACTTATACACTTCGTCCAACGCTGTTCTAATTTGTTGATCCCTTCCAATAATACTAATTGTTTAAGTCTGTAAAATAGCTATTAGTTGCTGCAATCACCTACTCGTTTGAATAAAATCTTTGCCCGCCAGCCGTTTCTTCAAATTGGAGAACAAATAGTAGTCCGAGGGAGCCAAGTCTGGAGAATAGGGGGGATGAGAAGTGAGTTGGAATCCTGTTTCCATTAATTTTGCGACCACAACTGCTGAGATGTGCGCTGGTGCATTTTTGTGATGTAAAAGGACTTTTTTGCAGTCCAATCGCTGGCGTTTTTCGTGCAGCTCAGTTTTCAAACAGTTCAATAATGATAAGTAATATGCACCTGTGATAGTTTTACCCTTTTCCAGATAGTCAATTAGGATTATCCCTTGCAAATCCCAAAAGACAGCTGCCATAACCTTTCTGGCTGAAGGAATGGTCTTCGCCTTTTTTGGTGCAGAATCTCCCTTGGTCCTGCAGATTCTTCCTGAACAGCTGAAAACAATCCTTGCAACACTTTCCACGATTCCGTGTTTGGTCAAGCGTGAGCAATCGCGGAACCCATCTTGCAGATAGCTTTCTCATGGCCAAATATTTACGCAAAATATTATGTACCTGTTCATTTGAGATGCCCACAGCACTAGCAATCTCACGCACCTTTACTCTTCGGTCATCCATCACCATATCATGGATTTTATCAATGATTTCTGGAGTCGTAACCTCCACAGGTCGACCAGAACGTTCAGCATTACTTGTGCCCATATGGCCACTCCGAAAATTTGGAAACCACTTATAAACTGTTCTAATCGAAGGTGCAGAGCCACTGTAATGTTTATCAAGCTTGTCTTTAGTCTCCTGTGGCGTTTTGCCTTTCATAAAGTAATGTTTAATCACCACACGAAATTCTTTTTCGTCCATTTTTTGACAATGAATCGACTTCCTTGATTCACACGAATACCAAACACAAAGAAATAGACCAATATGGCTGAAACCTGGTGTGCGTTCTTTCCAAAGGTGCTACTAACTAACCATGACCTCAATACGCACCGGTGGTGCCATCTCTGAGACTTTGCACAGACTTTTCAAACGCCCCTTGTATTTGCAACCTCACTCATGTAGCTGCCTTACACTAAGAATTAGATCCCCTACCAGGCTTTGTGGTCTAAGCGTATATTATTTCTCTCTGTCCTCCTCCTGCTATTTTCTGCACTCTCTTTTCCAGTATCTTCTCAAGTATCTTGGCAGCATGATGTCTCAAAGTAACTCTCCTATGATTTTGACACTGTTTCCAACAATGGTTCTTAAAAACTGCCATTATGATTCCCTTTCTCCAGTTTTCAGTTGTCCTCCTTTGTTTCCTTATTGTTCTTATGACCCGATAGTCACTGAACTCCAACAGTGCCAGCTGCCCTCACTAGCATCACACTTACTTCATCTAGCGCACGCCCTTCACCTTCTTTGATCGTCTTTATTGCTTCCTATTCTTCAGTCCAGGTTAGGTCCACTTAAACATCCTTTGCATTCCGAGGTCCTCAGTTTCCTCTTCCATATTTCCACCAGGGTTTAGTAACTATTAAGAATATTTCTTCAACCTCTCCTTGACTTTAAGTACATTCTCACCTTCCTTTTCTTATTTATTGATCATCTTGACGTTTTCCAGCTTGCCTCTTTTCTTAGCCTTAACCCATTCCATTAGAGGATTTTCCAGCTCCCCTCATTATCCTCCTCTATAATTTTGCTGACTCTTCCATTTATTCCTTCTTCTCACCAGCTGCCACGTGTCTTCTCGATGTACTCGTGTCTCATTTCCTTTGTTCTCTCCTGAAGCCAAGTATGGAGTGCTATGTTTTCCTTCACAACTTCCTCCTTTGCTCTGTCATTCCAGTAGGGTGCTACTTTCCACCTTTTCTTTGTATTGGTTCTTTTGCACTCTTTTTCTGCCACTTCCACTATTGTTGTTTCGAATCTTTCCCATTTCTTCTCTGTTGACTGCATTTCCTCCCTTGGTATGTTGCTCTTTACTATTTTCTGAAATTCTTCCTCGTGTTTTCTTCTTCCACCCTTTAGTCTTCATTTCTGTCCCTTTTCATCTCTAATTCCTTTAACAGTCAGTACTTAAAGATGTTAGTCTGTGTCTAGGGCTTTGGAAGTATTAACTTTACATCTGTGATTGTTCTCTTTCTGTCCTGGTCACACACTATGGAGTCTACCAGAGATTTACTCGACAGATGATGGCTGTACCACATTGTCCTTATGGCTTTCCAACTTGTCATCAGGTATTGCTGACTGCTAGTCCATTCCTTATACAAAATTGTAACAGTTTTCACCCTTCCTCACTGCTCATTCCCCCATTCAATTCCCAGTACTTCCTCATACCCTTTTCTTTCTGTGCCCATGTGTGCATGTAGGACTACCATTATGATAATGTTCTGTCCAGTTAGTTTTCTCTGCATTTCTTCATCAAAGTCCTCCTCCTCTTTAAGAGAACATCCCATTTGTGGTGCATATAGTTAGAGAACTTATATATACTTTGCATTCAATTTCACTGTGACATTCATCCTCTTGTTGTTCGTCCTTGTCACCTCTACTTTCAACCCTCCTCTCATAACTACTGCTACTCCATGTCTAACTTTTCCTCATTCCCAATCCAATACAGCTGATATCCACTCCTCAGTATCCTATTTCTTTCGATCTTCCACAAGCTTGACTTATTATGTACTTCTGTTTTTTGCATTTTATGACACAATGACATAGACATTCCACAATGTCATAACTGGTTTTAACTAGCAGTGATCATCTTCAACCACTAAGTAGCTAAAAAGAGATAACAAAGAACCATAATAGAATATATAAAATCCATCAGTCAACTGTCTATGTAATGATAAAAAATAAATAAAATTATAACTTAAGACACATGCTACCATCATTTTCCATTGTGTTGTCAAAAATTGTGAAGTCTAAAGTTGGTAGGATTTGTACAAAATAGTGAAGTACTCCATTTGTTTATTCACTGAAGTCTTTGCAAGATGAATGTTTATTTTGGCAGATTTTATAGTTGCATAGATAAGAGTAATGGAATAGGATTTTTTGAACAATTTTTAAAAATGTTACAAGATTCTAAAGCAGTATCCAAATTTCAACATTTGCAGTTGGGGGATGTTGGTGGGGGAGAAGGAATGGTAGAGTGTGGGTAGAGATTTTTATGCATGATGCACACCTGTTATGCCACCATTTCCTTGTAGCATACAAAGCTGGAGTTGATGACATACAGCAGTTGGATACTGCAGTTGGGTGTCAACAACAAGTGAAATGTCTGGAAGACGATTTACCAAACGACATGTGGGAAATTCATCATGTCAGTAGAGAGGTCTTATGTTCATGCAGTAGTTTATCTGGTTCATTCATTCTTGAAACACATGAAATGACAAGATTTGACACTGACATTATTATAATACTGAATCTTGCCATCGTATACAGCATGTGTGATTGTCTGGGAAAGACTTACTATCAAGAATGAACATAAAACTCTCAGGTCGCACCTGATGAAGGTCTCGAGCTACGTGACCGAAATATCGTGCAAGTACGACGCTGATATCCGGCAGAACACCCAAGATGTCATTAGATCGCCGGGAAAGCCTGAAGAGTTACATCAAAAGTCTCTACGGGGAGGAGATGTATCAGAATATCAAGAAGCTGGACAAGCTACGGCAGAAGAAAGGGAAGATGCTGAGTTCTCTCAGTTTTTTGCTGAGGTGTCGAGATGGAGAAGTGGTACCAGTATTTGGCAGAATTAAACATCACATCAATTCCAGAGCGGCGAACAAGATAAAACGCAGAGCCAGCATGGCACTGGTGAGAGAGAGGATTCGAGATATGCGCCACAGGTTAGATGTTGTGGCCAGGGAGCTGTTACACATTCATCTGTACATGGCAGCCTCCTTAACAAGAGAAGATTGGGATTGGGCAGACCGTGCCTCCTGGTCTTTAGCTGAGTGTGCTAGAAGGAATGCCTCATCTTGCCAATCTGCAAAGTTTGACCGCATGAGCAAGAAAGCACAGCAGATGGAAGAGACACGCACGGTGACGAATCTGAGTGGCATACAGTTTGATGATACAACCTTAAAGGTACTCAGCAAGGGTCTCAACTTTGCTACGACCCCTAGAAACGTACCCATTTCAGGTTTCGTCAGTGCAGTAGAGCAAGTTGCAGCCACACTTCCACCTAATGTGGCAGAGGAAGTCCGCCGAGAGACCTGCAGGGCCCTCACCAAGGCCAGGCCACCGAAATCGAACATCACAACCGAGGAGAGGCTTGCACTCAAGAAACTACGGGAAGACAACAGCATTGTTGTACTACCAGCAGACAAAGGGAACTCCACTGTCATCTTGCAGCGGGTGGATTATGATGAGAAAGTACGCCAACTTCTGGAGGACCCTGCATACAGAATTCTGGAGTGTGACCCCACGGACAAGGTTGCCAAGAAGACTAGTGCTCTCTTGAAGGAAACAGGGATGCCCGATAAGATCATCAGACAACTACGGGAAAAAGCGCCAGTGCCACCTAGACTGTATGGTCTGCCTAAAATACACAAGGAGGGCGTGCCCCTATGTCCTATTGTCAGTAATATTGGGGCACCTACGTACACAACAGCCAAGTACTTGAAAGGTCTCCTGTCTCCATATGTGGGGAAATGTATTCACCACATCCGCAACTCAGAAGATTTCCTGCAACGCTTCAAGCAACTGCACATCACAGATTCGGACATCATGGTTAGTTTTGATGTGGTATTTCTTTTCACCAGGGTCCCATTGAAGGACTCACTAGAACTGATTGCAGAGAAATTTGACGGTGCTCTGTTGGACCTGTTCAGTCATACAC
Source organism: Schistocerca cancellata (assembly GCF_023864275.1). Lineage (NCBI taxonomy): Eukaryota > Metazoa > Arthropoda > Insecta > Orthoptera > Acrididae > Schistocerca > Schistocerca cancellata. Next base: position 607,417,761 of record NC_064631.1, on the reverse strand, counting down.
TGACATCCACGTATTTCCTGTACAGAAACCAATATTACGAGCAAACTGAAGGTGTAGCTGTGGGCAGCCCACTGTCCCCTGTGGTTGCCAACATGTTTATGGAGAGTTTTGAGGAGAGGGCATTGGAGACAGCCACATTTAAACCCACATGCTTCTTTAGGTATGTGGATGACACCTTCGTGATCTGGCCACATGGGATGGATAGGCTCAATGAGTTTCTTGAACATCTTAACTCATCCCACCCTAATATCAAGTTCACCATGGAACTGGAGAAGAATGGCCAGCTGCCATTTCTGGATGTACTAGTCCAGAGGAAAGCAGATGAATCAATTGGCCACAGTGTGTACCGAAAACCAACACACACTGATTTATATCTGCAGGCCAGCAGTTGTCACCACCCTGCACAGAAGAATGGGGTTCTGAAGACTTTGGTCCACAGAGCACGTGCCCTGTCAGACCAAGAGAATCTACCCATAGAGATAGAACGTCTCAAAACAGTTTTCTCCAAGAATGGATACACGGACAGACAAATTGAGAGGGCACTCCGACCAGCCACTATACCACAGGTTCCTGAAGAAGACCAAGATGAAGCAAAGAAGGTGGCATATCTGCCCTATGCTGGCTCTATTTCTGCCAGAATCAGTAGGATCCTCCGTAAACACAATATCAAGTGTGTTTTCTGTCCATCCAACAAGATCGGGGGACTGCTGGGGAGTGTCAAAGACGACCTGGGGTTACGAAAACCAGGGATTTACAATATACCTTGTCAATGTGGCATGTCCTACATTGGCCAGACGACAAGAACTGTGGAGATCAGGTGCAAAGAACATCAGAGGCACACTAGATTAAGACAGGTGACTAAGTCAGCCATTGCTGAACACTGCCTGGAACTAGATCATGCCATGAAGTATGAGGATACCAAGATCCTAGCACAAACACCCAGATTCTGGGACAGTGTTATAAGAGAATCGATAGAGATTAAAATGGCTGACGATCTTATGAATCGTGACACAGAGTACCAGCTAAGCAGAGCCTGGGATCCGGCTCTGGAATTGTTAAAGGAGCAACGGGGCCAGCTGCAACACTACACAAACAGAAGAACCAGAGAGATGGAGATGGTAAACGAGCCCCTGACGGACTGCCAGGCGCACCAGACCGAAGATGGAACACCCAGAAGTGGGACTGGTGGGCGCGGACCGCAGAGGGAACATCCAGAGCCGCAGCGGACGAAAAATGGAGCGGCAACGCTCCAACAGGTCGTGGTGAGCGGGCACGGACCGCAGGGGGAACGCTTGGTACTCCAGACCGTAGATGAAAGCCCCAGGAGCGGGTTTAGTGGGCGCGGACCGCAGAGGGAACACCCAGAACCGCAGCGGACGGAAAACGGAGCAGCAACGCTCCAACAGGTCGCAGGGAATGGGCGCGGACCACAGAGGAAGCGCCTGCAGCCGTTGGTGGAGGGGGAAGGCCATAGGCATAAATACTGGACCAGGTCCACTCGAGGAGCAGTCTCAGGTCGCACCTGATGAAGGTCTCGAGCTACGTGACCGAAATATCGTGCAAGTACGACGCTGATATCCGGCAGAACACCCGACAACCCAAGATGTCATTAGATCGCCGGGAAAGCCTGAAGGGTTAAAACATAAAACTTATTATCAGATCCTTTTCGTGACCAACAGACTCACGTCCAGGTTCGCTAGATGTAAGTTCTTCAGACATACTTTCATCATCAGAAGAGACTTAAATCATCCAACAATCAACTGGAAAAATTACAGTTTTGTAAGTGGTGGGTGTGACAAGATGTCCTGAAAAACATTACAGAAAGCATTCTCGGAGAACTACCCAGAACAGATTGGAAGTGCATTCATGGTGGAAATGTATTGGATCTAGTAGTAACAAGTAAATCTGTCCTCATTGAGGATGTCCATATGATATCACTAACCCTGAGGCAATTGTAGCAACAATGATTAGAAAGTACAGACAGCAACTAAAACTAGAAGGAGCAGTTATATGTTCAGCGAACTAGATAAAGTGGCAGTAGTGTCATATCTTAAAAACAAATCGAAACATTTGCAGTAGCTCTGGAGAGGAGCAAGTAGAAAAACTGTGGCCCAGGTTCAGAAGAATGGTTGACCGTTATAGGAGGGACTCCCCCATAGTATACAGTCACTATAAGAAAAAACTTGTTAAGAAACAGAGACTACTGCATAAAAGATGTAAAACAAAGCATAGGGCTATAGATAGGGAGGTGCTCAATGAAACACGTTCAGCTGTTGAGAGAGGAATGCATGATGCCTTCAGAAACTGCTTTAGCAGGATATTATTGATGGGGCTCTCACAAAACCCAAAGAAATTCTGGTCATGTGTAAAGGCTGCTGATGGTACCAGAGCTAGTGTCCAGACACACGTGGATGCATCAGGAACTCAAATTTTGGATATCAAGTCAAAAGCAGAAATAATTAACTCTGTTTTCAAATATTCCTTTGCAAAGGGAAAACCAGGAGTATCGCCCCAATTTAATTCTTGCACCACTGCACAGATGAGTGATATGGATATCAGTGTAGTATTGTTGAAAAACAGCTGAAATTGGTAAAACCAAAGCAAGCTCCAGAGCCTGATGGAATCTCTATCAGAGTCTTTATTGAATTTACAGCAGAGTTAGCCTGTCTTTTAAGTATATTCTACAGTCGATCCCCCAAACAAAAAACTCTGCCCAGTAGATGGAAGAGAGCACAGGTTACATACCCACTACAAGAAGGTAGAAGAAGTGATCTACTAAATTATATCTAATAGCCTTGACATCCACTTGGTGTAGAGTCTTAGAATGTACACTGAGCTTAAACATAAGGAGGTATCTCAAAGAAAATGACCTCCTCAATATCAACCAGCATGGATTTCAGAAAACATCAACCATGAAACCCAACTTGCATTCTTCTCCCTTGATGTCTCGAAAGCCAAGGATAAAGGCAGCAGGTAGATGCAGTATTTCTTGATTTCTGAAAAGCATTTGGCTCAGTACTTAGTCTGTACTTATTATAGAAGTTACGATCACATGTGGTATCAAGTGAAATTTGTGACTGGATTTAGAATTTCTTGGTAGTGAGGTTGTGCAGTTGTCTATAATGAATTACTGTGTGAAAGAAGCTGCACAAATATTGAGTCACACCTTAGTGAGAATGCAAAGCTTTGCAAAGAGCGGAAACTTACTTTAAATGATATGAAATGAAATGTATAATTATGAACTTCTCAAAGGATATACATGTTGTGTCATATGACTACGGAATCAACGAGAGATATTCAGAATTGGTCAGTGCATACAAATATCTGACGGTAACACATTGTATGGATATTAAACTTAACAAACGCATAGACTCAGTCATAGGTAAAGTTTGTGGCATACTTCAATTCATTGGTAAAATATTAGGGAAATGCAATCGGTCTACAAAAGAGACTGCTTACGAAACACTTATACGACCCATCCTAGAAGACTGCTCAACTTTGTAGGACCTGTACTAAATTGGATTAACAGTGGATATTGAACACATACAGGGAAGAGCAACACAGATGGTCACAGTTTTTTTTAGCTGTGGGAATGTGTCATGGGGATTCTGTAGAAACTGAACTGACACACATTTGAAGGGAGATGCAAACTATCATGAGAAAGTGTACATACAAAGTTTCAGGAACCAGCTTTAAATGACAAATCTAAGAAAATATATCAGCATGATGTGTGAATGGAATGGAAGAAAACCTAATAATTGGTGTGGAAGTACTCTCTGCCATGCACTTTAACTGGTTTGCAGAGTATAGATGTAGATGCAGCTGTAGATGTAGATGTAGATAAACATATTTATTTCTACTTGAGCATTTATAGGATTTTTTCTTTCTTTCTATCCATTTTGGTAATAAGAGGTAATGAAGGAACACAGCATCCTATGACAGGTAGCCCATTATAATGAGTATGATCTGAAAATGGTCAGCTTCCTACACAAGAAGATAACTAAAAAGATGGCCATCTCATGTATTCCAGATACGCAGAAGAAAGTAAAGTTACCACCATGAAATATTTAGGTAGGATTTCTGAAAACCAAAAAAAAAATGAAAATTGCCTTCAAAATTATAAATAACAGTAACACAAAAATTAGCGAAGAAAGAGAACAATAACAAATGCTTAGAAGTTTGTAAGGTTATATGCCATGACTGCGGTACAAAATATGCAGACCAGGCATGTATAACATTCGGTATACGGTTTAAAGAACACTCCCTACCAAGTAATAAAACTGCTTTAGGTGGACATTTTGTGAAGGAAGGTCATATTACGGTATTGGCTTTATTGAAGGATAGTTAAAAATGTTACATGAAAAATAAGTAGGTAGACAATTAGACTTTTTATAAGAAATGGAGGTTTACATTTCAAGAAGGAAGTAACCTGATAAACTGCTTAACAAACAGAATTAATTTTCTACCCTCACATATTTCAACATCTATGACAAATTGCTCATGTGACATTCAGTACATCAGCTCTCTGACATCTCATCCACTGCAGTATCTGACTGGTGTGTACCATCCATTCTATGCCAGAATACAGTGCATCATGACAAATCTAGCTCCACTTAGACTTCAGCATGCACCTCATATCCATTTTTACTAACAGACATAAGTGCAGCTAATTATTTTTCATTCTTTTCTACATTTCTTTAGTATTGTTTGGTGTTGTTCCTATTCAATAATATCTTTATTTTATGTATCCACATTATCATGTGCTCCTACTCTACCATCCCTCCTCTGTTCATTACAAATGCTGAAATTTAAAAAGTGTTTTAAAATTTTTTAAAGTTCTAAAACAATGTTAAAAATCATATGCCAGTACTCTTATTAATGTAACTATAAAATCTATCATACATTTGATGTGTAGACATGTGAGAATTGACAAAGAGGGGCTGTCACTCCGCCTAGAGATAGTTACTTGGCAGATTTTATAAATAGTTTATTCCCCTCCTTTTATCTATCAACTGTGCAAAGATGATTACAGTCTGGTCAGAACCAATTACTGCATTGTGAAATGATTATATCACAAAAGCATAACAAATAAAAGAAAGCATTTGTTTAGTATTCATTGTCCACTATTTAGAATTTGTGATGCATTTGATTTGATAGCACTGTGAAAATTAGTGTGTAAGCTATTTGACTAATGTTCCTGATTTCAAATTTATTTCTGATACCGCATTCAGTAGCACATTTAAATCGGTCAAACTAAGGCTATAAAGAGATTCATTACCTAAGTAACTCCATTTGTTACAAATTTTTTTATGGGTTTAGATGTTTTGCTTTAAAGAATGTTGGTGGTATAAAAATTTGTTTTGGAGATGTAAAATTTAAATCAGTTTTATTGGACTGACCCTGGAAATTCTTTAGAAACTTTAGTTTATGAACCTGTTCAAACCTAAATTACCAGCTGTGTTCAGAAACTAGAATTAAAAGTTCATAGTTTTTCTAATTTATATTGTCAGTTTTAGTTTCTCCAGTGTCTCAAACGGTCCTTAAATTTGATAACATTGCTCAAGATGGTCACCATAGTTTGCGACATGAGATGCTGTTGTAACCTGTAGTTGTTCTTGATGATAAGGATGTTATTCACTTAATTCTGTTTGCAGTGGTGATGTGTTTTGTAATCCAGAGTTTAGGTGCAATTAATCTACTTACACAGCTTAATTTAATTTTCATTGTTTTTTAAATTTTACTCGGTGTATAGTACTAGAAGTTTTTTTTTCTGATTTCCATATTACCTGGGTCAGGTTGTTCCACCTCAAGTGCCAAGCTGTGGGCAGCTGGGTGCTCACGGGCACAAGCAGGCACTGGTGGGTAAACTGGGTGCAGGGAGAGCGGGAGCCTGGCAGTAGTGTACCCGATCATATACCCTGCCAAGGTGCTACATGCAATGGTGGGCAAAAGAATTGTGCATGGGCAGAGAGTAAGGTGAGAATGGGTTGCAGTAGGACTACTTGGAGGGTAGCCTACTCAACACGTGCCTGCTCATGGTAAAATTGACAGGCACTCGTGGGACTCGTGCTCCATGGAACAAAATTGGAACTGCCTGACCTTGGTGCTCTGCGGGTATCAGTAATTGCTGTACTTTAGCAATTGTATTTCAAAAACTTCATTAAAGCCATATTCATTTCTGCTTTTTTTATTTTCAAGGTTTAATATTGGTTGCAACATTTCGAGCTGTCATAAACATCCGGCAGAAATATGTGCGACACTTAAGGGGTTTCTCCACTTTGAGGCCAACTGTTATGTTCCCTAACATAAGGCGTGCTGATGCAGATAAAGATCTGAAATCGTTTGTGAAATACCTATTTAATTATGGATTCTACAAATTGGGCTTGGAGGTAAGTTTTGAGTAAGTGTATTGATTAGAAGGAAGTAAAAAATTATTGATATTACTTTAGCTTTCAAATAGTTCTTTCTTGTAGGTTTACTAAGAAGATAGTATGTGTACTTGTCATGTCATGGCCTTCAAGTCATAGCTGCCATATGCCAAGATTTTCTGTTATACTGGGAAATTGTATACCTGGAGGGAGGGAACTATGTGCAGTGGAAGGAAGGAAACTGAAGTCTTCACAGCAGTGATTGAAGCATCTTAACATACTTGTGGTCAGGACCATGTGGTACTCAGGGATAGCAGAAAGGAGTGAGAAATTAGGAAAAACCATCTACAGGACAAGGGAGTGCATTCAGAGAGAAGAGGCAAGTGCACTAGGAATTGATTGCGGTAATAACAAGACAAATGTGTAGCAGTGATAACAAGGACTTCCAAATGGCACATGGCATTTCGTACTTATCTGCAGTGTCAAGGTGGGATCTGGGGTCACACAAATAAGTAAATTGGGCAGCACTGGGTAATCAGCCAATGTATGTAGCCATTGTTACTATAACTCATCTGTCATTCTGTAGCATTCTGCTTATAGGATGGGTCCATGAAAATGTAGACAATCTTTGATAGTTAGTGTCTTTGGAACAAAATGACATATCATTGCAATTTTGAGTGTTAACTTTGTTCATTATTTTGTCAACAGATCTTAGTGCTCTGTTTCCAGCAGATGATGGTGATGACAGTGCGGCAATAAATGAAGTAAGATTTTTGTTTGAACAACACAGGGCCATATTGAAATGGTACTGGAAGTACAAAAACACATTGGAAGTACAATGGCAGTGGTGTAATGTGTATGGGACTCAGCCACCAAACATACAACAATTTATCATATTGCGAATAAATTTGAAGCTGACAGTACTGTTCAGGATGTGCCTAAGGAATGGTCTGACTGGCCAAAAACATCAACAAGTAAGCTTCCAGCACTGCTGCATTGCAACATTTTACTAGCTTACCTCAGAAATCTGTGAAGCAGGATACACATGAAGAGAGTGGGAGGAGCCTGTCAAGCGTATGATGAATTCTAAAGGCTGCAAAGTGGAAAGTGTACATTCCAAGATTGCTGCACACTATTCACACCCGTGTCGCCGATCAAACGGTGGAGTACTGTGAATTGTTTGAAGGCATGCTTCGCGAGGGTGAATATTTTGCAGGGATGGTTAACTGGCCTGATGACGTGCAATTCAAACTGAACAGTACTGTAAATCACCACAACTGCGTGTACAGAGCTCATGAAAATCATCACGTTCGTGTGGACAAACATGTTAATCCACCGGTGTTAATGTGTAGTGTGGTCTGTCATCGTGCATTTTGATTGGCCCATTCTTCTTTGAAGTTACTGTAACTGGTGAGATGTATCTTCATATGCTGCAAACATTGATTTTACCTGCCATCCGAGATATGTTTGGAAATAAGAGATGTTACCTACAACAAGACTGTGCTCATTACCACAGAAATGTCAAAGCCTACTTGGATGAAAATCTACCTGGACAATGGATAGGTCAAAGAGGAGCTGTTGAATACCCACCACAGTATCCAGACCTTACATCTCTTAACTTCTACCTATGGGGGGCCTTGAAAAATGAAGTTTATTAAGACAAGAAAAATGACGTTTATTAAGACAAGCCAGCTACACTGAATGAGCTATGAGAAACCACCAAGGTATCCTTTGCGGCTATCACATCAACAGCACTGAGAGCCATAGTTCAGTCTACAGTTCAGTGGCATAAACATTGTGTGGCTACTAATGGGAGTCACTCTGAGCACATGAAATAACCTTCCCCCCATGCAAGAATTGTAATGGTAGGCCATTTTGTTCCATTAATAATGACTATCAAAGAGTGTCTACATTTTTCTGCACCCCTCTGTGTTAATAATCGACCTGCGATTCTTAAAGCCTTCTTTGTTTTCTCCCATTAGCCTGATATGTAGGAACTCGATTTTGTGTAGGAGTCAAGCTAGTGAGGAATCTCCAAGCTAATACCGCATTGTCTTCTCAAAAGAACGAACACTGGAATCGTAATTTCAGATAAGTAGATGGTATTCAATATACCCGTATTTACTGATGAAAGGGGATGTTTTTCTGATCAAAGAATTGTAATAATCATTAGATCTTTTGGAGTGATGTGTGAGTCATGATTATCAAGTATAATTAATGTTGGGTAATCAATTGATGTTATAGAGAATCTGATGAAATGAAACAAAAATGTCTCATAATTCTCACCAGTCATCCATCCACTGTCATGGCAGCAGAACTCTGATCCTGGAGGAGCACCAACTTTCATTAAATCACTCACTCTTTTTCTATGGAACACATATAAGGGTGGCAAGGCTGTACTAATAGCACTAACAGCACAACCAATTGTCACTAATGTTCCTATTTCTGACGAAGTGACCTTTGAAACTTGTTTCTCGCCCTTACTGGTAATTATCTTCCCTGGTCATTGGACTGTGCTGACTCCAGTCTCATCTACATTATAAATGTTTTCAGGACCAAAGGCTTGTTTGTCAAATACTTTACTTAAATTATCAAAAAACTTCTTCATTGTTGTTGTGTTAAAAGCTGTTGCTCTACCAAGGCTTGCAGCCTGTGGAGTTCGTAGGGATAAATTCTTGTTCCGTAGCATGAAACCACGGAGCCAATCATAACTTGCTGCTTCATTATCTTTCCAGTTGCTTGGATAGCTGAAATTGCGATTGGCTAAATTAAGGGCCACAGTTTATTCAAAAACAAATTTTCTAGCTTGAATTGGTGTTAAACCATAGTTCCAAAGATGATAAAACTAGGGTTGGTCAAACCTCCCATATGGTTGAACCTCCCATATGTTTATGCCTCCCCAGTTTCCCCTACTCTCGCTTCCTACTCTAGGGCAGCAGTTTGTTCACTTGTGATACCTGAAAAATCTGGAAATAACAGTACTGTTGTCATTTCAGGCTTCTTGCATGAAAACTGCCACTTTTCCATTTCTTCACCTCTGTAATATAAGTTTATATGAGGAAGGGAAGTAATCATGTTTACAAAATACACTCCTGGAAATTGAAATAAGAACACCGTGAATTCATTGTCCCAGGAAGGGGAAACTTTATTGACACATTCCTGGGGTCAGATACATCACATGATCACACTGACAGAACCACAGGCACATAGACACAGGCAACAGAGCATGCACAATGTCGGCACTAGTACAGTGTATATCCACCTTTCGCAGCAATGCAGGCTGCTATTCTCCCATGGAGACGATCGTAGAGATGCTGGATGTAGTCCTGTGGAACGGCTTGCCATGCCATTTCCACCTGGCGCCTCAGTTGGACCAGCGTTCGTGCTGGACGTGCAGACCGCGTGAGACGACGCTTCATCCAGTCCCAAACATGCTCAATGGGGGACAGATCCGGAGATCTTGCTGGCCAGGGTAGTTGACTTACACCTTCTAGAGCACGTTGGGTGGCACGGGATACATGCGGATGTGCATTGTCCTGTTGGAACAGCCAGTTCCCTTGCCGGTCTAGGAATGGTAGAACGATGGGTTCGATGACGGTTTGGATGACCCGTGCACTATTCAGTGTCCCCTCGACGATCACCAGTGGTGTACGGCCAGTGTAGGAGATCGCTCCCCACACCATGATGCCGGGTGTTGGCCCTGTGTGCCTCGGTCGTATGCAGTCCTGATTGTGGCGCTCACCTGCACGGCGCCAAACACGCATACGACCATCATTGGCACCAAGGCAGAAGCGACTCTCATCGCTGAAGACGACACGTCTCCATTCGTCCCTCCATTCACGCCTGTCGCGACACCACTGGAGGCGGGCTGCACGATGTTGGGGCGTGAGCGGAAGACAGCCTAACGGTGTGCGGGACCGTAGCCCAGCTTCATGGAGACGGTTGCGAATGGTCCTCGCCGATACCCCAGGAGCAACAGTGTCCCTAATTTGCTGGGAAGTGGTGGTGCGGTCCCCTACGGCACTGCGTAGGATCCTACGGTCTTGGTGTGCATCCGTGCGTCGCTGCGGTCCGGTCCCAGGTCGACGGGCACGTGCACCTTCCGCCGACCACTGGCGACAACATCGATGTACTGTGGAGACCTCACGCCCCACGTGTTGAGCAATTCGGCGGTACGTCCACCCGGCCTCCCGCATGCCCACTATACGCCCTCGCTCAAAGTCCGTCAACTGCACATACGGTTCACGTCCACGCTGTCGCGGCATGCTACCAGTGTTAAAGACTGCGATGGAGCTCCGTATGCCACGGCAAACTGGCTGACACTGACGGCGGCGGTGCACAAATGCTGCGCAGCTAGCGCCATTCGACGGCCAACACCGCGGTTCCTGGTGTGTCCGCTGTGCCGTGCGTGTGATCATTGCTTGTACAGCCCTCTCGCAGTGTCCGGAGCAAGTATGGTGGGTCTGACACACCGGTGTCAATGTGTTCCTTTTTCCATTTCCAGGAGTGTAATAGTGAATTGTGGGTGTTCATCTGAGTTGGAAATGATGACTCATTATTAATCAGTCATGCTAAGACAACCTGAGATAACATGTTTATTAAATAGTTTGAGCACACTTCTCTTATAAAACCTATTATGTTCTTGAAATGATTGTTTCACAGTTATGATGACAAATTCCCGTACACTCTCTAATTGGGTTAGAGGTGAAGTAATACACATGATCATCATTAACAGTGGTCTTTCAGAGCTCACAAATGTTACTGTTTATATAACACAGAATTGTTGTGTGGTAATCTGCCATCGGTAATGTACAACCATCACAGTTGTTCACCTTGAAGTAGAATCTAAACCAGTTCATCACAAGAAAAGCACTCCACTTGATGTATTCTTGTACTGAAGAGTGATAGATGACACTGTGAAGGAATCTCTGTTCATTTACAAAGAAACTCGATTATAATGGCCTTGGATGTAACTAAGTACAACAGAAATGTATCTCCTGTGATATTGTCTACAATGAATCCCAGATTCATAGTAGGCATCAGTGTGGAGACCTGGGACATTACTGGGCTGATGCTCCCAGCCTGTAATGGCTGACGTACAGCTTGTGAAGAACAGAATGAACTGGGCTGTGTCTGCTGGCATGAAATGCTGAGATGGGAGTGCTGGTTCTGCTGTCTTGTAGCACAGGGGCCCAACTGCTGATGCAGCCACATGGAACTGCTGGTACTTCCAACTTGGAGGAGTAGAGCATAATTGGCATAGCACATGGTGTGACATTGTTTGGCCTAAATAGTTGGGCATGGATGAATGAATACCCATGTGGTGCTGTGAGTGCATGTGACATGGCATAACAGAATAGTGCCCTTGCAACAGGGAGTGCTGCTGCAATAGTCATACTGCCTGTCAGCGAGATGGTGCCCCCAGATGCTGTGGAAATGATGTGTAACTCTACAATAAACAGCCCAGGCCATACAAGGAAAATATCTCAGTGTTGACAAAAGCTGTTTATGCGCATCTTCCTGGTGGGGCAGCTGGCCACACGACTTGCCTGGTGTGTGGAGGAATGAACTACCATTTGAATACAACACCAGAACACATAGGTGCTCCAAGAAATTCCTTATTATGAGGATTTTGACTAAAATATTTCTTATATTAGTCAAAACCACACCATGTAGTTAATCTCTTTGCTCTACAACATGTTACATTCTGAAAATTGTAAGTCCAAACCATGTCAGTTAATGTACACAGAGCTTAATAAACTTAGCATATCACTAGTTTTTACACTGGACTCGCATTCGGGAGGACGACGGTTCAATCCCGTCTCCAGCCATCCTGATTTAGGTTTTCCGTGATTTCCCTAAATCGTTTCACGCAAATGCCGGGATGATTCCTTTGAAAGGGCACGGCCGATTTCCTTCCCAATCCTTCCCTAACCCGAGCTTGCGCTCCGTCTCTAATGACACGTTGTCGACGGGACGTTAAACACTAAGCACCGTCACCACCATCACTAGTTTTTACTGAAATTACTTATTTCAGATTGTAAACTAAGAAGAATAAACCAAATTAAAGTGTTTCTATAACCTCCCGTTACATGTTTTTGACAAATTTGAAATAACTATCTTAACTTCCTGTTGCTCAAAAAACATGTAACATCTCCAAGAAGTCCTTACTTCATAATTTTTAGTTTGCTAAATGTTATTTTTTTCCATCTACTATAACTTAATGATAGAAATGATATTATAAAAACAATTATTAATACTAGTGAATGATTTCACCATGAATGTGGTGTCATGCAGCAGCACATGGTGTGGTCAGAATGAGAGAGCACTTGCTCTCATAATCAAAACCAGGCTGAATACAGAGCACCTTATAAATACCAGAGACTATAGTAGAAATATTTTGTAAAACAAGAGAAAGGCAACCACTAACCTATAGCAGACTGATGTGTGCCACATAGACACACTTAACAGAAAACAATGTTCACTAGCTTATGAGCTCTGGAACTTTCTCTGGTAGAAAGTAAACACATTCACACACACAACCATCCAGACACCCAAACACACACTACAGCATCTACAGTGACACTGAATATGAATTATCATTTATTGAGAGCAGCTGTCTTGGCTAATGGATGTGGGGAGGGAGTTGGGAAGGACACACAAGGTAAGGAGGAGGCAGCAAAGTAGTACGATGTAGGAGTGGGAAGACAGGTGATTCAGCAGCTGCACAGCAAGACAAAAGGAGTTCTGAGAGGGGGTAGAGTATGTGAGAGATATAGAAAGAGGGATTGGGGGAGACGGGGAAAATGGAGGAAGCTGAAGACAGAGTGGGAGACAGGGAGTGAAGAGTGAAGGGGAGAGATGTAGAAAGGAAAATGGGGGGGTCAGTAGAGGGGGGGGGGAGAGAGGGGAGGAGATCAGTGCCTCAATTTGGGGGGTGGGGGGGGGTGGGGAGGCAAAAATGGTGGGAGCTGGTATTACACTATTGGGACAGGGAACGAGTGGTGTCAACAGCAACAGAAAAGAAAAAGTAAGGCGAGGCAGTGGGAAACAGGTTAATGGAGGTATAGGTCAAAGGAGGTTGTAAGAATGCAGGATATACTGGAAAGACATTTCCCACCTATGTAGTTAAGACACTTGTACTGTAAGGGAGTACCCAAAAGGCCAGCATAATGAAGCAGTTGTTAGCCTTTTATGTTCTGGTGTGCAGGAGATTCAGCAACTGGATGGTCAAGTGTCTGTGTGATCACAGTTTGATGGTGACCAGACACACGGGTAGACAGTGGGTTGCCTTACATGCCCACAAAAAATGCTGCACAGTAATTGCAGCATAGCAGATACGAAACATGGCTGCTATCATGTGATGACCTGCCTTTTATAGGGTAGGAAATGCCTATGACTGGACTGCTCTAAGAAGTGCTGGGTGGGTGTATGGGACAGGTCTTTTAATTGGGTCATTGACAAGGGAATGACCCATAAGATGCAGGCTTGGAATAGCGATGGATAACGATATTCTGTAGGTTGGGTGGATGGTAGCATACTGCCTTGGGTGATGTGGGTAGGATTTTGGGTAGTATGCTACTCATCTGGGGACAAAAAGAGATGGAGTCAAATCCCTGGTAAAGCTTTTCAAGATCAGTCAGTCAGGGTGATTCTGAGGGATCAGAAGAATGCTGGTTTATGGCTGGTTAACAGGTTTGCTGGTGTCAGAGGAGAAGGTGGCAAGGGAGATTTTATAAGAATGAGTTGCAGGAGTATTGTCTTTCAGCAAAAGTGTTTTGGTATATTTCGACAATTCATGCTTTCCACTGTAGAAGTGGCATCCACTGTTGATGAGGCTGTAAGGAAGTTAATTTTGGGTATGGAATGGATGACAACTGTCAATGTGGAGGTACTGTTGGTGCTTTTGATATGAACAGATGTATTTATGATGTCATCTGAGAGAGGAGATGGACACCCAGGAATGTGGCTCATTGAGTTGAGAAGGACCAGTGGATATGGATTTTGGAGTAGGTGTTGAGCTTATGGAAGAAAGAGCAAAGGTTTTCTGTGCCATGAGTCCAGATCGTGAAAATGTCATTGGTGAATCTGAACCGGACAAGTGGTTTTAGCTGTTAACTGGATAAGAAGGATTCTTCCAGATGGCTGATAAGAGTTGGTATAGGATGATGCCAGGCAAGTATCCGTGGCAGGGGGTCATATATTTGGCCTTTGAAATTGAAATACAGGGTTGGTCAAAAGTCTTTGTACAATTATGAATATTTATTGTATAAAAGTTATAAAACTTACAAATTTGTGGTTTGTGACAAATGAAAGAAAAAATCACCCAAGTTTTTGTCACAGTGCCAGTAAACTTCAACATGTGCACCACTTGTGGCTCAAAAAGTCTCTAATTGATCTTAGATTTCCTTTTCTAATACCAACAACGGTGTCTGCTATCCTCCTCCTTCAGTATCCAGATCAGGTATTTGTGTAGCGTAAACCTTGTCCCTTACATAGCTACACAAAAAGAGATCTAAAAGTGTTGTGCCTAGAGCTCTTGCAGGCCAGGCTGTGGGGCCATCATGCCCAGTACATCTGCCACAAAATGTTTCATTAAGAAAATTTACAGCGTACAGTCCCCAGTGTGGTGGTGCTCCATCTTCTTGGAAAACAATATCAGGGTGCAAGTCTCCCAGTTGTGGTACGACAAAGTGTTCTAGTATATCCAGACACATGTTAGCTTCACTTATTTCTTGACAAACAAGAAAAGGCCAGTGAGTCTTTCTGCAAATTAAACCAAACCACACATTCATTTTAGGGGAAAGGTTAAGATGGTCTTCGGCAATGTGTGATCTTTCTGAACTCCATATCATCACATTGTGCATGTTAACTTTACCTGATCTGTGGAAAGTATCCTCATCTGAAAAACAAATTAGTTGATGAGGCTCATTGCTGGTGTCGATTTGTGCCAATACCTTAGTCGCAAAAGCTGCTCAACAAGTTCCATCATTTGGGTGTATTGCATATGTTATCTGGATCTTATATGCATGTAGGTGGAATCTGTTGTGTAGATTTCTTTGCACTGTAATTCTAGGGATCCCAAATTCATGAGATGTGTGTCAAGTAGATTTGGAAGGGCTGTGTAAGAACGTCTGTTGCACAGCTCTTGACACTTCATTCACTGAACAAAGGCCACCCTATTTGTTTAAATTTCATGTACGATGCAACAATACACCTATCCTGTGATACCACAGAACACAGTGCACATTCTCCTTGTGTGATGCTGTTTTACAGCGACAGTGATTGTAGTGCTCTGTACTCAGCTTCTACCTGCAACAAAGATATGGAACAAACTTTATGGTTTATACTTTCATTTTTTTTAAAACCACAAATTTGTAATTACTATAGTTTTGTAAAATAAATATTGAAAATTGTACTCTGACCTTTGGCCAGACCTGTAAATGTGTGTCAGGATGTGTTTGGCAAGGATTACAAAGGAGATGGTAGTTTTGATATCAAGAGGATGCTGAGAAAGGTAGTTCCATGTCCACGAGGTCATGGGCATGGGGTTTGTCAGCGTATGAGGATGTCACATCCACTATGACTGACAGAGAGTCTTATGGTAATGGGATAGGAACTGTGGAAAGGTAGTGCAGGAAGTGAACAGTGTGGTAGATGTAGATTGGAGGTTGCAGTCAATAGTTTGGGATGTTAATCCAGTTAAGGAAGCCCATACTTGACACTCCACAAGGGTTGGCAATCTTTAGTGCTGGGTGACTCTGCTTGCAAATGTGGGTACTATGGCAATTTGACTTGTGAATGAACAGTGTGCAGGAGATGCAGCCAAGACCATCAGCTAGTATGCCTGATAGTTGCAGTTGATTTCATGAATGAGTAGCTTTTTAGGATTTAGGTTGCTTATCAATGTTTAGTTTATTTTAAAGTGAACTTTCAATGGTAAACAGTGGTGTTAGACATTGGTTTGCATGTAACAGTCTTAACCTCACTCCAGAGTATGGTAAGAATGTGCACACCGTGCATTTTGTTTGCACTGTTTCTGTTTGTCAATGTGAGTGTTATGCTGCTGGTGACTACATGGTTGTGGTAGAAAAAATTGAGAAGAAATGCGCTGTGTTTCGGACCAACCCCAGAAAATCACTCAGACAAGCTGCACAACAGGTGGGAGACACTGGGACAAATTGTTGTGGAAGACCTGCATCTCTTCCCATGCAAAATTCAAACCCAACAGTTAGTAAGGCCCAGGGCCATGGAACAGTGGTTGTGTTTTGCCAACACTATTGTCCACAGAATTGATGTACAGGACTTTGATGTAAATATGGTTTGTGTTACCATATGTACAAGGGGTCACCGAACGTATTGGCAAAATTCTACGAAAAGCCGACATCAAACCAATTTTCCAAAGCAGAAACAAAATATCAGACATGCTCGGTTCTACCAAGGATGCAGTTGACAAACTACACACAGCTGGCGTGTATGAAATTGGTTGTGCGTTTGGGTTAGTCTACATAGGTGAGACGGGATGTCCGATTAGCACAAGGCTCTCGGAACATGAAAGATATATCCGCCTGAAACAACACACTAAGTCAGCAGTGGCAGAACACCGAGACGAGTGCGGGAAACCAATATTTTTTCAAGAAGCCCGCGTCCCGGCGAAACAGCCTCTCACTTTCAAAAGAAAGATTAGAGAGGCGATAGAAATAGCCAAAAGACCCGCCAACATGAATAGAGAGGACGGGTACAAGCTTCCGAGGTCTTGGCTGCCTGCAATAGCAGGGCTACGGAGCGGCGGCAGAGCCGTGGCGGCCCATGCAGACACGCGGAGAGCCGCAGTAGTGGTCGCGAGCACACAAAGCAATGGCACGCCGCAGCCGGCTTCTGGACAGCATGTAAACAGTGTGACGTCACAGCCATCACCTGTTCGCTATTCGTCCGTCTCCTCCAATGGGGTGGATTAATATAAAGACCAATAGAAAACAGCTATTTCAGCCAATGACAGATAATAAAGGAAACACCAATAAAGCATACCTTTCACCCCTCCTCCTCCTCCTTTTACAGCCAATTAAGAAGCGACACGGTTCTCTCGTGCAGCTATTTAAGGAACCAAGTGTGTTTCATTTAGCAGTTTAACGTAAGGCCCTGATGAAGGCTAGCTGCAACGCTGGCCGAAACGTTGGCGCATTTTAAAATTATGACGATGCGATCTGATACCCTGAAGAATTTTATTGAAAATGACAACGACCGCGGAAGCCTACGCTTACATAAATATGGTTTGGTTTAGCAACAAATCCCACTTTCATTTGGACAGGTTCATCAATAAGCAAAATTGGTGCATTTGGAGGACTGAGAATCCACATTTCGTAATCAAGAAGTCTCTTCACCCTCAATGGGTTACTGTGTGGTGTGCAATGTCCAGTCATGGAATAATCAATGCGATATTTCTTGATGGTACGCTGACTATCAAACAGTACATGAAGGTTTTGGAAGATGATTTCATCCCCATTATCCAAAGTGAAGCTGATTTTGACAATATGCAGTTCACGCAGGATGGGGCTCAAACCAATCAAAGCAGGAGAGTTTTTGTTGTCCTGGAGGAGCACTTTTGGGACCGTATTCTAGCTTCAGGGTACCCAGAGGCCACTGGTATGGGCCTCAATTGGCTGCCATATTCCCTGGATCTGAACACATACAACTCATTTATCTGAGGCTATGTTAAAGACAAGATGTACAGCAATGACCCCCAAGACTAGTGCCGAGCTGGAAACAGCCGTTCACGAGGTCACTGACAGCATTGATGTTTCGACACTTTGGCGGGTCTTGCAGAATTCCGCTATTTGTCTGCACCACATCATCGCCAATGATGCCACGCATATCAAACGTGTATTAACCTAAATCCAAGTATGTGTAGGGACATTTACAAGTTGAACAAAGTGTGTGTATGCTGTCGTTTGTAACTGATTTACATTTTTTTCATATAGTTAAATTATTGTCATCCTGCACATATTTTTCAATGATAAAAATAAATGGAACATTCTAAGTCAGGGTGGTAGTTCTCATCTTCATTTGTTTTGAGATCATTGTAAAAGTTGTGGAATGTGGGTGGAACAAGTGGGAGAATATCCAAAACTCTTTATTTTTTTCTTTAGAAATTGGTAGTGTGGCATGATATAATTTTCCAGGCTGCATTCGAGCACCCATCTTCCCTCTATGAATGTACCTAATTGAATGAAATGGCTTATCCTCATTGAGACTCTTTTTGAAAAACACTATACCATACTCTTTTTTTAAAAAACAAACCATTTAACATTTCGCCACTTAAATTTATTTCCCTGTGTATCTTTCTTTTGAAGTTGTAAGGTGTCTTTCAGAACGCCATCAAAATCCAAGAAATCAGTATGTGACAGTTGAACAACTCCAAATTTCCTTTTCCGACCAGCTGAGCTCGCCAGTTGACACCAACCATGCAGATGAGCTAATGGTGCTTACAGCTTCTTTTTTTTGTTTCTTGATCAGGCCATGGTAAGCATCACATTATAAGTGACTGTGGCTAGCAACCATGAATTTGTGATCAACTACATTCAGATTTGGATTTTCCTGCATGGCGAACAAGAACATTGCAATCATGTGAGAGTTTTTATCCTGCCCTCTGCAGGTGTCTGATTATTGCGTCACTTGTTTCACTTCTGAAGGAATTGACATCAGTTCCTTGAAACACACACATTGTGATCTGATTTCCCCTGCAAGCACCCTCTACTTCATGCCACATGTAGCAAGTTACACTACACTTACTGATTTTGTGTGTGGTCAAATTGTATGTTCACAGTGGCTGTTTACAAAAAGCAACTGAAGTATTCAGGAACACTGTCAGCAGATACTGTTGTAAGTCAAAAGTGTAACATAGCATCAAACTGTCTGAGCTGGAACGTTTCTTGTCTTTGCTCGCTTGAAGATACACATTGTCTGCTTCAGTGTGACGAGCAGCTAACTTGGCATCAATTTCTTCCATGGAACCATCTTTCACTGATGCTGATTTCTTTCTAAAATGTAAAACATCATATTTGTGACACATATACATTGTAGGCTCTTTAAATGTAATGTTCATCTTATGGAACTCTCTCTCTCTCTCTCTCTCTCTCTCTCTCTCTCTCTCTCTCTCTCTCATATATATATATTCCTCTGAAAACTGATCTATCCTTGCCATCACAGTAGAGCTTGTACAGTCTTTCTTAGACATAAAAACTGACCGCTGGCCGGCCGCCACAGAGGCTAAGTCTGAGTCATTCACTTAAGGTGGCCAATAAAACTGACCGCCCCTGACAACTCTTAAGTCCAGCCATCTGCACAATCTGGCAACACCGTAAGATGCGGAAGTGTTAGGAGGAAGTGTTGTCTACTTCCGAGATGTCGTCGAGTTGTGTGAGCCCATGGTCTAGTGGTAATCGTCGTGCAGTCTGCAATTATAGTCGACTGTTCTCGTCCAACTGTAAATTTTTTTTACCACATTTCGGTCCTCGTCTGAAGTTATCAGTCTGATTGAACATCGAAGATAATTCACTTCACATTCTACCCACCAGCAATAACAAGTACTTCCAGAAACAATTCCGCAGGACAGCTCGTGGCTGCATCGCGATCGTAACAGCTTATGCTTGAGCGTTTCCTCGTGCTGCAGTGGCTACCGGCCACTGGCCAGACGCCACCCGCCACCCACCGCTTGAAATCCGGCACCGCCCATGTGAAAGCAGTGCGACGCTGTCAGTGTATGTATCATCTGTCATTTTCAGATTTGAATTTCTAGTTATTGTCTTGCAGTTAAGCATTGGATTTTGCATACTTGAAAATCATGAACTACGGTTAAGCATTGTAAAATTGAGTCGCAAGTGGAAATAGGTGTAACATCTGCAACACAGTAGTTACTTTTGGTATAACAGAGGGGTGAATGAAGAGGAGGCAGCTAGAAAGATTTGAACTCTGTGTGGAGCAAGTGCTTTTGGGAAAAATACGCCAGATCATTCTGGTATGAATGATTTTCCACATTAAGGAAGTCTCGACTACTGAAATATGTGATGGATTACCATTTAACCATCATGTGATATTTGCATTCAACAGGCAAAGTGCAGAAGTCTGGTGTAGGAGTACTGCGTGCTCTAATTCGAAACAACAAAAGTCAATGGAGTGACTATTATTGAACGTCATCAGGTCGCTCATTGAGCATTCCTTTGCAATACTGTTACTGGTGACGTGTTATTATGCCTTTATCATTAACTTTCTAAGAAGAAATGGAAGGCTGAGTCCCACCAAAAGACTTAATAATGTGAACATAATATTTTACATCTTATAGCTCCAAAAGTGTGTTTTGGGCTACGAATTCTGTCCCAAGGGGTGTGTGCATCACAGCTGGAATTTGTTGCCAACAGCTCAGACACCTTTCGGTCACAGTGTAAGAAAATCGAGCAACAAAACTACATCACCTATGCTACTGCATGATAACTCACTCTGTTGATTTGAGAAACAAAACTATCCAGGAGATTGGTAGGAAAGTCGTCTCTCAGGCACTTGTATTGATAGGGAAGTCCTCTCTCAAGCAATTGTCCCTCTCGTCATACAGTTGTAAAATTTTACCTTTCCTGCTCTTGATCGATCAATCATCAAGGCAATTCATTTCTAGATGAAAATACTCTTAAAACTACACTGGTTTAATGACATCGTTAGAACAAGTAGGTTTCTACGGGCGTAGAATTTGTAAACTACATTAGCATTGTCAGATTGTTTTAGATATTGTGAAAAAAAAAAAAAATTCTGCTGCTGATTAATTTCTCCTTGATGATTACTGTTTTATTCAGTAAACTAATGAAAAACTCTATTAAAACATTCACTATACTAATACAAATTAAATTCAGCTTACTACAGAAACATCACGACGGCAGCCTATCTTAATAAAGCATTAAGTATCTGTAAGACAATTGAGCCTATTTTAACATGAATTAGTAGGATATTACCGACTTTTGACTTCGAAAGGTCTGTATTTACTTCATTTCCTGTATCATTCGCAAATATTATGAAAATGTGGCAGTTCATAGATAAAATTATGTATTCACAACAACAAAAATATTCACAACAACAAAAAATATGTTGGCAGAAAACAAAAGTGTTTGGCTACAGTTGCTGTAGCACGTATCAAGAATGTGAGCAATCACTCATTGCTGTAGCATAGGCTAGGGCAGAAAGAAGTAGGTTTCCAACAAAGTAAACGATGAGAGACATCACTGTCACTTATTAAACAGGAATTGTTCAGAAAATTACAACTATTTCTAGTGAAATGAGTAGGTTGATGCAGCTCCAGTCCGGCACTATCACTGAATTGCCAATCGAAATAGACAGCCTTGTTAATCAATTAAATATCAAAGGACAGAAGTCCAGGCTGTCATGGGTGTTAAAATAGAACAACGGCGTCAGATGGAAATTTGTGCCTTACCAGGTTCAAACCCGGATTCGTAGTGTCTTTTCTTTCAGACATTTCTGAAAGAACAGACACTATATATATATATATATATATATATATATATATATATATATATATATATATATATATATATATATATATATATATATATATAAAATAGAGGGAAACATTCCACGTGGGAAAAATATATTTAAAAAGAAAGATGATGAGACTTACCCAACAAAAGCGCTGGCAGGTCGATAGACACACAAATAAATAAACAAACACATAAAAAATAAACAAACAAATAAACACAAATAAACACAAACATACACACAAAACTCTAGCTTTCGCAACCAACGGTTGCCTCGTCAGGAAAGAGGGAAGGAGAAGGAAAGACAAAAGGATATGGGTTTTAAGGATATATATATATATCTAAAAACAAAGATGATGTGACTTACCAAATGAAAGTGCTGGCAGGTCGACAGACACACAAACGAACACAAACATACACACAAAATTCAAGCTTTCGCAACAAACTGTTGCCTCATCAGGAAAGAGGGAAAGACGAAAGGATGTGGGTTTTAAGGGAGAGGGTAAGGAGTCATTCCAGTCCCGGGAGCGGAAAGACTTACCTTAGGGGGAAAAAAGGACGGGTATACACTCGCGCGCACACACACACATATCCATCCACACATATACAGACACAAGCCAGGGAATGTAAATAAAACTTAATGGGGTCGTTGTGGGGGTGTTGTGAGGGTGACATGGTATTAGAAGGTGGAAAGTTTAAGATGAGGTTGAAATGAAAAAGAAAGATAGAAATATATGGGGAGAGATAAAGGTGAACTAGAAAGCAATTGAAGATCTGGTATGAAAAAAGGCGAAAAAGTGTTGGTTAAGTTGATCTTGTATTGAACTTGGGTTGGTAGACAGCGATGTGCAAAAAGGTTAGGTGGTTGTGTTGCCGCTAAATCACGTTAAAGGACGGAGAAATTCGGGAAAGTTTCGGAAAAGCGTATTAAAGGAGTGGTGTTGTGGTGAAAGATTACGAAAATGGGGCTAACAATTGTAGAAAAAATGACGTTAAAACCTGTGGGGAGCGGATAAAATGACGTTAAAGGACGGAGAAATTCGGGAAAATTTCGAGAAAATTTCGAAAAAACGTATAAAAGGAGTGGTGTTGTGGTGAAAGATTACGAAAATGGGGCTAACAATTGTAGAAAAAATGACGTTAAAACCTGTGGGGAGCGGCTAAAATGATCAGTGATGTGCGAAAAACGGAAGTGGAAATAAAGTTAAAGTTATTAGAACTAGCCGAAATGGTGGTTAAATACGTGAAAGCAGCTGTTATTGAACTAGAAACGGTGGATTTTATAGCAGCGGTAGTGTTGAAAGCGGAAAATAAAATCTTTTGGTTATGGTTGGGAAGTGGGTTACGTATTGTTGAGCATATATATGGCGGGATAAAATTGTATAGTAGATAACGGTAAAAGGGGAAGGTGAATACAAAGTGAAACTACTGGTAAAAACAGAAAGAGAAAATAAAGAGAAAAAAGAGAAATAAGACGACAGGAAAGATTTCGAAATGCAAAGGCGACAATAACAAACGTAATTGTTGGGTTCAAATTAATGATATGGTTGTAATAGAAGGAAACATTCCACGAAGGAAAAATATATCTAAAAACAAAGATGATGTGACTTACCAAATGAAAGTGCTGGCAGGTCGACAGACACACAAACGAACACAAACATACACACAAAATTCAAGCTTTCGCAACAAACTGTTGCCTCATCAGGAAAGAGGGAAAGACGAAAGGATGTGGGTTTTAAGGGAGAGGGTAAGGAGTCATTCCAGTCCCGGGAGCGGAAAGACTTACCTTAGGGGGAAAAAAGGACGGGTATACACTCGCGCACACACACACATATCCATCCACACATATATATACAGACACAAGCCAATATGTTCTGGGTGTTCCAGGAGGAATAGTACATATTTTAGCAGGTGGTAGTACAGACGAATTGCATAAAAAATTCCATTTAGATGCGTCCACTTTTTATTGAGTACAGAGATACAGCTGTTAGTACGTAACCCTAACAAACTCAAAGCAAAGGCAGATGAGGATGTTCAAATTTGATTTTCAAAAATTCCCCCACCAACTGCAATGCACATTTGACCTCTCTTGATAACACCATGTGTAGCTCTTCTGAGGTCGTCTTTGCGTTATTTTATGAGGGTTGCATTATTCATAATCTGAATGATCAAATCGGCTCTTGGGTTTACTTTTTCTTTGTAGACTTCGACTTTAACCATCCCCGCACGCAAAAATCCAAAGAGATAAGGTCTGGGGACCTCGGAGGCCAAGAAAAGTGCCCATATCTACTGATCCATCTTCAAGGAAATGTTAGATTTAGATAATGTGTCACCTGACAAATAGAATGTGCAGGAGCCCCATCATGCTGGAGGAACATACGCCTTCTTGTAGCCAAATGAAGCCCTTCCAATAACGCTGGAAGCTCATTTTCAAGGAAGTGTAGAAAAAAAGGTTCAAATGGCTCTGAGTACTATGGGACTTAACTGCTGTGGTAATCAGCCCCCTAGAACTTAGAACTACTTAAACCTAACTAAACTAAGGACATCACACACATCCATGCCCGAGGCAGGATTCGAACCTGCGACCATAGCGGTCGCTCGGTTCCAGACTGTAGTGCCTAGAACCGCTTGGCCACTCTGGCCGACAGGAAGTGTAGACAACTGGATCCTGTAAGGACCAACATATGAAACAAAAATGCGTTGAACCCAGCTATATGTATGCCATAAAAATTGGACGTATGTTATATGGCATTTTTTCTGCAATTTGCCTATACTGCCACCTCCTACAATATTTACTATTCTTCCAGAAACATCCTGTGTAGTGGCCGAGCGGTTCTAGGCACTTCAGTTTGGAACCACGCGACCGCTTGAGTCGCAGGTTCTAATCCTGCCTCGGGCATGGATGTGTGTGATGTCCTTAGGTTAGTTAGGTTTAAGTAGTTCTAAGTTCTAGGGGACTGATGACCTCAGATGTTAAGTCCCATAGTGCTCAGAGCCATTTTGAGCCATCCTGTATAATTATTCAGCTCTCGACGGGTCATCAAAAGTCTTCAGTGCTAGACGCACGTCATCTCGGAGATTCGAGTCCTCCCTCCGGCATGGGTGTGTGTGTTGTCCATAGCGTAAGTTAGTTTAAGTTAGATTAAGTATTGTGTAAGCTTATGGACCGATGACCTAAGCAGCTTGGTCCCTTAAGATCTTACCACAAATTTACAAAATTTTTAATCCAAAATACTGCATCTCGGTTCTTACAATAGCGCAATAGGTGCGCACTGGTTAGAAGTAACTGAAGAGAGACTCCAACTCGGATTGTGGTTAAGGACGAATCCCAAGTGCATGGCTACAAACAACTGGGAGCGGAAACTTAATGTCATCGGAACCTTGTTGAAGGACCACGACATGCAATCGTTAGACTGATTGCAGAAAGTTTAGTTTATAAATACATACATACTTCGCAAATTATATCATGTCGCAGCAGTCTTACCGATACCGCAG
Source organism: Schistocerca cancellata (assembly GCF_023864275.1). NCBI lineage: Eukaryota > Metazoa > Arthropoda > Insecta > Orthoptera > Acrididae > Schistocerca > Schistocerca cancellata. The sequence goes on along the minus strand of NC_064631.1, from coordinate 607,392,365 downwards.
GTTACCGTACATAAAATACTAGCTGTAGCATCTTGGTACATGAGGAAAAAAAATATCTTCAAAGTACCCTTCCACACGGCGACTTTTCAGAGGCAAAACGAAGGACTTGGAATTAAAGACATGCTTTTAAACTAATACATGCCACTAAGACAGACATCACGAAACTTCTGTTCCTCTCGTTAGATCATGGGAACAGAAATGCTCCTGTTAATGTAGCACATAAAGATGCCAGGCTATATTACGTCCGAAAGTACTATGGCGATTGGAGCTGTATAATACTTCCACCAGCACAAACCAACACTAGAACCGTCTATGATTATATTACCAGACATCATCTTCACAACCCAATTCCGGTAAATTAACCTATTAAAAACTGGATGAACGCCTGTAAAACTATCAATAATAAAATTCTACCAACTAGAGTCAGTGCCGTATGGTACGACGTTGTAAACGAAACAATACCCACAGCAGAACGATTATAGAAAATCAAATTGAGACCATCTCTATACTGCGACAAATGTCGGCTTGTAGAAACTGTCACATACATCTTCTTATGTGAAAATAGAATCAGAATTTGGAACTGCACTAGGAAGAAATTAGCACTATCAACAGAACTGCAGAAAGTCGTATACCGTTAACTGAACCTTGCAACCTGACTGTAAATGTTACCCGTTCACAAAGAATAACAGTTATTCATGGCTTCTGGGACAGTTTGTATTTTACGTCTTAACAAACAGAACTTCGAACTTAGAGTACATGTTTTATATTGCAGAAGAACATTTTAAGCTGAAGAAGAATAACAAATATAAGGAATGGATTCAACATTTTTTATCTAGTGCTTTATGTGGGCTACAAAGAGGTGGACAGTTTTATTGATTAGAAGCAGAATACTATTCATTCACTTTTTTTTATTCCTGGAATCTTCTTTTATGTTGGCTCTAAAATCAGCACTGTTCTAATTTGGCAAAACCCCTCTGGCTCTGAAATTTCTTTCATTTGTTGAAAAATATATGGCTTCCTTACAGACCTCATATGCATCCAGTGCATAATAACTTAAATTGTGAATATATTTCTGAATGAATGTTTGTTACGCATTTTTCCGTCACCCTTTTCACTGTTACAAGTTATGTTCTACAAGGAACGCACGCCATTGGAGGCGGCAATCTGTAATTTATTTTACCTTAATTACTACTTCAATTTTGTTCTACAATTTAAGGCATATATGGGAACAAACATGGAATACATGGGAATAATGCAGCTACTCAGTGACAGGCATGGGGGAGGCATTGTGGCCAGGCCTCGGATCTTTCGACCCCTGCCCTCTTTGCCTCCACCTACCTGGTGCTGAAATTCCAAAACTTAAAAAAAAATTGTGAAGTGGTCAGCATGTCTGTCCAGTACGCAGGAGGTCCAGGTTCGAAGCCCAGCCAGTCAGAAATTTTCATCTGCCGTCGTTGCTGTATTTCAACGCGCTGTGACAGTGTGGACACTAGTCCTTCGATATTTAAGATGCATTTGTTTTTGAGGCAATAGAGGTGATTTGTGAACATTTGTCTTGCCATCAATGTAACGGGAATTCAATGGCACACAGCCCTTAGTCATTGCTTTGTGACGGCGCTAACCCATCTCATATACATGCAAATCAGATTGTAGTGCATATTTAGTCCAATAACGAATGGTCAGTATACAAGTATTTAGGAACAGTAGAAGCAGGACTGCAGCGAACTGATCACTTAACCAAGTGTGACATAGAGTACCTGTGTAATGAGTCATTCCAGCTGCATAGCTGAGGGTAATATTTGTTAAGCAATTCACTGCAGAATTAATGTAATTCCTGCACGATGATCTCTCTAGTCATACTGTATCATTAGCAGCTCGCAAATGGAGTACTATGTTTGTTAAATCAGATTACTCAAGCTGTTGCCAAATAAAGAGAAGCGACGACGCCGGCTCTATGTGGTGGCTGGCCGGCGGTCAGTTTTTATATGAACTCTCTTACTTTCTCTACATGTGTAGAGCAATTTATATTGAGGAAATGATGTAATTTGATTTCTTACTTCTTTTAGTTTCTCAGGAGGGTTTTTGTTACCAGGTGGTATCTTTTTCGTGTTGTCTTCACTTAAAGTTCCAGATACATTAGCCTGTCGATTGGTAAGCTCAAATGTGATGATCATCAGGGACTCATCAAGGATATTCATGAAACATTCTCAGGAAACACGACATTGTTCTCCTGTTACTCAGAAATGAAATGAAATGAGTAACCATATGGCAACTTGCTTTGTTGGGATCCTGGGTCCTTTTCCATGATGCTGCAGGTGCTTTTGAGTCATTGAGTCTGACTACAAAGTGTACTGTTTTGTTTCAATCTCCAAGAGCCCAATATTCATTAAATATTTGTGTCCCAACCTTGTTCAGTTTGTCAATCATTTTGTCTAGTTTTTCTTTACATTTCAAGCTGCACATTTTTAAAGGTTTTGAAGCTCCAGCTTTAAATTCTTTCCCTTTGACTGTTATATTTTTGTGTCCCATATTCCACTTTTGTTTCCATTCTGCTCTTGCTTTTCAAGAATAAGTACCTTTCATGGCATTTGATGCAGACTTTTTTTTTTGGTTCAGCATTTATTTAGCCAATTTCCTGTGCAATACTGTCAATTTTCTTCCTTTTTGAAGGTCTTCCGGCAGTCACTATCTTCCACACATTTGTATCTTCATCCTCTCTTGACTCACTCTCTTCTATATCTATATCTTCATCTACATAGATACTCCGCAAGCCACTGTCCAGAGAGTGGCAGAGGGTATTCTGTACCATTACTTGTCATTTCATTTCCTATTTGATTTGCAAATAGAGTGAGGGAAAAACAACTGTTTGTATGCCTCTGTATGAGCCCTAATTTTTTGTATCTTATCCTCGTGGTCCTTACGTGTAGTGTATATTGGGGGAAATAGAACTATTTGGCAGTCAGCTTCAAATGCTGGTTCTTTAAATTTTCTCAGAATTTTTTCTTGAAAAGAACATCGCCTTCCCTCCAGGGATTCCCATTTGAGTTTCTGAAGCATCTCCTTAACACTTACATGTTGTTCGAACCTACCGGTAACAAATCTAGCAGCCTGCCTCTGAATTGCCTCAATGTCTTCTTTGATACGACCTGGTACAGATCGTAAACATTCAAGCAGTACTCACGAATAGGTCACACCAGGGTTCTATATGTGGTCTCCTTTACAGGTGAACCACTCTTTCTAAAAGTCTCCTAATAAACCAAAGTAGAGCATTCACCTTCCCTCTCACAGTTTCCACATGCTCATTCCACCTCATATCACTTTGCTACATTTCGCCCAGATATTTAAATGACTTGACTGTGTCAAGCAGGACACTAATAATATTGTATCCGAACATTACATGTTTGATCTTCCTACTCATTCACTTTAACTTACATTTTTTCCACATTTAAGGCTAGCTGCCATTCATCACACCAACTGGAAGTTTTGTGTAAGTCATCTTGTATCTTATTACAGTCACTCAACTTCCGACACCTTACCATGCACCATAGCATCATCAGCAAACAATCGCAGATCACTGCCCACCCTGTCAGTCAAATCATTTATGTATGCAGAGACCAAAAGCGGTCCTATCACATTTCCCCAGGGCACTCATAATGATACCCTTGTCTCTGATGAACACTCACTGTTGAGGACAACATACTGGGTTCTATTATTTGAGAAGTCTTTGAGCCACTTGTATATCTATGAACTTATTCCATATGCCAGTATCATCGTTAACAGAGTGCAGTGGGGCACCATGTCAAATGCTTTCTGGAAATCTAGAAATATGGAATCTGCTGTTGCCTTTCATCCATAGTTCTTACAAGGGAACCTCTCCATCGCACCCCTCTCAGATTTAGTTATAAGTTGGCACAGTGGATAGGCCTTGAAAAACGGAATACAGATCAATCGAGAAAACAGGAAGAAGTTGTGTGGAACTATGAAAAAAATAAGCAAAATATACCAACTGAGTAGCCCATGCGCAAGATAGGCAACATTAAGGATAATCTGAGCCCAGGAGCGCTGTGGTCCCGTGGTTAGCGTGAGCAGCTGCGGAACAAGAGGTCCTTGGTTCTAGTCTTCCCTCGAGCGACAACTTTATTTATTTTCGCAAAGTTATGATCTGTCCGTTCGTTCATTGACGTCTCTGTTCACTGTAATAAGTTTAGTGTCTGTGTTTTGCGACCGCACCGCAAAACCGTGCGATTAGTAGACAAAAGGACGTGCCTCTCCAATGGGAACCGAAAACATTAGATCGCAAGGTCATAGGTCAACCGATTCCTCCACAGGAAAACACGTCTGATATATTCTATACGACACTGGTGACGGCTTGTGCGTCACATGACAGGAATATGTTGTCGAATGGCGAATGGGTAAAAAGATTTTTCTAACTTGTCCGATTTAGGATTTCTTGTGGATGTGATAATCACTCCCAAAAAAGTGATGAAAACATAACGGACGGACAGATAATAATTGTCTGAAAATAAAAAATTAAAATTTTTCTGTAGAGGGCAGACTTGAACCAAGGACCTCTGGTTCCACAGCTGCTCACGCTAACCACGGGGCCACGGCTCTCCTGAGTTCACACACTCCGTAATGTCACATATCTTACGCATAGACTACTCAGTTTGTATATTTTGCTTATTTCTTCATAGTTCCACACAACTTCTTTCTGTGTTCAGTTTTTCAAGGCCTATCCACTGTGCAACATATAACTAAATCTGAGAGGGGTGTGATGGGGAGGTTCCCTTGTTAGTAAGTCATGTGAGAAAACAGCAACTGAGTTTCACACAAATGATGCTTTCTAAAACAATGCCAATTCGTGCAAATAAGCTTCTCAGTCTGAAGAAAGTTTATTATATTCAAGCTGAGAATATGTTCAAGGATTCTGCAGCAAATAGAAGTTGTGGATATTGGTCTGTAATTTTGTGAGTCCGTTCTTTTACCTTTTTTATGTACTGGAGTCACCTGCACTTTTTTCTGGTCACTTGGGACTTTGCACTGGCTGAGAGATTCATGATAAATGCAGGCTAGGTAATGGGCTAATGCTGTAGAGTACCCTTTGTAAAATGGAACTGGGATTCCATGCAGACCTGGTGACTTATTTGCTTTAAAATCCAGAACATAGTCTTAATCAATATTGCAATCAACAGATATATCTAACAGAGGATCACTACAGTTGCCTATTACATCCACAGTATCCTGGATTATTCCTAACTGTTTGTTATTAGCTCAGATGACACATGTGAGAATGTATCTTCCTGTTTTTCCAGGTTAACTACCATATTTCTCCTACTGCTTTCGTTAAGAGCTGAAATACATGGAAACAAGTTCTTTAGTAATAGGAAATTTTGACGGTGAAACAGCTACTTACGATAATATTCTTTCCTGTATTCGCTACTGAACATTATCAAGAGCACTTAACTGTTTCACCATTTTTGTCCTGTGTTAAAGATTTCTTTGCATGTTCTAATATTCTTAATGACCTAGTTGACATCTACAAAAATGTACCGTTCTTATGTTACTATTATCCTATTTTATTTGTGTGATTGAATAACCACAGACCACTGTATTATACATTGCTAGTACTGAGAATTAATCTGTTTTCGTAAGCTAACCAAATGTTTACAACTTCAAATAGTACTCACAGAGGTAACAATAAATCATAGATATTCTATAATGGTAGCACACATTGTACCAAAGACATTAAGTCATCACCTGCATCATTTTCCTTGACCAGGTCAAGGAATATAATGAGACTTTTACTACGTTGGACTGCAGCACTAATAGTATAAATTGACTTATACTGTTTTCCAAGATAGATATCAACATGTTTACTTGTACTGTTACGACTAAATGCCGTATAGAATATTGTATCCAGTTCAGACTTAAACTACTTCTACCAAAAGACTGAAATCCCCTCCAGGACTCCAACTTCTTTTGACCATATTCTAACTTATACTTTTTTTCCTGGCAGCCTAGAATTAATGGTCTGTCATTTTGATGGCGGCGGCTTGTTTCAGGCTTGTCTCATGGCTACTGTGGGGCTGATTGGAACACGTCTGGATTTTTATGCAGTTTTGTATTCCTTCTGGCTGTGCCTCTTGTTTGCAATGAGAAGAGAAACTGCAGCCAGAATCTGGATATTCTATCAAATTTTTATAGCTGTACTCTTACCTGTTCAGTATGCACTAGCAGTTGGTTTGCCACCTGGTCTATGCCTGTGTAAGTACACTTATAAATTAATGTTAACTAAAAGTTGACCTACAAGTAAAGAAAATTGAGATGAGTTAGTGATAAGTTTCCTGTTTTATTATACTTGTAATTTGTTTCTATTTTAATATGTGTTACCTGTGAGGAACAACTTCTTGAGCTCCCTATAACTTTAAGACAGTGAAAGCTGACATTTTCACTTAATATTTAAAAAAAAATTTCTTTTTGTGTTTTTTGTCACAATATATTACTGTAGTACAAAAATACATTCAGTCTTCTACTTGTCTCTTCTTTGTAGGTTGTGTCATGTTAATTTATTTCTTAATAAACAAACAGTATTTTCTTTGAACAATGATGTTCATCAGGGATCAGTAGCAGAACCCACATGGGAAGAAGTTAAAATTAGTATCAAGACTCTTAAAAACAATAAAGCTCTGGGAGAAAACAATATTACAGCAGAAATGGTAAAATATGGAGGAGAAAAACTAGTAAGTGTTTTGCATGAGATTACAGTGGAAATATGGCAGAAAGAAAATATGCCAAAACAGTGGAGTACAGCAGTGGAGCACCGCAATTCTCTTATAAGTCCCGCAGTTAAGTTTGTCATGTTTCTTATCTATGTACACATAAGAAACATGACAAACCTGACTGTGGGAATTATGGAAGAATTGCAATGCTCTGTGTAGTATGTAAAGTATTAGGAAAAATCATGACTGGGTGGTTAAGAACATAAGTAGAAATATCTAGGAGACTACCAGTGTGGTTTCAGAACTAATAGATCCATTACAGATCAGATTTTCACTATTAGACAGATCCTTGAAAAATGTTACGAGTATAACATCGATGTTCACCCCCTGTTCATTTATTTCAAACAAGCTTATAATAGTATCAAAAGGGATCAACTTTGGAAGGCAATGCAAGAGGCAGGAGTCCCTAACAAACTTACAAGATTGGTTCAAATGACTTTGAGAAGAACAATATGCAAAGTAAAGATCAAGGGCACTTTATCAAAGGCATTTGAAGCTAACCAAGGACTGCAGCAGGGTGATCTGCTCTCCACTATTCTATTTAATGTTGCCTTCGAGAGAGTAATGTGAAATACACAAAGCAACAACCCTGGGGGAACACTGTGTAATAGAGTGACTCAGGAGCATGCATATGCGGATGATATTGATTTGTTATCCAGGAGGAAACAGGATCTGGAAGAAAAGCTTGAAAAAGTAGGAAGATATGGTGCAGAGATGGGGCTGACCATTAATCAGTTAAAGACCAAGTATGTGTTAACATCTAGGAAAAGAGATAATGAAGGAGAAAGAAGCATGACTTTGAACTGAAAAGAATATGAATGCTGTGAGAGCTTTAAATATCTTGGGTCTCTGGTAACAGATAACAAAGATATGAGTGAAGAAATACATGCAAGGATTGCAGCTGGTAACAGGAGCTACTTTGAACTGGTTAAAGTGTTTGAAGCAAGAAGCTTTAGTAGGAATCTGAAACTGTCTGTGTATCATACAGTAGTTAGACCTGTGGTGATGTATGGTTTGGAGACCTGGACTATGACACAAAATGATGAGGAGTTGTTACTGAGATGGGAAAGGAAGATACTTAGGAAAATTTACAGGCCAGTGAATGGTAGGGGTTTTTGGAGAATCATAAATAATGAGATCAGAGAGTTGTACAACAAACTGGATATAGCTATAATAGAGGGAAACATTCCACGTGGGAAAAATATATCTAAAAACAAAGATTCTGTAACTTACCAAACGAAAGCGTTGGTACGTTGATAGAGACACTAACAAACAAACAAACACACACACACACACACACACACACACACACACACACACAAATTTCAAGCTTTCGCAATCCACGGTTGCTTCATCAGGAAAGAGGAAAGGAGAGGGAAAGACGAAAGGATGTGGGTTTTAAGGGAGAGGGTAAGGAGTCATTCCAATCCCGTCAGCGGAAAGACTTACCTTTGGGGGAAAAAGGGACAGGTATACACTCACACTCACACACACACACACACACACACACACACACATATCCATCCGCACATATACAGACACAAGCAGGGGATTGGAATGACTCCTTACCCTCTCCCTTAAAACCCACATCCTTTCATCTTTCCCTCTCCTTCCCTCTTTCCTGATGAAGCAACCGTGGGTTGCGAAAGCTTGAAATTTGTGTGTGTGTTTGTGTTTGTTAGTGTCTCTATCAACATACTAACGCTTTTGTTTGGTAAGTTACAGAATCTTTGTTTTTAGATATATAACCTGGATATAGTGACAGAAATAAAGAATAAGAGACTACGTTAGTTGGGACACGTAGAAAGCATGGTGGAGAACAGCATAGTCAAGAAAGTTTTCAAAGGAAAACCCGGTGGATGTCGTATAAGGGCAGACCAAAGACCACATGGCTAGACAATGTACAGGACTTGAGAAGGATGGGAGGTAGAAGATGGAGAGCCAAGGCAGCCAGCAGAAAAGAGTGGGCAGAGATTATTCAGGAGGCCAAGGCCCTACAAGGGATGTAGTGCCATGGAGTAGTAGTAGTAGTAATAGTAATGATTAATGCTAGCTCATCAAAATGTAAAGAATTACATGTTCTTTATTACCATTCCCAACTACAAAATCAGTTAATTTTGTAATTTATTGAATCTGATAGAAAATTCATTGTGTCATCATCATGATCCCCTATTCAGTGCTAACATTGGTGCCTCTTCTGATGTTAAGCCTATTACTTCAAAATCATTCTTAACCGAATCCAGGTACCTTCTCCTCGGTCTACCCCAACTCCTCCTACCCTCTACTGCTGAACCCATGAGTCTCTTGGGTAACCTTGCTTCTCCCATGCATGTAACATGACCCCACCATCTAAGCCTGTTCGCCCTGACTGCTACATCTATAGAGTTCATTCCCAGATATTTTTTTATTTCCTCATTGTGCACACCCTCCTGTCATTGTTCCCATCTACTAGTACCTGCAATCATCCTAGCTACTTTCATATCCGTAACCTCAACCTTATTGATAAGGTAACCTGAATCCACCCAGCTTTCGCTCCCATACAACAAAGTTAGTCGAAAGATTGAACGGTGCACAGATAACTTAGTCTTGGTACTGACTTCCTTCTTGCAGAACAGAGTAGATCGTAGCTGAGCGCTCACTGCATTAGCTTTGCTACACCTCGCTTCCAGTTCTTTCACTATGCTGCCATCCTGTGAGAATATGCATCCTAAGTACTTGAAACCGTCCACCTTTCTAACTTTGTTCCTCCTATTTGGCACTCAATCCATTTATATCTCTTTCCCACTGACATTACTTTTGTTTTGGAGATGCTAATCTTCATACCATAGTCCTTACATTTCTGATCTAGCTCTGAAATATTACTTTGCAAACTTTCAATAGAATCTGCCATCACAACTAAGTTATCCACATATGCGAGACTGCTTATTTTGTGTTCACCTATCTTAATCTCACCCAGCCAGTCTATTGTTTTCAACATATGATCCATAAATAATATGAACAACAGTGGAGACAGGTTGCAGCCTTGTGTCTGATTGAAAATTCAAATGATATGTGCCCCATCTAGATGATTATGAATATGCCATTATGTTAACTCTTTCCAGACTCAGATTTACAAGATTAACGTCATTCACTTACATTAAAGGCTTTTTATAATTCTACTTTTGACTGTGTTGGAGAGCCTGTCACATGCCAGGACCACTGTCCTGAACTATTGTGTGACATTTCAAACACCATACTACTGGTACTTTTTCTCAGTTGTGTGCCATTGATAAACTACACATGTGCTCTGTAGTAGTCATTGAACGCTCGACTAGATGAAATTTTCTTAAATCTTGATTTGACACCAATATCTACTAAGGTAGTACTCTAAGAACTGGGAGCTACAATTAGAATTTATTATACATTTTCTATACATAAAACAAGACATTAGTCATTAATATGTGTCCTTATTTTAGGCTAATATCCAGTTCAGGCTCTCACATTCAACCAACTAAACAAAATGCTGTTACAAAAAGATTCATTATATATTGACATTATTGCAATATATTATGTTAGAACCGCTGCTATTCCTTGCAGCTGTGTGCAGCACAGCAGTCTCTTTGCTGCACTTGCAATAATATCATGTACAGTGATACAGGTCTTGTTGCCACATGAAGCAATAATGACTACCTGAGGCACATAAGTAGAGTAACCACAACAGAATATGACCCATAACAAGCTTTCATACATAACAAAGATAGTTCTAACCCTCCAAGTGACCTTTGCTCTCATCTTTACCAAAATGTACAGTTTTATACACTTCTTCATTTATACATCAAGCTAATACAGATTTTTCCTATTAATCAAAAGGTTTCCTTTTTTGGAATTATTACCTATAAAATAGTGGAATATCTCATATCCTCTCATGTGCTGTGCCATTTAAATGAAGAAGCATCAGGCTATGTAACCACATTTATTAAATAATAAATTATGTGAAAACAACTTCAGGTACTTAGATTACAACTGTTGGATTGTTGTCCAGTATTTCTTTTTTTCTTTGTGACTATTCAGTACACTAGTATGGATTAAACTTTATTTCTCCTATTTTATCCAAATCAAGTAAGTCTGTATGTTTTACATACAAAAATATATCTCTGTATAAGTCCATTTATTATCAACACATGTTGCTAAAGGGACCAGATAGGTAATTAAGAAAACACACAAAACAGGTAGCTCATATGCCCCCATGAAATGTAACAATGCCATGTAATATTTGATAATACTCTGATTGAATTCATCTTTGAGAGATTTGTAATAGTTGTTAAAGTGTTTCATGCAAATCACAAAATATCTGCATTTAAGACTAGTACAGTGAATCAAAATATATTCTTCCTACCTTATTATGGTGCTGACTCATACCCATTGTAGTTGCCAACTAAAAGTTACTCACTAGGGTCAGAAACCTTCTAGGGCTCACTACCTTCGGCTTGATTTTCAAAAAGAAACTGAAGAAAAGAAAACTAAGACTAAAGTACTAAGATCATACACTCGATCATTCAAAGGGTTCAGAGATTATTGCTCCTTTCTGTGACATGGGAATGAGTTTTACTTAACACCTAAGTACTGAACATTTGAGTCTTTTAGCTGTTGTTTGTACTTTAGTTATCATAGTTGCTACAACTTCTCTGCCCTTGTGTCACCTTATTGGAGCATCCTGTATGCCCACATGGTACTGCTGGTCGACATCAAACATCTTGCTGCATCACTAACCTTTCCATCATCCACGCACTGCTTTATGCAGAGTGCATCCATCTTCGGGCCAAACGGATGGAAATGGAAGGCGTGAGCTCTGGGCTGTAGGGTGGATGAGGAAGAGCAGTCCATTGAAGTTTTATGAGCTCTTCTTGGGTGCAAAGCCTTTTGTGAGGCCTGGGATTGCCATGGATGACAATTGTATTTTGGTGGTGATAGGCACGCCAAAGTTGCTTCTTCAGTTTTCTGAGGGTAGCACAGTACACTTCAGAGTTGATGAATGGACAATGGGGCATGATATTAAACAGAATAACCTTTTCAGAGTCCAAGAGACTGTTGCTATGACCTTGCCAACTGAGGGTGTGGCACTGAACTATTACTTCGAGGGGGAGGTGGTGTGGTGTCACTCCACGGATAGCCCTTTTGTATCTGGTTTGAAGTGATGAACCCATGTTTCGTTGCCTGTGACAATGTTCGACAAAAAATTGTCACAATGGCCTTGTAATGCACAAGCAGTTCTGCACATGTGGTCCGTCATTGCTGTTTATGGGTTTCCATTCGGTGGCAAGGAATCCAGCAGGCACACATCTTTGAGTACCCCAATTGGTGGAAGAGGTTGTCAACACTACCAGCAGAGATGCCAAGTTGAACAGTAAGGTGTTTGCTAGTGAGCCGTCGATTACTTTGAATGAGTGTGTCCGTACATTCCAACACTGCAGAAGTTACAGCTGTGTGCTGCCAGCTATCCAATTGCCACATGGGAGATCAGACAGGTTTGTACAATCTTGTTGCAGTGATAACACAGGCCACACCCAATGACTTGCCGTGCTTTTGTTCTCAGCAAGGTCTCCTTAGACATTCTGCAAGCACCTATGAGGATATGTGATGCTCTGGTTTTCCACCAAAAGAAACTTGTGAGTACTCTGTGCTTGGAACGAACCTCTGTTACAGACACCATTTTGAAGGGTACATATAATGCCATCACCTGTCTGAACTTCATGAAAGTATAGGGGAAAAAGCAAGAATATTCCATGATGTTCCACAACAAATACTACGTTTTTTCAACCAAAACTGGCAGAGAAAAAAAGTGTTGCATTACTTATTGAATGCCCCTCATGCATGTAGTGACCATAAGTCCTTGTGCAGTAGTGAAGCAAACCATCATTTCCACTTCCAACACTTTGTTCTTGAGTCAGTCATTCCATCTTTTTTACTTCTTGTCATTACTTATATGCCACTGCTTCCTAATGTTCTTCTCTCTCTCTCCTCCAGCTGTCTCTTCATTTACCTTCATTGATGCCCTCTCCTTCTTTTTTAAAAATAGTCAGCAGTCTTTTGACTGGTCTGGTGCAGCTTGCCACAAATTCATCTCCTGCACTAACTTCTAGTGACTCTGATGAAGAAAGAAAACCCTTCTATGAATGCCTAAAAGAAATGCTTGAAAAAGGGAGAGACTGTTTTTATAAAACTGTGATTGGTGAAATAATGCCCAAATTTGAACTTGAGGCCCCATTTCAGGGCCTTGACCACAAAATCTGTCAGGGAAAAATGTTGAAATTTGTCTTGGAAATCAGGGAAATATCAGGGAATTTCACATGGGGAAACTTGTGGGAAAAATGGAACAGAAGAGCATTGAAGCATTAGAGGTGAATGTGGAAAACCAGGTGGACTGATATGATAAGGAATGAAGAGCTACTCTGCAGAATCGTTGAAGGAAGGGACATATGGAAAACGCTGACAAGACGAAGAGACAAGAGAATAGGACATGCGTTAAAGCATCAGGAAAGCTGTCGGGGAAGATAGACATTTGAATACATCCAACAAATAAAAGAGGAGATAGGGTGCAAGTGCTCTCTGGAATCAGGGACATTTTGATTAGTAGGCAAATACACTACCCCTAGACCGTAGGTATGCAGCAGTAAAATTTATATTTTATTGTCTAATTACAGTCAGTGGCTGTTCAAAAAGTATCTAACCTTAATTTTTATTGTTGAAACCTTCAATGTATTGGAGTGCACACATTCTCAATCTGATGGATTTGATAAATGTTTAGGGGTGAAGCAGTGGGTACCATACAGATAAAGGAGATATACAAAAGCTTCAGTGATGGCTGTTCATCAGTGAAGACTGTAGCACATTCAGGTAGACCCTCAATATCTACAGTGAAGCACATTCAGGTAGGCCCTCAATATCTACAAATGAGGTTGTTATTGATCAAGTAAGGACCCTGGCAATGCAAGATAGTCAAATAACAATCATAAAACTTGCAGACAAGGTCAAAATAAGTATTGGGCCCATTCATTCCATTTTTACAGAACAGTTAGACCTCAGGAAGACGTCGACAAAATTTATGCCAAAGTTGTTAACAGCTGAGCAGAAGCAACTTCATTCAGAGATCACACAGGAATTGCTGGATACTATGAACAGTAATCCCATCTTTGTTAACACTGTGATCACTGGTGAAGAGTCCTGGGTTTATGTTTATGACCTAGAGACAAGGTTCCAGTCATCACAGTAGAAGCATCCATTATCACCGAGACACAAAAAAGTGAGGCAAGTCTGCAGCAATGTGAAAGTCATGCTGCCCCTCTGTTTTGACTCCAATGGTGGGGTCCATCACAAGTATGCCCCAAAAGGTACTAATATCAACAAGAGGTTCTGGTTGCCTTTGCAAAGCAGTGAGACATAAATGGCCAGACTTACAGTTCCTGGACAGTTGGCCTTCCCCCCCAAACACAACAAGGCTGTGGCCTGTCAGCCATCTTCGTCCCCTTACATAGACCCGAGTGACTTCTCAACTAAACTCTAAAGAACCAGATCTCAAAACACGGAAGCCATTATGCATAATTAGACAAAGCAGCTGCGCCTCATACCAAAAGAGGCTTTCCATTGATGCTTCCAGCATTGGAAGCAGCATTGAGAGAGGTATGTTGAAGTTAGGGAACTACTGCATCTGACTAAAGATTGATTTTATAAATAGAACTTGGGTACATACTGAACAGCCCTTATACACGTAACAGAGGATCTTATAGCCTAATCCTGACATGATTAATAAATTCACAATAAGGAAGTAAATTTATCCTCTAACAGACTATATTGTGTAACACTTCAGCCAAAAGCATCCAGTTCATCTACAACCTACAGTGAAGGTTAGTACAAAAATTTCCAGTATAGTAAAGTATTTATCTTCTCCATATTTCTTGATTTCTTCTTTCATACTCTTTCTCAGAGCCTTGCACATCTTTGTCTCTACTGTAATTTTTCTTCTCTTGTCAATCAAACTTATTTTATTTGTCTGCTCTATTTGGTTGGTTTTGAGATTTACTCGAGCCACCCACTTCTTCAACTATTGTGACTAGTACCTTTGTACTTTTAATTTTCTCTCAATTTTTCCTCGAAACTCCTCTTTCCTTTCTCCAAGATTTCTGATACATAAAATTTTTCTTTCCAATTTAATTGGTTTTGGTCTTCCATGTTTCATCATGTTTTGTATTCACTTCAAACCTTCCTCAGATTAATCAATGATCACTGTGTGTAGTGAACCTGTTTGGCACCATTTTGGGGCCTTGGTGTTCCAGTTTGGGCATTCAAGTCACCAATCAAAATTTTATAAAAACAGCCTCTCCCTTTTTCATGTGTTTCTTGTAGGCATTCATAGAAGAGTGACTAGAAGTATGTGTATATGCTTGAATTATTTGTATTTTATATTTTTTCTGGCATTCTTATTACCAAATGTGCAGTTTTACACGATGTTCCTTATAATACTGCTATCTTGTTTACAATGGTTTTGTTTATTAAAATTCTGACTCCATTTAGTTTTCCGTGTGGTTCAAAACAGTAATAGAAGAGATTTTCTGAATTGAACCAAGGCAGTTTTCACTTTTATTGTGTACTTCATTTAAGACAAAAATGTTCTGGTTGATTTTTCTCTAATTCCTTTTCTCCACTATGTGATCAAAAGTGTGTGGAAACCTGGCTGAAAATGACTTACAAAGTTCATGGCACCCTCTATCAGTAATACTGGAATTCAGTATAGTGTTGGCCCTCCCTTAGCCTTGATGACAGCTTCCACTCTCGCAGGCATACATTCAATCAGATGCTGTAAGGTTTCTTGGGAAATGGCAGTCCATTCTTCACAGAGTGCTGCACTGAGGAGAGGTATCGATGTCAGTTGGTGAGGCCTGGCACGAAGTCAGCATTCAAAAACATCCCAAAGGTGTTTATGGGATTCAGGTCAGGCCACTGTGCAGGCCAGTCCATTGCAGGGATGTTATTGTTTTGTAACCACTCCACCACTGGCCGTGCACTATGAACAGGTGCTCGATCATGTTGAAGGTGCAATCTCCATCCCCGAATTGCTCTTCAACAGTGGGAAGCAAGAAGGTGCTTAAAACATTGATGTAGGCCTGTGCTGTGATAGTGCCATGCAAAACAACAAGGGGTGCAAGCCCTCTCCATAAAAAACACGACCACACCATTACACCATCGCCGCTGAATTTTACTGTTGGCACTACACACGCTGGCAGATGACATTCACCGGGCATTTGCCATACCCACACCGTGCCGTTGGGTCACCACACTGTGTACCATGATTCATCACTCCATACAACGTTTTTCCATTGTTCAATCTTTCAATGTTTATGCTCCTTACACCAAGCAAGGCGTCATTTGGCATTTTCTGGTGTCATGTGTGGCTCATGAGCAGCCGCTCGACCATGAAATCCAAGTTTTCTCACCTCCCTGCTAACTATCGTAGTACTTGCAGTGAATCCTTATGCAGTTTGGAATTCCTGTGTGATGGTCTGGATGGATGTCTGCCTATTACAGATTATGATCCTCTTCAACTGTCAGCGGTCTCTGTCAGTCATCAGACGAGGACGGCCTGTACACTTTTGTGCTGTATGTGCCCCTTCACTTTTCCACTTCACTATCACATCAGAAACAGTGGACCTAGGGATGTTTAGGGGTGTGGAAATCTCGTGTACGGACGTATGTCACAATTGAAACTCCATCACCTGACCAAGTTCGAAGTCCCTGAGTTCCACAGAGCACCCCATTCTGCTCTCTCATGATGTCTAATGACTACTGAGGTCGCTGATATGGAGTACCTGGCAGCGCAATGCCCCTAATATGAAAAACGTATGTTTTTGGGGGTGTCTGGATGCTTTTGAGCACATAGTGTATTTGTGTCAAATTCCATCTTCCACCAGCAACTGACAGTTGTAGGTACAAATTTGAAAGCATTGCTTCCCTTATTTCATAGACATGGAATTCTGTGACATTAAAGCAGCTCCCAAGCGGAGATGAAAATGTGTTCCTGATTTAACTTGAGAAATTTTACCTTAATATCATGGATAATGATTCAAAGCTGAGGAGCATAATCACCATCTTTGCTTTAGAATGGATTGACGATCTAATTTTCCAAGCCACCCCTAATACCAAGTACAGACTTCTTTGACTGGTTGCTCCACTGGCGTACAGATGCTGCCCATGTTGATAGCATTGGTCTACCCTGGACATTTCACTTCCTAATTTCCACCAATATCTGGGAGGCTTTCCCTGATCTGTGACCTGGTTAGGTGCCCTAAAGGGGAAAATAAATGCTAGTATTTCTTGAATCATCTAAGCCTTTTTCTGATGAGACTCAATAATATGTTGTTCTATCTTACTTGCCTACAGGTCTATGTTCTTATTAATTGTATCCAATTTGAAAATCAAGTCAGTAGTTGTCCTATTCCACATTGGCCTTAGTTTTAATCAATTTGACATTTGTATCAGCAAGAACTTTTTCAAACTTAAGACTCTGAATATAAAAGTCAACACTGGTTTGTTCTATCTCTGCTTTCAGATCAGTACTTAACTGTCTCACTTTATGATTTAGGTC
Source organism: Schistocerca cancellata (assembly GCF_023864275.1). Taxonomy (NCBI): domain Eukaryota; kingdom Metazoa; phylum Arthropoda; class Insecta; order Orthoptera; family Acrididae; genus Schistocerca; species Schistocerca cancellata. The sequence goes on along the minus strand of NC_064631.1, from coordinate 607,374,971 downwards.
AGAAATAGTCCATAAAACTTCCTTCATATTTCTTGTCAATACTGACATGCAGTTCAAATAATAATATGTGTACAGTACTTCCCCTGTTAGAAGTTTATTGACAGTTCCCTAGAAAATCACTACTTGAATTAAATTTCATTGTCTAACACCAGCAAAGTTTCACACAATACATGGAAAAAAGGATATAAAAATATTTTGGTGTATATACAGCTCACCTCAGTATTCTGAACTTTATGCCTTATCATGAGATGTACTGCTTTACATGCCCATCACTATCAGTGAAGCCATGAAGTAATTGCAGAGTTGTCTCTTGAGCTGGAAATTGCTGCTTCATCACTGATTGTGTAACGCAGTCACTTTCTGCCACAGCAGTACGTCAGTTTTATACCATCCCATCATCATTTAAAAATCTTTTTTGTTGGATACAATATTGTGACCCTTACTAGCGAGTCATCAGCAACAAATTTCTTTGTGGCAACTGTCTCTAGAACTTAGGTTGCACAGTTTCTTTCCTTTATTTGTTGTTATTCAGTTTCTGGGAGTAACACAACAGTTTTACAATAATTCTTCATGGGAAAAAGGTTTTTCTGCTTAAGTACTTTTTCCCAGTACTTTCCATTATTAGATTTGTGCAATATTCTTCACTTGTTCTTTGTGTGTGTGTGTGTGTGTGTGTGTGTGTGTGTGTGTGTGTGTGTGTGTATACACGCGTGGGGGTGTGGGTGTGCGTTATTGCTCACTTTTTGTGAAATTTCAGTTGAGTTAACAGGTTGTGTGTTCCTTTCAAGAAACACACATTAACACCATTTTGGTTCAGCATACTGAATCAGACTGAATAACAAAGCTCACTTCAATGTTTCTAGTTAACTGACTTCGTTCTGTGTTGAGGATGCACATTGTCCCTAGATATAGCTGCTCAACGTATTCACGATAAAAATAGTTTCCCCTACCAATACCTGTATCTTTAAATTTGATATCTTGTTTTATAAATTTTGGTTGTGACTGTTCTTCATTGGTAAGAAGCCATAAGGATACGCAACATTCAATTGGAGTGGGATGTATCACCACAGGAAATTTAGGTGTAACACTCTTGAAGCTTTCTTGGAAGCATTAAATCACTTGAATATTTAATACAAAAGACTTATGAGGACAAAGTGATTCTCTTTTTGGTGAGCTTTTGTAAGATAGACAATAATTATGATTCTTAGATGTTAGAGAACAAGCTAAGTACATTCCAGCAAATCTTCTGGCTTTTGGTGAATGGCAAACTGGGAATTATCCCCCCCCCCCCCCCCCCCCACCTCTCTCTCTCTCTCTCTCTCTCTCTCTCTCTCTCTCTCTTTCTTTTATATCATAATATCAAGAGAGAAGCAAAGTCCAATTACAGCCTGTGGGCTCAAACCCAGAAATATCACAGTTGAATAATACTGAAAAATAGTAACAGATAATAATAAAAAGAATCAGAAAAATAGAAGTATATAAAAACTGTCCAAATAAAAAAGCAATGAAGATCAGAAAGAGAAGTGAGAAAAGGTAAAAAGGGTAGAGTGGGGTGAGGGTTAAAACAGCTAGGTGGGTGGATTATAGTGAGCCTAGGAAATGCAGCATCATACCACATTTAAACTTAACACAAACTTTAGTGAAAAAACTATGAGAGGCTTTGGTTTCTAGAAAGTATTTGTGTATTACCAGTTTACTATGTTCACTGTGGCTATCAGCGTATATCATGATATGTAAAATGACCACATGATCACCTCAAAATGGCCTTGTAGTTCAAATTACAATCTCATTGATTGAAAATAAAGCTAAAAAAGGCAAAATCATTGCCCGTCAAAATATATTAGACAACAGTGGCAACAACACAAAAAAGATAATTGCTGTTCTATTTGTTTAGCCTTAATTTTTATATTAGTAAAATGATAGCAATTACATTTTTTAAATTTCTTTAAGCATATCCGTGGTACAATTCTGTGTTGCTGAGAAGATTACAGGATTGGATGTTCCTCCCGGATCCACTCCACAGCCCTCCAGCATACAAACTTGTCTGTAAGTTTTATTCACATCATATGCGTTTTTGCTTTCTTGTAGTCTTAAAATATGATTTAGAAGGAGGCAATGTGGTCTACATTTTTTTTTTTTTTTTTTTTTTTTTTTAATACAGGTGATTTTGTTTTATTGATGTTGGTATGTCGCCAGAGTGTTGTTTTCCATATTGAAAGGCAAAACACTGATGTGGAATTCCCTGGTGGTACCAACAAAGATATAACCACAGAAGTTGAAGATCCAAATTTTATAAATCCAGTGCCTGATCACATTTCATATGTACGGTAAGTATGACTATTTTTTCTGTGGGTGTTACTGTATAGTAGCAGAAAGTGGCATTGAACAGTTTCAATTTATACATTTGCTGAACTTAATAACTGAAAACAATTAATTTTGAAAATAATTGGTAACAAGAGTTGCTGAATCTTAATTAGATTTGGAATGAGAGAGAAATATTTAGAAAAAGAATCTTCAGATTGATGAAATTTTGTGTGGTTAGTTTCAAAATTCCAGGCTGTTATCCTATTAATTTCATTGAACATCAATATATGAAGTGTTTGAGATTCATGTATTATTTTAAATGCCACAGAAAAGATGGAAACATGTATTGGCTCCTCTGGTCTCTAGCTGAGATTCATGTTCTAGGGTACTGATTGCGTACATAATTACTTATTTTATATTTAGCTGAACTTCTCACATTTGCTGTTAAAATGGCCTACAAATAATTATAATGGCAATGATTACAATGTAAGGAAAAGGATGGATTGCTACGGATTGTAAAGATGACACAATACAGACAGCTACAGCGAAATGACTGTTACATACTGAGCATTCTGATCGCAGCAGCTGGAGGTAGCAGTGATGTGTGCATGAGGTGTGCCTGTGTGCGTTCCCATGCTTGTGTGCACATATATGTGTGTGTGTGTGTGTGTGTGTGTGTGTGTGTGTGTGTGTGTGTGTGTGCACGCGCGCACCCGCACCTGCGGTTGTGCAGGTGTGCATGCATGCATGTGTGCATGCATGCACATGTACTTTTCTGGATAAGGCTTTAACTGATAGCTCAAATGTGTAGTAGTCACTGTCATTTTTATGGTGGGTAACACTTTATCCTTTTCATAATATTATTGATATTCCAACCTGGACTTTCCATTATTTGAAATATTATTTGTTTGTGTGTGTGTGTGTGTGTTTGTTCAGATTGTGAAATGAGTTTTTCATTTCTACACAGGTCCTGGTTGGATATATTGAAACGAGGAGTCTTGCGTGGATTCCTGTGGACATCCTTAGCTGTTGTTTTCCTCACTGGCACAAATAGGGTTAATGTCTTCTCTCTTGGTTACTTGTGTGGTTCGTTCATTTTCTTGTGGCAGGGAGAAGATTTTTACTTAAGGCCGATCAAGATGGTGGTGAGATGGTGGAATACTTTGCTTGGCTATAATGTGGCTGTGATAGTCATTAAAGCTATTCTTCAGATACCTGGATGCATTTTTGCTGAATATTTTCAAACTAATGCTTGCTGGGCTGTGCAGTTGTTCAGTATAGGTTGTATAAAAAGATTTGGCAACTCTCTCGAGAGCAGTGGCCTGACTGGTAAGTCAGTTTCTTTCTCTTTTATGAGTTGTAAAATGAAGACAGTTTTAGTAGAGGTTCTTGCTATAAGCTGTAATGGGGATAAAAGTAACAATAACAATGAGAAACAAAGCTGTCTTATTTATTTTCAGATGCTCCAGAATGTCATGTGCCAAAAGAAGATGTTGGTATTGCGTGGGATGGTGTTTGCTTTGGATTTCTTATCTTGATGAGACGGATATTTTGTAGCTATTACTTTGTTCATCTTGTCAATGAAACAAAGGCAATGACAGTCCTTGCTTCCAGGTTAGTAAATTAGAGAAGTATTTAAAGTGGAATCTGATCTAAATGCTTCCTCTATAAATGATACACAAGATGTTGATAAAGAACATGCCTTGTTTAACTTGTGTTTTAACATCTCCTTGTTCAATCACTGCAAGTTCATTTAAAATGTATTTTAGGTGTTGTAAGTGAAATGTCCTTTTCAATAATGCTATACTGAAATTTACAACTGCTGCTTCAGCTGCATCTTATAGGAATAGATGCTTATTTCCAACACTAGATTTCAGCACTTTGCTTGTATAGAAACTCCAGATGGTTTACTTTTGGACTACCCTGTGTGAAAAAGTTTTTTGTTGAGTTGCTTAAGTGTTAAGTACTTCATATTACCTAATGTACCATACTACAGGGAAAAGTAAGAGCCCAAGGATATTAGGTTTTTAGTTCACAGCTTCTTTAAACACTACAAAAGTCTATTAAGCTGACTTTGTGACAGATTATTTTGTTGATTTCAAAGTAATTTGAGAGAGTTGTCTTATAATTTAATAACAAATTTATGTATTTTGGGTGAAAGCCTCATTCTGGTTCCTGCAAAAACATTTTTGACTTCTTCTGAAAACTGTATTGCTAATGGTATTACTATTACTATTATTATTATTATTTTTATTATTATTATTGTTGTTGTTGTTGTTGTTATTTTGCAGTAGTAAATGTATACAAAAATACAATCACTTCTTTGCACATTTCTCAAGATTAAGGACTGTGTAGATGTTGGGCTGTTTATCCAGAAAGCAATCACAGTGGTTTGATCAGATTTCACACAAATTCTAATAAGAGACAATAAATTCCATGAAGTGCAATTTCCATAATTTATACTTTCCCAACATTTGATCACTTTATTTTTAACATGTTCATGATTACAACAACAATGCTGCTGATAGTACAATCATGACTAAAGTGTTTTTCAATGAACTAAAAACCAACCACATATCTGCTCCTCTTAGGTGTTACATGGTCATCCCAGTGGTATTCCTTACCACAGCAGGGACTCTTTTCTGTTTATCTCTTCAGCACTCACAGCACTCAATAGTCGTATGTAACATACAAATATTTGTGAACATTTACAGTATTGTATGTATAAATTTTAAATGATTGTTTTGTAGCACTCCCGCACTTGAAACTCGTTTGATCTTCGGATATATAACCAACTTTCAATGAAAATTCTGTCTCACGGACTACTGGAAATTCAGCTTTGGAAATTGTGTGTATCATACTTGTAGGGACAGTTGTTGTTACTGCATCTGCCCCCAATAGCTGAGTGGCCAGCACGACAGAATGTCAATCCTAAGGGCCCGGGTTTGATTCCCAGCTCGGTCAGAGATTTTATCCACTCAGGGACTGGGTGTTGTGTTGTCCTCATCATCAAGTTGCCGAAGTGGCGTCAAATCGAAAGACTTGCACCCGGTGAATGGTCTACCCGACAGGAGGCCCTAGTTACATGACATTCCATTCTGTTGTTACTGTGTCATCGTAGTATAAGTGGTAGAAGAGGCTGTAGCTGTGTTCTTCAGCAATATCCCCAGTCGATTGTTGCAGACAACTGTTGATATTGGTATCTGCAGACTGTGACTGGTGTGCCTTGATTTCTATGGCTTGTCACAGTTAGAATCCAATTTGAAATCACTGAAGCAAGTCGAAATTAAGAAATGGGAGGTACAGGGAGAACACGTTAGGCAGGAGAAAGAGTATTCAGTAACACGATTCTTAAAATAGAGAAAGAAAGACAAATATTGGAATGGATTACTTTTAGGGTGGCAGGTAAAAATATTGTTCAGTTTTATATTTTGTAATGTTTGGTAGTTTTGTGTGATTTTTGGATACCACAGGCTTTTACAAAGGCCTGAAAACAATTTGTGTGAACTTCCAGAAAGTGATGTAGACTGTACTGTTCCTAGTTCTCTGTCAACACTCTCTAAGAATAATGCAGAGAAATCAGAAACCATGTTAATAAATAAAAGTCTTCTCTTGTTTAAATGATCATTATATTAAGACAAAAGTTCACACACCCAAGTATTAGTTTCGAAAATCATTAAAGCTTGCCGTATTGCACGCAGTTCAGAGACAATTTCTACTCTTTATTCCTAATTATGTAAAGTTAATGGCTTGCCTTAAAAGTGGATACTAATCTCAGACATTACGACTTGGTTTTCCATACTATAGCTGGCAGCACATGAAACAGATAATTGAAAACAAAATACAAGTTTCCCAGTTAAATTATTAATCCAAGAAAATTCGTTTTACATCATGTCACAAAATATACACAATATACCATTTGATCAGGGCGGGGGGAGGGGGATCTTGTCAGTCGTCATTACTGCCATATGATGCTAGTCGACATGGACACGGCCAAAATCACTCCAAGTGTGGACAGTAAGGAAACAGTTGCTCTAAATTTGCTCCCAGCATGGCCAGCAGCAACCATCCAGTACCCTATTTGACTACAAAATTGCTTGTATTGTTGTTAGTTGAAGCATGCAATGATCCAAATTTAAGTCTAGGTAAATCTATACTCCTCTGCCTGGAACAGTTCCGTCCTCCGTCACAGCGGGACCCACCTCCTCTTCCTCAAAATCATCCTCTCCAAACCTTCCAGGAATTTCTGAGTTCCAGCTTGCCTCTCAATCCTTCTTAAAAAACCTTAATCCTACTCCCAACATCACCACTGCTGAAGCCCAGGCTATCCGTGATCTGAAGGCTGACCGATCCATTGTCATTCTTCCGGCGGACAAGGGTTCCACGACCGTGGTACTTGATCGTCGGGAGTATGTGGCTGAGGGACTGCGTCAGCTTTCAGACAACACTACTTACAAAGTTTGCCAAGGTAATCCCATTCCTGACGTCCAGGCGGAGCTTCAAGGAATCCTCAGAACCTTAGGCCCCCTACAAAACCTTTCACCTGACTCCATCAACCTCCTGACCCTACCAACACCCCGCACCCCTACCTTCTACCATCTTCCTAAAATTCACAAATCTAATCATCCCGGCAGTCCCATTGTAGCTGGTCACCAAGCCCCCACAGAACGTATCTCTGCCTACGTAGATCAACACCTTCAACCCATTACATGCAGTCTCCCATCCTTCATCAAAGGCACCAACCACTTTCTCGAATGCCTGGAATCCCTACCCAGTCTGTTACCCCCGGAAACCATCCTTGTAACCATTGACGCCACCTCCTTACACGCAAATATTCCGCATGTCCAGGGCCACGCTGCGATCACCTGCCACCCTACCTAAAACCTCTTTCCTCATTACCTTAGCCAGCTTCATCCTGACCCACAACTTCTTCACTTTCGAAGGCCAGACATACCAACAATTAAAGGGAACAGCCATGGGTACCAGGATGGTCCCCTCGTACGCCAACCTATTCATGGGTCGCTTAGAGGAAGCCTCCTTGGTTACCCAGGCCTGCCAACCCAAAGTTTGGTACAGATTTATTGATGACATTTTCATGATCTGGACTCACAGTGAAGAAGAACTCCAGAATTTCCTCTCCAACCTCAACTCCTTTGGTTCCATCAGATTCACCTGGTCCTACTCTAAATCCCATGCCACTTTCCTTGACGTTGACCTCCACCTGTCCAATGGCCAGCTTCACACATCCGTCCACATCAAACCCACCAACAAGCAACAGTACCTCCATTATGACAGCTGCCACCCATTCCACATCAAACGGTCCCTTCCCTACAGCCTAGGTCTTCGTGGCAAACGAATCTGCACCAGTCCGGAATCCTTGAAGCATTACACCAACAACCTGAAAACAGCTTTTGCATCCCGCAACTACCCTCCCGACCTGGTACAGAAGCAAATAACCAGAGCCACTTCCTCATCTCCTCAAACCCGGAACCTCCCACAGAAGAACCCCAAAAGTGCCCCACTTGTGACAGGATACTTTCCGGGACTGGATCAGACTCTGAATGTGGCTCTCCAGCAGGGATACGACTTCCTCAAATCCTGCCCTGAAATGAGATCCATCCTTCATGAAATCCTCTCCACTCCACCAAGAGTGTCTTTCCGCCGTCCACCTAACCTTTGTAACCTCTTAGTTCATCCCTATGAAATCCCCAAACCACCTTCCCTACCCTCTGGCTCCTACCCTTGTAACCGCCCCCGGTGTAAAACCTGTCCCATGCACCCTCCCACCACCACCTACTCCAGTCCTGTAACCCGGAAGGCGTACACGATCAAAGGCAGAGCCACGTGTGAAAGCACCCACGTGATTTACCAACTAACCTGCCTACACTGTGAAGCCTTCTATGTGGGAATGACCAGCAACAAACTGTCCATTCGCCTGAATGGACACAGGCAGACAGTGTTTGTTGGTAATGAGGATCACCCTGTGGCTAAACATGCCTTGGTGCACGGCCAGCACATCTTGGCACTGTGTTACACCGTCCGGGTTATCTGGATACTTCCCACTAACACCAACCTGTCAGAGCTCCGGAGATGGGAACTTGCCCTTCAGCATATCCTCTCTTCTCGCTATCCGCCAGGCCTCAATCTCCGCTAATTTCTAATTTCAATTTGCCTCCGCTCATACCTCACCTGTCTTTCAACAACATCTTTGCCTCTGTACTTCTGCCTCGACTGACATCTGTGCCCAAACTCTTTGCCTTTACAAATGTCTGCTTGTGTCTGTGTATGTGCGGATGGATATGTGTGTGTGTGCGAGTTAATACCTGTCCTTTTTTCCCCCTAAGGTAAGTCTTTCCACTCCCGGGATTGGAATGACTCCTTACCCTCTCCCTTAAAACATCCTTTCGTCTTTCCCTCTCCTTCCCTCTTTCCTGACGAAGCAACTGTTTGTTGCGAAAGCTTGAATTTTGTGTGTATGTTTGTGTTTGTTTGTGTGTCTATCGACCTGCCAGCACTTTTGTTTGGTAAGTCTCATCATCTTTGTTTTTAGTTATATTTTTCCCATGTGGAATGTTTCCCTCTATTATATAAATCCATACTCTGTTTATTTTGTATAAAAGTCTAAGCATGCTAATTTTTTTTTTTCGAGAATTTTTCAAATGGAACCGAGTGTAGGTAGTGGCCTCTGAACTGCCTCTTTCAAAGTTCTGTACTTGTATTGGATTATATTACCATAGTGAAACTTGGTACAGTTTCAGTATTTCTTGTATAAATTACAGTACTATCATTTTAGCTTAGTTTTGTATCTTATGTACTAAATTAATATAACCTTTTTTTATTTAGTTTTTGGCACAAAACTTGGTTTTTAATTAATAATTCAAAAAGTAAAGGAGATAGCTTCATGAAAAATTCTGCCATATGTTTTTGTGATAAACTGCACTTAAATAAAAGGTAGGAAAGCACTTTTGAGATTTTGGGAAAAAAAGTAGAAGAGGTGGCTTCATGAAAACTTCTACATCATGTTTTTATAACCAACTGAAATTGTAAAAGGTGGATTTTTGAAGAAACTAATGATTGGATTGTGCCAATATGTGAAAAGTTATGTAAACATTTAATTTCACACACAATTATTGTGCAGTTCTCTTCATGGCACACATTAGGCACTGTAGTGACATTGGCCGAATGATGGAGAAAAATAAATAGCTCACTTGCTTTACTAGACATACCTATAAATGCTTACTTCCTCACAGACTGTCAAGCAAAGGAATGGCTGCCAAGAAAATTTAAATAAAAGCCACAGCATAAATAAACAAAAAACAAAAAAAAATGAGAAAACATATTGAAGCATTATTACTCAAAAGACAACTGGTGCAAAATTGACAACAATAACTTGACTGAAGCAATAAATGACCTTATCAGTTTGTTGGTGTATGGTGAGTCCAACAACAGCAACAACAACAAAATAAAAAATGATGATTTGATTAATTTATTATGTGTGCAGTTAAGATAACTGTAAAGCAAGATGTGAGCCAGACACACAGAACATTCACTGTATGATTGTTTTAATCCTGGGTCTTGTTAATGAAATTTCCTAGTAACACATGAACAAAAATGAGGAAAGGCAACTGACCATGTTATTTGATTGATGCAGGGTATCTATACACACATGCTTGTCACCATGCAGATACCACAACACTAAATGTTTTTATGGCTTACAATGTGAAAGTCATTCCTGGTGAAAAAATAGTGGACTTCAATCTTTCCACACTTAAGTTCATAGTATAAATGAAAATCCAAGAGCTAATTATGTGTGACATTTATATACTTGTTTCTGTAGGCAATGACGATTGCTCTTGCATGTTTATTGCTAGCCATGCTGGTGGATCATTTCTGAGAAAACTTCAGGAACATTGCATGTAAATTTTATGATCATGTCATAGCATTAGGTGGAGATTTCAACTTACGAGCTGTAAACTGGGAGACTCAAGTTATTAATGTAGGTAGTACTATCCAGTCACTCAGTGAAAATACTGGCACTAAAATGCAGGAAGACAGAGAGAAGGCCAAAATACTAAATTCTGTTTTTGAAATTCTTTCACTGTGGAAAATTGTGCTGTAATTAATCCTTCCAGTTCTCACAATAAAACCAAAAGACAGATATCAAGATAAGTGCTCATGGGATAGAGAATCAACTGAGATTGCTCAATAGAGGAAAGGTGATGTGGCATGATGAAATACTTACAAAATTTTTCATAGTGTGTGTGGATTAATGTACTCCTCTTCTAGTAGCAGTCTGTCATACTGCTCAAAGTGTTTCGGAAAATGTACAAATCATTCCTGTTTTGAAGAAGAGTTGTCATACAGGTGCTCACAACATAGGCCTATTTCACAGATGTCAATCTGCCTATTCATGTACTCAGCCAGTTAGCTGGCAGTCATTCCTATATAAAACACTGTGCAGTGGTTGTGGGTTAATTTATTAACAATATGCATGTTTCTCTGTATTTTGTAATATAGGAATTACCAGCAGTGGGACTAGAGGAGATGGTAGTGAATGGTTGCACAGGGTGCAGATTAGTAGCAACAATTTCGGAATTAGGAACGTTGTTGTAGGTATAAAGGCTTGAGAATGACATGTGGTGTGACTAGGAAGTTACAGAAGTTAGGGGAGTGATGGAAGGTGACAGTGTGGGGAGTATATCATGGTGAGATGATCTCATTTCAGGGGTCAACTTGAGAAAGTCACAGACATTGCTGAGTAACGCATAAGCACATTCAAAAATTGGCTGGTACTGTATGACAAAGGAGTTATACCTGAGTTTTTGGACCAAGCAATGTGGGTCAGTGGTTAGCGCACTGGACTCATATTTGGGAGGTCAATGCTTCAAACCTGCATCCAGCCATCTTTTCGTTTTTTAGTTTTTCTTTGATTTCCTTAAATATGATCAGGCAAAGGAATATGGTTCCTTTGAAAAAGCGTGGCCAATTTCATTCCACATCTTTCCCTAATCTGATGGGACCGACGACCTCACTGTTTGCTCCCCTCCCCCAAATCAACCAACCAACTTGACCTTTTGGAAGTGGTAGCTGTATTAGTCAGAAATTGAGAGGTGGGAACTGCCTGGGAGATTTATTTGTAAATGATACCTGTGAGGTAGTTCGAGGAAACGAAAGTCTGGGAAAGATTTTTGGTAGAGATGTTGGTGGATTTGGTGGTGGAGTGATGTATTTGCCAAGGATATCTACGCAGTAGGGAATGGACTGTTTAATCTGGAAGGGATGCCAGCTGTCAAAATGGAGGCATTGTTACATGGAATGTAATTTATCTGACAGTTTTTGCAGATGCACCTTGTGACCGTGATCATCAACAGCTGCCTTCTTAATGCTTACTTATTATCTGGAATATGTTTCATTACCACAGCCACAATTTTCTTTACTGATGAATATACACTGCGTGGCAATGTTGCTATAATTTTTCTCACAGATATGAACTACATTTATTGCTCTTGATCAACTGTCACATGAGCCATCTTTGCTCATTGTATTATTCTGCTTTTGTTGATGTGGTAAATTCCCTACATCACATCACCTGTTGTGTCATATTGGTGTTACCCTGCTGCCAGCTCCTGACATTACTAACTTCAAATGTAATGTAGCAAAAAGTTGTGTATTGTTTTACAGTCCACTCTTGAAATTATTTGTGTATGTGAATTTTGAGGAAAGTAAATTGATGTGCTCTAGAATTACAACTGTTTAATGCACAGAGGAGCAGAATTAATAGAAGAACTCAGACAGAAAAGGATCCGTGAACAACAAGAACAGGAACATCAGATACTTGAGAAAATAAAACGGAAGATGGAGAGAATCAAAGCAACTCAGCAAAAAGTTCAGGGAGCACTAAAGGAACCAACAAACCATTTTGCAGGTGAGTGTATTCATTTTAGAATAAATAAAGAAAAAAAGAGATAATTGATTTTGTGTTACACCAAGTATCTGCTGTTGTTTGAGGCACTCATTTTAATGACAGTGTAGACAATATAACTGTTGGTTGTATGTTTAAAAAACTGTTCAGTCTGTTGTGCTTAAGAAATTATTTATTTTAAAATATAAACTTATTTATAGGTAGTAAAGACTGTCTCTTTCTCCTGGTTAGTGAGAAGCTTGAAATTTGACATTTTGTATGCTCATCTATTTTCTTTTTAATGGATTGGAAAATATTTCATTAGATTGTCTCTCATGAGAGATATAGTGGCAAGTGCTTCACTGACTTCTGATTGACAAATTGGGATTGAAATGTTTTGTTTCTATAATATGTCAGTTCATTGTAAATGCACCAACTATTAGCTTTTGACTGATAATTGTGAAAATGGTGTATTACATTTCTGATGACTTTGCCAGGCTGTAGATATGTGAACTATTCCAACATCATGGTACGAAATGGATGGGTAAATGAACTATTGTAATGAGGATAGCGGTATTAAAAATTTAAACTAAGACTTAAACATCCAGTATGGTGCATAGTGTGCTGCTGCTGCTGCTGCTGCTGCTGCTACTACTACTACTACTACTACTACTCCTCTACTACTACTACTACTACTACTATTAAATAATTCACAAATTTGTATGTATTCAAGTGCAAGGGCTCCTCGAAATCAGTTGTTTGGATGATATATTATGACATCATATTTCTCTGTATACTTTGATCAAAATCATTTCAAATCTGTTCTCCATTTTTTTTATACAATATTCTTTAGTAACATGTTGAGAGCAGATGTTTTGGAATTCAAAATACTTTGAATGAATGAACAGATTCCACATAATGGTAACATTTTGTCTATATCCCACATTTTACCTTCAAGGCAGGCTTTTTTGACACATTCAGTGGTGCATACTGCTGTGCTAATGCTCACACCATTATTGTGCGCACCAGTCCTCCAGTCCTACCATGGCTGAATGTGATATATTCTTGTGCTGAAAGCCAAAGCAATAAAACTTTTGACAAACCTGCTTCTTGGTTTAGCATTAGCTTTTTATTTGTGAGTGTCGAGGTATTTACCCTAGCTTTGAATTTGGTTTTCATTAAATGCTACATGCAAATGTATTGTGACAAAAAATTGTCTATAGCCAACATAAATCTGATAACAAGAATTTCAAGGTGGAATATAAATAATGGAAGGAATAAAAGTAACACCTTATCATATTATTGATGGATATAAGGTAGTCTACAGACACTTAAACAAGGCTGAAAATGTTCCTAAGCTTTCAGGTAATGTCCTCATTCAAAGCTAACTAATACAGAACTCTCTCTCTCTCTCTCTCTCTCTCTCTCTCTCTCTCAACCAGCCAACTACATTTCGCCATTGAAGCACAGGTACAATGTATTTGTTGAGGACATTGTAGCCATGTAACTGTGTCGTCTTGTATTAGTTAGTGGTGAAATTGTCTGAAAGCTTAGCATTGTTTTCTGATTTGTTTGTGTGCCTAACGACTGCTCCACATTTCAACTGTAGATCAAGTTGATAGTCTATTCATTTCATTGTTCGAGTATAATAGAATTTATTATAACAAGTTAGTGGTTTTCCTGTTAAGACATACTGAAGTTTTTTAATACTGTAATTCATGTGACAAATCATGTCTCCAAATAAGTATGATCTTAAATCAGCAGTCCTCTTTGTGAAGAAATTTTTCCATATTTTGGTACTGAACACTGTTCTGTTTAATATACCAAGGTGAACCAAACAAATGGAAACATAGTCCCATTCTTGACGTGTAATAGACTGTTCATGTAAACAAATGTGTGGTACATCTTTCACAGCTCAGCCATTACTACTGGGCAACTGAATCGTTTTGTGGTGGTTTCTAGTTCTGTAGCTGCATGTTTGGTGGAGTTGGTGGTTTCTAGTTCTATAGCTGCATATTTAGTAATTATGGAGATTCTTGTGCCTAATTCAGAATCAGCAATGATTCAGATCACTTATAGGTGCAAGTGGGGTGTCAGATTTCTACTTTACTGGATAAAAAGGGAGGAAAAAAAAGATAATGTGTTCATTTCAGCTGTATAAAGTGAGGTTGTATTTACTGCACAACTGTTATGTCCAGTGTGACATGCCAATAACATTTGGTCTGAAGTTTCCAATTTAGATTTTCAAACTTCCTTTGTAATTTACATTAGAGACAATTATGGATTATTTCATACCCTGTGAAAATTACTATTGGGGTGCAACAATATGTATCCCTCAATCAAAGTAAGTGACTGACAATCATGGAGGAAACTATGTTGATGATTTGATTGCTGCAGCAGTGAAAGTTGTGTGTTTTTATTCTGGATATTTTGACATGATCCCTGTTACTATGCACAGTTTGGTGGTAATAACCGTATCATTACTGTGCACCATCACAACTAGTTCCATAAGTTCTGTCACATAAATAAATAAACACTGTGTACAGAAACAGTAGCAAACAACTGAAATGAGAACTGCAACTGTTTTGTTACTGGCTGCAAGTGTCATCTGCAACTGACAGTAGTTAACTGATTCTTGAGAGACTATAAAATATGACTACAGTGAAAGCAGCTCATTCTCTGGTTAATTGCTGTTATGGTAGCGTCATGCAAACAGACAGCTGTCAATCAATTTGTTGTTCTGATTCAGCTGTAGGAGAGAGCATCAGGAAATGTTATACTGCAGCATCAGATAGCTGCATATTAAATTCTGCACTTAAAATGAGCTGAAGTAGAAGGCTGTTTCAGACAAGTCTTGTCATAGCAGCTGCCTAATAGTTGTACTCCATGCTGGTGGTCACTCTCTCATTGCTGTGATTATAAGTATCCAATCAGATATTGGTGCACCATTTTATGTCAAGAACATGAACCTTGGAGTCCTCATAGTCAGTGTAAATTTGTATACATCACATAATGTTTTAGCTGTCAATCTAAGTTTGGTTCACCTTGAAATGTGAATTATAGTTAAGAAAGAGGGGGTATTTGAAAATAAAATGGTGTTAAAATAAAATGATATTTAAAAAGGAAGAGTTATTGTTTGCTGAGCATTAACATGACATTCATTTCTGACACAGCCGCCCCACTGGCTCGTTCCTCGAGAATGAGCTCTCCAGAGTCTCCACAGGGTTTCCACACACCTGTGGATGATGAACTGCCACCTCTCACACCTCGTGCAGGCTCCCTTCTGCAGGCACCAACCCCCAGTTCTGCAATAATGACTGTTTCACTCGATGGTTATCTTGAGCCCCAGCGTATGTCATTTGGGTCTCCCCCGACATCGGAACTACTTCCCCGTGCACCTTCCCTTGATGATAGTTTCCCAGTGTTTTCTCCTCCACCGTATGGGACAGTTGTAAGGCGTCGTTCGAGCCGAAGGCAGTCAAGCATTGGCCCTCCGTGGATGCCCAACCTGACAACTCCACGGCAGTCTGTGTGCCTGTCATCGCCGCAGTCCCATCACGCATGTAATGTGAACCATTAATTACCTGATACCATTTTGGTGTAAATATCACAAATGCTTGCTTTCATCATAGTTGTCTATTCTTGCTACATGAGGTAGCGGCAAGTGCTGATTTTTTTATCTCCTCTCAAGAAATACCACAGTGAACCATGCACAATATATATAGTTAGAATTTAGTTTATTCTGCAGCACTAAATGACTGCTTTTGTGAGCATGAAACATGTACATAGCATTGTAGCTGTATTAATCTCTTCCTTCTACACAGATTAATCATCATCGTGTTTTGTATTGAGTGTTCTCATTTTTACCACATTGGAATGAATGTCAATAGCCACAGAGATACCATTACTTTGTCATCATATGGGTAAACAGTACATGAAGACTAACACAGCATAAGACAGAACATGACAGCAAATTTATCAGTAGAAGAAATAGAGTGAAAATAAAACAAGAGATCAAGATAATATCATATCAGTGATTAGTCTAAGTGAATATGATCAGACATCAGTGAATGCCAGTTATATGTTTGGGCAAATTACTGTAAATTACTATTTAACTTTCATTAAGTGGTATTCCTAAGCTAAGATTTTCTCAGTTATTGTTCTTTACCAAGTGGTGGCGTTTCTGTTGTTTAGCTTTGGGGAGCATGTGGTATGTTAGGCTTGGCAGTGAGCTCAGTTTTCTGTTACCCAGATGGAAGATAAATGTTGCACCTCTGCACAAAGTTCTTCCTCCTTTAGTGCTCCACAGTGCAAAAGTAGTTCATTGATAGAAGAGAGATGGATTCTGTTTGTGATTCAAAGAAGAAAAAGATCATTTCTTCTCCCTGTGATTCATCCAAACTAGGCTACTATTGTTCATAAGTCATGAATGACAACCAGCAATATAGAATACTGCTGTGTGAGAGTTGAGTTTTCAACTCTTCAGTTCCACCTGATAAGAACTAAACAGTTGTTTGTAATTTGAGGTTTTCAACAATCAAATCCAACACCGCATCAAATATAGATTGTTTGAGTGGGTAAGCTAGGGAAGGAGTTTGGAAAGACAACTGCAGATGCTCAGCTGTGAAACATTTGACTATATGTAAACCTTGCCCTTGGAGGGGGGGGGGGGGATCTGATATTGAGGATGTAGCTTATAGTGTCAACTACAAACCACTGGAAAATCATTAATGTGCTGAAAGTAAATTGGGCTATGGAAGTTTGTTTTGATATTTGTACCATGATAATATTTTCCAAAAAGGTTGTATGCTGACTAACACTTGGTTTGAGTGACATGACATTGATGAAATGTGCATCAATTATGTTTAATTAATTAGTTGTGACACTTATATTAGCACATGGCAACAATCTTGAACAACAAACTGACAATGATTTTACAGTGGATGGTGCAGGTACTATGTTGGTCCAAATTCCAAACTACTGATCCTCCTGAAAATGAAATTAAGTCCAGTCTCTTCTGCTCTGACTGTGATATAGTGTTAACTTGTAACAGAAGCTTCAAGAAGTGGAGAGCACTTATTAAAACCAATATTCCAATTAATAGCATATAATTCTATAGCAAACTAAATATGCAAAAGAGAAATAATAATAATAGCAGTGTAATGAGTGTATACAGCCTTACTAATTAAATGAGTCCAATAGGGTGTAAAGTCTGAACCATCAATAGTGTGGAGATAATCAGCTATTCAAAATTTCACATTCTAGAATTTCATTCCATTATCCTTCAGGTATTTGTTCTTGTAACTTCCTTTACTAAGGAACGAATTGGTGCATCACTCTCGTACTATCTCTACTGAATTTCTTCCTTTTCCTTCCTCTAAGTTGCCTTTTTAGACTAAGTAAGAAATTATCAGTTCTCTGTTAATGCAGTACTCTATCATTCTCTCACATTTCAACTTTGTGTCTTCATCTGAAATCACACTTTCTTTCATCTGTTTATTGTTGTGTGTGGTTTGGGCTCTGGTTTGTCTCTCTCTCAGCTGCTTCTTTTATATATATTGCATTGTCCTTGATTTCTGTAATCTATTTAAAGCTGCACTTACTATTCTGTAATTCCTGTATTTTTCTCCAGATAATTCTGTTTCTGATGTTTTGATTAGTTGTTTGAAGGATAAGATGTGTTTATTCCGGATTGTTCTCATTATTGGTGCCATTTCTTTCTAGATTGTGTTCTTAGAAACTAGTCTCCATTGTCTGTTTTCTTGATAGTTATGCATACTGTAAGTTCATTGCTCAATGAGGGAAGGGGGATTGATGCAGAAAGTTGAAAAGGAGGGCAGATGACTCATAACCCAGGTTCTGAAGGTATGCAGCTGCTTCACAGACAAGGGGAGTTAAAATGTACTACTTTTCTTTCTTTAATTTTTTAGTGTAGTTCTTCATTCATTGTAAAATATTTTACTTGTCTGAAAATAGCAACAGTCTGGAAGAATGATATTCACATTTGTGTATAAGTAGTATGAGCTAGATTTCATGTTACAAAGTCAATCTGCAAATTATGAAGTGGCCTAAAGCTGTAGATAACAACTTTAAGTGTTGTGTATCTTGTATCAGGTTGTTTTATGTGCCATCTATGAATCAACTCAAACTGACAATAATTTTTCCGTATTTTGTTTTGAAGTTGCCCAGCTATTTGTTTGTTTCATATCAGTTCTGTGCCATTTGTAGTTTCTATGTTAATTCCAACATCTACATATCAAAACACTTGTTTCACACTCATAAGAATGATCTGACTATCTTGCAGTTGCTGTAGTTGCTGTGGACTAGATTATTAGATATTACTAGATGTATGATGTATTTATGAAAGTTTTGTATGTCTGGTGAAGTCCTTTCAGTGTAATTTTTACTATTTATGCATGAGGGCTTCTAAAATATTGTGGGAGTTAACCTGTTATGAAAGGGATTGAATGTGTTATCCTTGGTTGTGTCTTTGTGGTGTTACATCCCTATGGGCCATCTCAGTTTTTATATTTTATATTTTCTGTGTTGTTGTCAAATTTAGAATTTTTGCTCTTTGATTGCATCAAAGTAACTTTCATCCATTTAGTTATCTTTAAGTTTATGATCAGGTGAAACATCAGAAAACCAGTTGTGTTTTTGATTAATAATTTGATTGTTTTAGTTAATTTAATAAAATCTCCGTACTACTTATAATTTCTTCTCAAACTTTATTTGGTTAATATTTCTGTTTCTGTTTCTGTTTTGTTTTACTTTTTATTGTTTTTATCTCTAGAGGGTGAACTCGGGCGACAGCGCAGCCGTGCATTGTCTAAACGTGCTGGTAATATTGTCTGAAACATTACTGGCATTAGTGTGCTTGTTATGGGGTTGGTTATGGATTGTTATAACATATTTAAATATTTTGTTTTCACTAACCAGATGGTGCCAATTAGAAAGAGGGGAAGTTTGCCATGTGGAGAGGAATATATTACATCTGTGTAAACCTTATATAATGTACATATGTTGCATGCCTATTTCAGATATTGAATTTACTACATAAAACTATACATCTTGTACATACAGGTAGTATTATTTGCCTAGAAGAAACATTTAATAGGTATAAGAAATTGCATTGAAATTAATACTATTTGTCATTTTGTTGTTCAGTACAGAATAGATAGAGACTGTATATATTAGTGCTGTATTCCAGTACAGTTATGGTAAAACTAAAAAAAAAAAAAAGTGTTAGATCAGAATATCTCCTCACTACTTATTTGGCTGCTAATAGCAACAGCCCACATTAGCAGCCAAATAAGGGGTGAAAAGAATTCTCAGTATTTATACAGTGGTCACAGTACTCCTGTGAGACTTAAAGAAGCTGTTACACATTGCTGATTGTAATTTTAGTTTTATCTGATATGATTCATTAATTGAGTGGATTTGTTCTATCAGTTTCTATTTCTTTCTAGAATAATTTGATTTTGTAGTTAGTATTTATTTGAAATCAATAGAATTTTTCTGAAAGTTAATCAGTATGAACAAAATTTTGTGTACCATTAGAACCTGCCATCTTATTTCAGTTTCAATAAAGTGTACATTCTTTGTACAGTTTGTCTGCTGAGTCACTCAGGTGAAATGTGGAAAGAAAAGTTGCCCATAAAACTGATTACAATGATTATGAAAATAGATTGCTACTCATCATACAGAGGAGATGTTGAGTTATAGACAACAGAAAAACTGCTTTGAGCTTTCGACCGAAGGCTTTCTTCCAAAGTGGTAAACACGCACACATTCACACAAGCACTTAGGAGGCTGAGGTCAGGAGGGGGAGGGGTAGCAGGGTAGGGGTGGTGGATGGTATCCATTGGCCTCACTGCCCCAGCCACCTCCGCCATACACGGATTGCTGTCCCATTAGGCACAGTTGCTATATGCAGTCCAACCTCAGCGACCAGAGACAGTGGTTCTGTGTGTGAGCTGTGCTGTGGTGAAAATATATACACACACACCAAACAAGAAAGCGATGGTGTGCTGATAGACACAATAAAAAACATACTGTCTGTGATTTACCAACTGACATGTCTACACTGTGCAGCCTTCTATGTGGGAATGACCAGCAACAAACTGTCCATTCACATGAACGGACACAGGCAGACAGTGTTTGTTGGTAATGAGAATCACACTGTGGCTAAACATGCCTTGGTGCACGGCCAGCACATCTTGGCACAGTGTTACACCGTCCGGGTTATCTGGATACTTCCCACTGACACCAACCTATCAGAACTCCAGAGATGGGAACTTGCCCTTCAATATATTCTCTCTTCCTGTTACCCACCAGGCCTCAACCTCTGCTAATTTCAAGTTGCCGCTGCTCGTACCTCACCAGTTATTCAACAACATCTTTGCCTCTGTACTTCCGCCTCGACTGACATCTCTGCCCAACCTCTTTGCATTTACAAATGTCTGCTTGTGTCTGTGTATGTGCGGATGGATATGTGTGTGTGTGTGTGTGCGCGAGTGTATACCTGTCCTTTTTTCCCCCCTAAGGTAAGTCTTTCCACTCCCGGGATTGGAATGACTTCTTACCCTCTCCCTTAAAACCCACATTCTTTTGTCTTTCCCTCTCCTTCCCTCTTTCCTGATGAAGCAACCTTGAGTTGCGAAAGCTTGAAATTTGTGTGTGTGTTTGTGTGTTTTTTTATTGTGTCTATCAGCATACCATCGCTTTCTTGTTTGGTAAGTTAACAGCATCTTTGACAAAGATGCATTGGTACGTTGATAGAAACAATTACAAACACACACACAAATTTCAAGCTTTTGCAACCCACAGTGGCTTCATCAGGAAAGAGGGAAGGAGAGGGAAAGACGAAAGGATGTGGGTTTTAAGGGAGAGGGTAAGGAGTCATTCCAATCCCGGGAGTGGAAAGACTTACCTTAGGGGGAAAAAGGACAGGTATACACTCGCGTGCGCGCACACACACACACACACACACACACACACACACACACACACACACACACACACACATATATCCATCCGCACATATACAGACACAAGCATTTTGTAGGTTAGCATATCTCAATTAGTTATCCTGTATATATTTGTTTCTGTGTGCCTTTGTACTATATTGTCTGTGGAACACTCGTCAACAACCAGAAGAAATCTCTTTTCAGTAGACTCCACTTTTTCACTTCATTATACCAAAACAGATAACCATTGTTCTGTTGAATTGTTGCCTCGTTTCCTTTCTCTTTCTACTCTTCAGCAATATCAGTTTATGTCATACCTTTGTTATTTGTATGGACAAGTAAACTGCATCCAAAATGTGTGAAGTACAACAATTTTTCTATATAATATGTAAAAATATGATCTAACTCACAGTCAAGAAGTAAAAGAGAAAGCAGTTGAAACATTGGAACATAGACAAGGAGTTTAGAATTTGGACTGCGTTGCAAGAACATGAGACAAGTAAATAATGGCACTTAATACTTTGGAGATTGGCCACTTAGAAGAATATTGGGCCTAGGAAATTGGCCATTTATGCTGTTATTTAAAGCATTACTGGCATGCATGTAATTGATGTATTGTCAAGAGTAGTGCATACTAAAAAAGAACCAAGCTTTAAGATTTATTTTTCATATTTACTTTAGTTCTTTGATAGACAAAAAGTTTTAAAATAATGATGACAGAAAATATAAGTATAATTATCCTCCAAAGAAATAAGAGTGAGGTGAATTATTCAGCAATTTTTTCCTCTTGAGCTGACATAATTTCTTACTCATGCAACAAACATGACATATTTGTAGCAGAATTTCAACAAACAGCAAAACCTAATGACTACACGTATGAAATTACGTCAGTGAGTTATATTGGCTCTGCCATTCATGACAGCAGCTGATGTGTTTACTGATGTTTCTTTTGAAATAATGTTTTGTTGTTGTTGTGGTGGTGGTCTTCAGTCCAGAGACTGGTTTGATGCAGCTCTCAATGCTACTCTATCCTGTGCAAGCTTCTTCATCTCCCAGTACCTACTGCAACCTACATCCTTCTGAATCTGTTTAGTGTATTCATCTCTTGGTCTCCCTCTACGATTTTTATCCTCCATGCTGCCCTCCAATACTAAATTGGTGATCCCTTGATGCCTCAGAATATGCCCTACCAACATATCCCTTCTTCTAATCAAGTTGTGCCACAAATTTCTCTCCTCTCCAATTCTATTCAATACCTCATCATTAGTTATGTGATCTACCCATCAAACTTTAGCATTCTTCTGTAGCACCACATTTCAAAAGCTTCTATTCTCTTCTTGTCTAAACTATTTGTTGTCCATGTTTCACTTCCATACATGGCTACACTCCATACAAATACTTTCAGAAATGACTTCCTGACACTTAAATCTATACTCGATGTTAACAAATTTCTCTTCTTCAGAAACGCTTTCCTTGCCATTGCCAGTCTACATTTTATATCCTCTCTACTTCGACCATCATCAGTTATTTTGCTCCCCAAATAGCAAAACTCCTTTACTACTTTAAGCATCTCATTTCCTAATCTAATTCCCACAGCATCACCCGATTTAATTAGACTACATTCCATTATTCTTGTTTTCTTTTGAAATAATTCTGAAAAATGACAACAGAAGACAGCACCAATCAAGGGACAGTTAGTGAGACATTCACACTTTGTTCTCATATGAAACGAGTTTAGTTCTTGAGTGATAGGGGGCTTGTACGTGAAGAAAATTGTGGCCCAACATATACTCAGTCTTTTTAACACAAAGTTGTGGCATAAGCTATGATTGGGCTTTGTCTCTAAAGTGTTAAAGGAGTAACTGGTGTGCAAACCCAGTTGTTTCACCTTGAAAACAGATGTAATAAATACAGTGAAAAAAGCATTAGGATTTCAGAAACCAGAGTTACTGGTCTTATTCTGCAATTTCAGTAATCATAAACAATCTCAGTTGTTATTTTCAGCATTTTTACTTCCACTTTTGCTGCAAATGAAGAATTCTGTGTAGCCTGTACAACGAAATTGGCAGATTGGCAGGAAGAGATAATGTCTCATCACTGTACAGATCCATCAAGATCTTCTTTATGGGCAGTGCGGGTGCCGAGAAAAACCCAGGGAAGGGCTGCTGTCCGTGATTCAGGATAGCAAATTAATGCCTCTTTTAATGTGTGGTTTTATTTTCAACAAGCCCATTAGACTGCTTGTGATATGCTGTGGTATGAAAACGCTGGTAGCCACAAAGATGACACAGCTCATTGAATAGAGAAGACTCAGATTGTCTGCCCTGGTCAGTAGTGAGCGACACAGGGCAGCCAAAATGTGCGATCCAAGTGTTGATGAAAACTTTGGCAACAATCTCAGCAGATATATCAGCAGTAGGTTTGGCCTTGAACCACTGCATAAGTGTATCAGTTGGTGACATAATGTAACACTGTCCATCTGAGACTGGAATTAGTCCTATTTATCACCGTGGGGATTGGGGGTCCTGAATTTGCCAGGAGGGGGGAGGGGGGGCTGAGCATGGTGGCCTATTTCACTGTGTTGGCACGGGATCCATGCTCTGGTCCACGTGGTGCATTCTTTCTGCATATAGGGCTATATGAAACGTTTTTGTCACCTGACGTACAGCAGGTCGTACCACACACTGTGCGAGAGTGTAGATGAGATTGAAGATTTGTCTGCAAAAATGTTTCGGGACAGCTGGTCAGACTTGGTTGCATAACACATCATGCCAGACTGTTTTGGGAAGCCAGGAAAGTTGTGTTGCTCAAGTTTGCGGCCTGTGTCTGGGTCATGAAGGAGATTCTGTAAGTCTCCATCTGAGTCTTGCCCCTTGTCGATCTAGTTGTAATCAAGCCGATCAGAGGAAGATGTGATGCATGACAAATTGTCTGCAACAATGTTGTCAGTGCCTTTGACATAGTGCACATTGGTTGTAAACTGGGAAATGAAGTCGAGGTATCAAAAATGCCTGGGGGAGGGGTCTTCAGACGGGTTGCATAAACCGTCAGCTAGGGGATGGTGATGCATGTAAACAATAAGATGTCTGCCCTCTATCTCATCTCAAAAGTAGCAGATGGCCTCGTAGATGGTGTGTAGCTTACAGTCAAAGGTTGACCACTTATACTGAATGTCTGAAAGCTTACGAGGGAAAACCCGCAGAGGCTGGGGAATGCTGACTACCGCCTGTTGTAACGTGGCACCAATAGGATGTCACTCACATCCACTGTTATAGTAAGGTGGGTGTCAGGAGATGGAAAAGACAGTGTAGTCATGTGCAGTAAGTCACCCTTGATTTTTTAAAAGGTAGGATGTGTCACTTGAGACGGCATTTTCCCGCAGTATTCTTCCTGCACAGGACTTTGGTCAGGGGAAGGAGAGTCTCAGCTGTGTGTGGGATGTGTCTCCTGTAGAAAACCTGCATAACTGTTGGTAGATAAATCCAGAGGGTGCGGTCAGGCATCAGTGTAGGATCACTCTGCAGCCATGGGCATCACTGAAATGAGGACGGCAAGTTGCCTCCTAGGGTTTCTTCATGCAAACTACTTGTAGTTGCTGTTCTAAGGAGCTTTAGAGGTGCTGCACAGCCAGGCCTTAGTCGTCTCAAATTTGTTGTGAGTGGATGATGCCAGGAATAGGTCACTGATTATGCCCATGTCACATAGAGTGAGCCATACTGCTGGAAGGTCGGTATGGAATGGGGGCAGCTTAAAACAAGGCTGGATGGTGTAGAGACTGTCCATGGCTTTTACGTCTGTGACTGTCCAGAGCATGGCGTTGACCAACATGGCCGGCATGGGAGCAATGGAGCATATAGTATTATGCAGTTGCAGCATCTCGTGGAAGCGCCTGTCTGGTAGTAATGCAGAAGCATGCAACGCAGACAGTGTAGACGTCATGTCATATGGAACATAGACCTTGGGTAACGTACTGTACTGATGAGGAGGTCATGCAAATGAGTATTGTGTGGCTCAAAAACTGACACGGCTTGCATGGGATTTGTAATGCTCAGTCCATCAAACAGATGCATCCCGTCTCTGTGAGTGGTGTATAAGAGGCCAAAAGTATAACGCGGCTGACATGGATGAGATGTCGGACATGGGTTGGCACAATGTAGATGGAACAGGAAGCAGTGAATGCTGCAAAATTTCATGCCTATACAGCTTGTTAGCACTGTACACAGAATGCATCTAAGACCTGTGAGATGTGAGGTCTGTGGTGGTGGTTGGGTTAAACATGGTATGTGGTGCAGGAGGGGTATAGCGCTCCATGGTGACCTAGTGACTATGCGTCACCTCTGACTGACAAAATAAATATCACTGCCATATGCATTAGAGTGAACAATAATATCTCTGGTGGTTTCATATGTGTTGAACTTCCAACTGGTGTAGAGCACGATGTAATTCAGTCCAGTAAATAAAGTAAGGATGTGTCTACCACACTCCATGTATCATTTATTATGTATGGACTCCCAGTGGTACCTCATTTCCAAAAGTGAAGTTAGACATTTCTCTTTGCAGTCTGCAAAATGTCTTTCTTGATAGAAGAAAGAATTGAAATTGTGGAAGCATATGTGAAAACTGGTTCGATCAAGGAAGCTCGCAAAATTTTCGAAGTCAAGTATCCAGATAGAGGACTACCAGCAAAGATAGCAAATTTGTACACCAACAGATCTGTGCAAAATGTAAAATGACAAAGAATTCCTTCAGCTCACACACAGAAAGTTATTGCAGACATTCAGTGAAGAATTATTCAGAGCCCAAAGAAGTCTACATGTAAATTAGCCCAATAGGCACATATAAGTAGGAGGAGTGGCCAGTGGATATTGAAAAGTTCAATTTGAAGCCATATTGTGGGATGGTTGTGCAGCAGCTGCAGGAGGATGGCAGTCAAAAAACATGTAGAGTACTGCACATGGCTGTTGAATAACATCAATTATGGTTTGTTAGACCCTTTCCATTAAATCATGAGTGATGAAGCATGTTTTCATGTTTTCAGTCGTGAATTCACAGAACGCAAGGTACTGGGCAATGGACAACCCTAACATTGTGTGTCAGCAACCATTCCATGATGAAAAACTCCAACGTTTGATGCAGTGTAACAGAAACGTTTTTACACTACCCTCAACATGGTTGCATGTATTGAAATTATTGATACATTTCGTGCCTAATCCACTGAATATTAAAAAAATTCTGCTTCTTCCAGTAAGATGAGGCATCATACTACATGTCTGAGGTACCCCTGGAACAAGTCTAAGATGTCTTCACTAAGGAACGTGCTATTGGCAAAAATTTATGGCCGCCACATTCACCAGGTCCGCAGCTCATGGTCTTGTGGCTAGGGTTGCTGCCTCTGGATCACGGGGTCGACTCCCGACCGGGTTGGGGATTTTCTATGCCCGGGGACTGGGTGTTTGTGTTGTCCTCATCATTTCTTCATCATCATCTTCATCATTCTTCATGATAGTGGTTAAATTGGACTGCGTAAAAAATTGGAGTGTGAAAAAATTGGGACTTTGTAGAGGCGCTGATGACTGCACGGTTGAGTGCCCCACAAACCAAACATCACGTTCGCCAGATCTAACAATGTAATTTTTTCCTGTGGGGACACTTGAAGAGAAAGTTCTATGAAACAAATCCACACCCAATACAAGAAATGGAAGCCAGCATCACTCATGAAGTTGCCACCATCGATATCCAAAGTTTACGCTGGGTGTAACTGAATATGCTCGGATGTGCACAGCTGAGTATTGATGTTGCATGGGATCACTTTCAGTATCTTCTAGAAATATATTTTTCACTGTATTTTTCATTGTAAATAAATGGTAATTCCGTTTCAGACCTTCGTTTCTGTAATTACACTGCATTTCCTTTGTACTTACACGGGCTATTTTTATCTGCCCCACCCTGTGTAATAAAGTCAGCACACAGGATAGACACATAATAAAATTGTGAGTATTCTGTAAAAATCGTCTTTTGACAGAGCTTTACATTCCTGGTGATGTCATGTAAATAATCAGTTTTGAAAATGTAATGTAATTAGATAGGTCAAGAATCTACTCACAAAGTGGTGGCAGGGGAACACACATATAAAAGGTATTACATATACAACTTCTCAGAGTCAGTGGCAACTTCCTCAGGCAGGAAGAGAGTTGAAGAAAAAGGACTAACCAGAACCCCTGGGTCAAAGGAGACTACCCAGACAGGATGAGAAGGAAAGACTGATTGTTGGGATGGCACTGGGCGAGATATGGAAACCTGAGAGCTTACAGGTGGAAGCTGGGATAGTATAAAAGACAGAGAATAATGCTAAAACATCATACATGATTTAATGAGAGTGAAAAGCTAAGTACCTTGTATTTCATAATGGTGGGAAGGGAAGACAAAAAATAGACTGGTCAGAAAATGAAAGATGTAGAAAATTAAAATGAAATGAAGAAAGGAATAGTTATTGTGAAGAAATGCTGAGACCAAAGAAAGTAATGCAAATTAAGGGCAGGTGGTTGGCAAGAACCAAGGACATGTTGTAGTGCCAGGGGCCACCTGCAGAGTTCTGAGAAACCGGTGTCTGAGGGAAGAATCCAGATGGCACATATGGTGAAACAGGCAACAAAATCATGATTGCTATGTTGTAGTGCATGCTCTGCAACATAGTATTCTGTGTTGCCAGTATTCACTTTCTGTCTGTGGCCATTCGTCCTAACTGATAACGTGGTGGTAATCCTGCTGATGCAAAAGGTTGAAGAGTGTTTACATAACAGCTGATATATGATGTGTTGTTTTGCAGGTTGCTCTCCCTTTGATAGTATATGTTTCTCCAGTTACAGGGCAGGTGTAGGTGGTGGTAGGGGGGGATGCATAGGGCAAGTCAAGCAGTGGTGATAGTCACAGGGGTAGGAGTCATAGTGTAAGGAGAATGGTGCAGAAGGAGCATAGGTCAGACAAGGATATTGCGGAGATTGGGATTGAAATGAAAAGTTATTCTAGGTGTGGTGGGCAAAATTTCAGACAGAATGGATCTCATTCCAGGGCATGATTTTAGGAAGTCATGGCGCTGTTGAAGTAGCTGATTAATACATTCAAGACCAGGATAATACTGAGTGACAAGTGGTATACTCCTAAGTTGTTTTTTAGAAGATTCATATGTAACAGGATTGGATGTTGTAGGAAATCTGCTTGTGAACTAGGCTAATGTGATAATTATATCCAGTGAATGTTGAGGCAATAATGGTGGTGTATTGCTATAAAGAATCTGCATCTGAACAAATGCATTTGCCTCGAACACCAATCCTACGAGGAAGAGAACGTTTGATGTGAGGAGGATGTCAGCTGTCAAAATCTCAGTACTTTTGTTTGATAGTAGGTTTCAAGTGAACAGAAGTGTGTATCTGGCCTTCAGTGAGGATGAGATCAACATTAAGGAAAGTGCAAGGAATTCAGACAAGGACCATGTGAGATGTAAATCAAAGCAGTGGATGAAGGCTTATGGATCACAAGAAAGCCCCCTCCAAGCAACCCATGAAAAGGTTAGCATAGGAAGGAGCAAACTGTCATCTCCTTTATGCCTTATGTGCTAGTAAGCCTTGCCCCCCCCCTCCCGTACCACCTAAATTAACTGACACCTTGCCTACATCTTTACTAGTACTGATTTCTGTGCATGGATATGGGTCCATTCTTCCGATTCTTTAGCCAATTTGTTAGCAAAAGTGACAGCTATTTTGTTTCCCACCCTCCACTTACCTTGTTTATATGTAATTCTTTCACTTTTTTGTGCATTTGGTTTTTACCTAACTGTTCTGGTCAGATTACTGCCATCTCCTACATTACTTTATTTGCCAACCTGGTGGTTTACATTTTCTCCTATGACTTCCACTTTCTGTTTGCTCAGTTTTTAAAATTTTGCTCTTTCCACAACTTTTGCTATTGATTTTGTTTCTTTTCCAATCATTTTTTCATATCATAAAGGCCACTTTTCTGGTGAGAAATTCTTCCCCACTCACTATCTCCTCTTAACCCTTGACTGTTCTCACAATTTTTGTATGAATTTTGATTTTTCTGGTCTTTTTCCTTGCTTTTATCCCATTTTTCTATCTTTTTCCTCCCTCTGCTTCTCTTTCTTGCCACTCTCACCATCTCTGACACTCCTGATCCTCTTCTCTTGCCATAATGAATCGCACCACATACTATATTCATTCTTTCTGAAAACATGTTTTTGCACTATCAAAATTAAGGTCCCACATTATGTTTCTTGAAAGCTGCTTGTCCCTTGGTGTTACTCCAAAAGGCCTAACATTGAAAGTCCTTATTTCTGGATGTAATCCTACTCTACTGTGCACCAGCCTCCCACCTTTTCCTAAACTACTTCAACAATTGTGTTTCCTTTCCTGTCCCTCTGGAGCTCCCTAAACGACCACACCATCAACCACTACTCCTCCTGGAAAAACTGAGAATCCCCAACATCCTTAACATCCCCAAGCCTTCACCACTGCCTCACAGGCCAATAACAGCTCATAATCACAAAAACCAGTCACAACAATATAGCATTCTCGATCTCTTATCTGAAGCGCTCTCCCCTCCTGAATTATCTGTATTATCCAAGGGTCTCATTTTCAGCTCTAAACCTACATTTAATCAAGCTGCTTTCCTTCAAAAGTTATGTCACTGGAAATATCACTTTGTAACCCAATCTCAAAGTCTTTCCAAAAGCAAACATGACATTGAACCCTGCCTTGAACAGTTATGACCATGATACCCACTTGATCCACCACCACTACCTCAAAAGCTTCCCTTACAAGCCTTGTAATAACTCCTCACATCCAGCACTGCTTCACACCCTAAAACATGTCTCTATCATGTCCTCTACAGAAGTCCAGGCTCTTTATTCACAAAAATCTGATGACTCCATCATTCTCCTCCCAGCAGACAAGGGATCTGCCACTGTGGCACTTGACCAACAGGAGTATGTAAATAAAGGTCTACACCAGCTGTCTGACACCTCTACATACAGTATCTGCTATCAAGAACCAATACCTGTGATTCAAACTTACATGCAGTCACTCCTTAAAACCTGAGGCCCCCTAACACCTCAATCCATAGAACTTCGTACTGCACCCAAACCATGCACACCCACATTTTACCTTCTTCCCAAGATCCACAAACCCAACCATCCTTCTTGTCTCATAGTTGCTAGCTTCATAGCACCCACCAAATGTATATCTGCCTTAGTTGATCAACACCTGCAACCCATACTACAAAGACTTCCCTCCTATATTAAAAACACCAACCATTTCCTAGATCATCTGTAATCTATGACTGTCCCACTCCCACCACACACCTTGCTTGTCACTATTGATACCACCTCCCTCTATACCAGCATCCCCCATGGACATGGTCTGTCTGCTACTTAAAATTCCCAAGTCAGTGCCCACCTGATTCCAAACCTATGACATCCTTCCTGCTCACTTTAACCAGCTTTATACTAACCAAAAACTATTTTAACTTTGAGGGGCAGACAGACAAACAGATCAGGTTTACAACCATGGGACCTGGGTGACTCCTTCCTGTGCTAACCCATTCATGGATCGATTGGAGGGGGGCCTTTCCTGTGATCAATAAGCCTTCTGTCTCTGGTTTGGTTTAGATACAGTGATGACATCATTGCCATTAAAATTCCTGGAATCTCAAAATGCTTTCTTTCAATGAAATTTCACATGATCCTATTCCAGATCACATGCCACTTTCCTTGATATTGATCTCATCCTTACTGAAGGCCATCTAAACATTTCTGTCCACATTAAACCTACTAACAAAAAGACAGTACATACATTTTGACACAGCCTTGGTATTGGAGGCAAATATATTTGTTTGTTCAGATACAGACTCTTTACAGCTATACACCACCATTACCCCAGCAGTCTAATTCAAAAGCAAATTTTCCAGGCCATAACATCCAATCCTGGTAATGCTGATCACTCTAAAAAAACAACTTAGGAGTACCCCACTTGTCACTGTGTTATTCTGGTGTTGAATGCATTAATCAGCTGCTTTGACAAGGCTATGACTTCCCAAAATCACGCCCTGAAATGAGGTCCATTCTGTTTGAGATTTTGACCACCACAACTAGAATAGCTTTTCGTTGCCCTCCCAATCTCCACAGTTCTGTTGTCAGGCTCTATGCTCCTTTGCTCCTATTTTCCTACCCTATGGCTCCCACCCCTGCGACTGTCCTCACTGCAAGACTTGCCCTATGCACACTACTACCACCTCCACCACCTGTACCATCCCTGTAACTGGGAAAACATACTATCAAAGGACAGCCACTTGTGAAACAACACATCATATATAAGCTGTTAAAAAAAAAAAAAAAAAACACAAATTTAACTCCTACACACATGACCAACATAACCACAGTCTCTGAATGTTGAGTCAGGACAGTGTTTTTTTGTGCCTATCTGCAACTCAGGATCTCTGCTGTATGAGGAGTAACGCCTATCCATTTCACAATATTATCACGTTCCATCCTGATTTTCCACTATTCAATTCATAGGTATCATGCTCCCATATCCCTCGTGCCAATTATTGCCAGGACAGTGCTTCAAAAACAATGAAAAGTGAAGTGCATATTTAAAACAACGCAAAATCTCTAAGATCAGTGACAGTTTACAAGTGCTCGAAGCTTAGTGTGGTCTTCTGTGCCAGATGCTTTTAAAAGTTTCCATAACTAATCTCTGTCTTGAAATCTGTCAGAAAATCCAAAGAGGTTCTGGTTTTATGTAAAGTATACCAGCAGCAAGACGCAATCAAAACCTTGTTGTGATAGCTGTTGTAACGCTCTCAATGACAGTGTCACTAAAGCAGAGTTTCTAAATGTGTTTTTCTGTAATTTCTTCACCAAAGAAGATGCATAAAATATTCCATAATATGAATTCAGGTAGCTGCCAACATGAACAATTTGGAAGTTGATGCTCTTTTTGCAGTGAAGAAAATTAAGTCGCTTAATAAAGGAAATTCTTCTGGTCCAGACTGCATACCAATTTAGTACCTTCCAGAAGAGTGGGCAGATGAAATAGCTTACTTTTAGCAGTCATCTAGGGGACTGGTACTTGAACCTCATCCAGCACACAGTTTTAATCTGCTCATCATCATAAAGAAATGTGCAGGAAGGCCAGGTACCAATATTTGTCTCACACATGCAGTCCCTGAAGTTCAGCAGGGTGGGGGATCAATTTTGGACTGGTATCCTGTACCAATTTTGGGCAACACTGCTCTATCCAGAGTAACTTGAAGTCTGCACAGAACTTGGAGAAGATTTTCCAACTTATATTCTAGTCTTACAGTCAATATTTCAGTGACAGGTTCATCATTCAAGACAATAATATCTGAGCAAAGCGCAACCTCAAGTAGTATGTACTACCTATAATAATATGCGACTAAGAGAGAAACATTTCTTTATGTTAAGTGCTTGATGACGCGTAGAAATGAAATCGTGAAGAGCAAAATTAAGAGCAGAATCTGAAAGCCTGGTTGACCTATTAAAGGCCCCAGGAATGAAAATCAAAAGAGATATTGTAAAAGTGGCACTTTGTTGTGAATTTTAATGTTGGGAACAAAGCAAAACTCTGAACTTGCAGAATCATGCTATACCCTTTTGAAGAATGAGTAACTGAAGACGCAAAACAGTATGCAATTTTGTATTCATTACCAAATACTAACAAAGCTTGGTATATCAGTTACCCTTAACAAATATTACAGTAATATGTGTACTGCTGAAACAAAAGTTGGACAAACATAATCTATGACAGGTCAATGACACTTACGAATCATTCCATACATTCAGAATAAACTGGAATTATACAGCAGTATGTTGTTTCTTGTATTGTGATTTGCAAAGAACTAAGCATTGAATTAGCAATACTCCAGTAAATGCCTTTATTCTTTCAAGAATCAAACTCTCATGTATTAAACAGCTTCAAACATCTGATTATGTTACAAACGAGTTAATGTGTTTAATATCTGATGTTAACCATGTAAGCAAGAAAAGTTTGGAAAATGGTTGAAATGCTGCAGAAAGTTTCTTGGAAGTCATTAAGGCTTTCATTATGAAATACTGGCTCAATATAATCTGGGTAGTATGTGTTTCATTTTAAGCAAAAGCTAGTTATTCTTGCACCTCAGTGTTTATGATATCATATCCCTTTAAATGTGTGTCATACAATGATCTAATTTTGTAGGTACATTCAGTGATGTATTTAGATACTGTCTGCAAACTGTGTTATAAATAGACAGTAATAAAGAAGTAATAATTAAAACATTGTGTCAGATGCTGCAAAAATGTAATAAGGGATAAACATTGTTCGTTTAGTCGTTTTGTGGAAAAGGGGGGGGGGGGTATATTAGCAAGAAATAGTTTTGTGGGGTCCCTCACATTTTGTGTAAAGTTTGTGGGAAGTTTACTAAATGCTTTCATTCTAAGATATTGCATGAATGAAGTCTGGGTATTTGTGTGCCATCAATTATGCCGCCTCAAGGTAAAAAAAACACAGTTTTTAAATTTTATATTTGTCTTATTGTATTAAACTTCTAATGTATACACAGCTTAATGAGTAAATTATGACAACATTTTAAATTTGTAAATCGGTGAATAATTGCGTGAAATATTGAAAATCAAATGTTTGTTGCCCTTAGAAGCTGTTAGATAGGCAGTCTGCAACTGTTGATGGGTTGCATGTACACGGATAAATAAAAACAAGTTTACCAGGCTCTTGTTTGGTGAACATTATGCACAGAAAATAAAGAACAAATATCTTCTGATATTGCCTGTTTAAAGACCATCGATGTTCTTTCTGATACTTATTAAATGAGTGGAGTGGTTATTTCCTTCATGCTCTGATTATGCGATTTGTCTTGCTCCATTAGAGGGGAACCTTTGTGTATTAATTCTAGAAATCTATATGTTTACCATATTTTTTCTTCTGTGATGAATGTGGTAGTTTTATCTTCACAGTTAAAATGCAGTTCTAACACATTAATTAAATTTTATGACCAAAGCACAGTCTACATCACTTATTTGTATTGGAAAGACCAGTTTCAACTGAATTAAGCCATTCTAAGATCTAAAATAGGGATAGGGTGAGAGCAGCCAGAAGAATCAGCTGCTGTGAGAGATAATATGATTTTGGATCTGAAGATGTGGCCATACCTAATCATTACAGTAAAAATACATGATCTAGACTGCTCTTTGGTCACAGAGCTACTAAACTAGATTACTGTTTTCTCAAGGTGCTATAATTTTGTCTCTTATTACAGTAACTGAAGATATTTGGAGATAAGATGTGTATATATAAAATTGCTGATGTATATTTTCAAATTTCAGACAACTTTTGCAAAGGCTTATCTCAGTCTCTTTTAACAATAAATGTTGTTGTGTGTAACACTTCCTTATTTGATTGTCCACTCTATGTAGCCTCATGCTTTCAGTGTTCCTAATGCTGTACATGCAATTAACATAAAGACATGCTTGCATATACTGCTAACCTATTTGTTATA
Organism: Schistocerca cancellata; assembly: GCF_023864275.1. NCBI lineage: Eukaryota > Metazoa > Arthropoda > Insecta > Orthoptera > Acrididae > Schistocerca > Schistocerca cancellata. The sequence continues at coordinate 607,340,213 of NC_064631.1, read as the reverse complement.
TGTAGGAAAATTCTACAAAATTTGGTTATGTAACTATAATTTTGCTGTCATAACTTGGTGTGTTGCATATACTGCTAACCTATGTGTTATATGTAGGAAAATTGTACAAAATCTGGTTGGGTAACTATAATTTTTGCTGTTTCATAACCTAGCTTGTTTTTGTGCAGTTATTTAGTGGCCTGTAGAAAGCTAATTTAACTTAAGACGCTAAATTATTTATGCTGATGACAAGAGCCAGCTGCAAACTATTTGCAAATAATTAGCCAAGTTTTACTTCAGACGTAATTAAAAATACACCATTTAAATATTGGCAAATGTTATATAATGTTCAAAAGATGTTTTTGTTGTTTTTTATTGTTAATTAAAAAATCTATGTTTTAGATAAATTATGTGTCATAATTTATCAAAGTAAAGTCTTGCAGTAAATAGTCCATGCCACCAATCTGCTAATATCATCTCAGCTTTTGAGACTCTGTTTATTACTTTCCTCATGACAGACAACTATATCATAGTTTTTCTATTAGCATAAGTACAGTCAATTCAAATCTTGCAGTGTATAGTGTTGTTCTGTCAGACACACTGTATTTTTCAGTGTGATGTGGACAATATCTTCCTATTTTGTTTCTGATCAAGGTGATTTTACTGTGTGGATGCTTCTCTGATGAGCAAGTCATAAAATAATAATTTTCATTTTCAGCAATTCGCTCTGGTGACTATTATATGTTTGAGGAATTTGATGATGAGGACATTCTAGATGCAGATAAAGATGAATCAGATGATTTTGATAATCAATTTGATACTGATAAAAGGAGGGCTACTCTTGGTGAGGTAAGATAGACTTTGTGGCACTGGAATAAATTTTCATTAATTATGGTACAAGAAATATTATACAGTTCAAAGAGAACAAGAAAAGTTGTTGCCTTGCTGCAGAAAAATGAACAGTTGATGATTTGAGCATATGGACAAAATATACAAAATGTCAGATTTTTTTCATTTACCATGCTTTTATATAGAACTTAGTAAGAAGAGTATGCATATTTCTGCAAGAAAATTGGGAGATGTACACATCAGCATATAAATTGTTAATTTCATCAGATCTCTAAATAAAAATGTTCTTTTTCCTCAATGGTTATAAGTATCATAAAATATATTAAGTGGGCTCTTCTTCCCTTTCTCAGTATTTATTTCAGGTTCACCGTATAAGAGATCCAGGTCATTTATTTGATGCAGGTATTGATTAAGTGTCATTCTTAGTGATACTGTATACATTTTGTAAGCCTACTACATTTCTAGAATTTGATTCTTGTAGAGTTAAAACCAGTTCTTCTTAAGAATGTGATGTTTGTTGCTAATTTTTTATGGTCTGAAGATAACCCTCTTGTTGCTAGCAGAGGTTGGAGTCCAGCTCGATCTCAGTCTCACTATTTACTTTTTCCCATTTTGAAACTTATTTTCCCCTTTTGATGTGTGTTTTTCAGCACTTTAATTTACTTTCATAAAATTTCACCCAAGTTGACTCTCTTCATATTTTACTGTTGCTCCATTAGTTTTTGCATTCAGCACTGTTCCTTTGAAAACAGAGGTGAGCACACAAAAAGTCTTTCTTTATAGGTATCGTGGTTGTACGGCTGATGTTGCAACAGTTGTCAGCCTTATTTTAAAGTAATTGCAAACTATTTTTTGCAGTGTGTTTTGGTTCCTTGTGCTATGGCACAGATATTTTTTTTTTAAATTTATAATAGAGCACCACCAGTATGTAAACAATCTTTTTCTTCCGTATATGATTGGAAATTGGGCCTATAACATCTCAGTGTTATTGGCACTTCTTCACAGACCAAGCCGTCTTCTTCTTCTTATTTTTTGCTGCATGACTAAAATGTTCCTCTTGATACTGTGTGCTTCTTGGCTTTTATTTCACAGCACTGACTAAACTGCATAAAAAAAAATTGTGCCACTTGGACATCTGCAAATGAATGTGGGCTCTGATTCAAGGGAACAAGTAATAAATCTTATTACAAAAAAAAAAAAAAAAATTAAAAAAATTAAAAAGATCTTCACTGTGAAATAAACACAAAACAGTGAGCAAAATAAAGGCAGTCTGCTCAGAAGTGCACAGCTGTGGAATCAAAATCTGCTGGTGGATAACATTCAATCTTGAGTTGCTCCATCGTGTGCATTGAAATGTGCCTGGATCGGTTCTCCTTTGCATGTTGCTCCTCCTGAGGCCATCCAGTGTGAAGAAGATTCCTACAGTGAGGCACAGCAATTTTCAACTAATTCGAAGTCCATTCGGTGGAGTTGATATCGACAGATATCTCGGACAATTCCGTACTGTCGATTGCTGCCTCCTAGAGGAAGGTGTCCCCGAGGTGGGTAAAGTTTGCACATACATTACCACCTCGAAAGGTGAATGCGTCACCGAAATGTTGACTGTAAGCTAGAAAATGGTTTTGGGGCAGATTCTCCTAATACTGCACAGCCTTCAAGTTACACTTGATAGATAGGGACTGGCCAACATATGTACAGCTTTTTTTTATGATGGCCATTGTCTTCTCCTTTTCAACTTTTGTAGTTCCTCATTCATCCAGTCGTCTTCCTGAAGGTACCTCGCATTCATCGTATCATTAAAATCTTGCATCGATCTTGTAGGTGGTCTTCCACGTTTTTTTTCACTCGGCTGGTTCCGATTCAGATTCTTTATTGATCATTCAGCATTATTACATGCAATAGACTTCGTCAGTTCACTTAACCTATTAATTTTACAAAATAAATTTTTAGATATTTAAGTTGATATTGGGCATTTCTAAAAATTCTTCTAATGAATAGAATGGATTAGTTAACAAGAAGTTATGAACATTGTCTTTAAATAATTTGTCAGGCTTGATTGACTCATTTTTAGACAATTTGTTATATATAGTTTTGGCTACCACTTATCATCCATTTGTGGAGGTGACTGTACCAAGTTAATATTTTGCTGCCTATGACATTGAGAATGTTGTCAATTTCTCCTATAATTTCCTGGATTCTTTCATTTCTGAATGTGTTCCAATCTGGAGACGGGACAACTCGTTCACAAAAAACAAACTCGAGAGTCGTCAATTTATTTACTCCTTTTTGTATTAGCTCTCACGTTTCAGAGTCTTTTACGGTGATATTCTTTACGATTGACTTGCACTCTATAGTAAGGAATTAAGTTGGCCAATCACTCTTTTTCCTTGCACCATTTCAATTGTGATGACTTACATTCTTCTTCCATTTGTTATAAAAATGACGCTCAAGTATTTAAATGTGCAGAGATTTTTAATTGAGCAGAATCCTACATTCAAGTCTTCTTATTTGTCTTCACCTGCTTTTTGAGTCTTCTTCCTGAAAGTAAAGCATACAGTATTTCTACTCGTACAGGGATTCTCATTCCGCAACATTTCTTCTTCCAATTCTGCAAAACTTTATTCTTTAAAGAAAGGTGGTGGTAATGAGCACCATTGTCTTAGACCCTTATTTGTGGAGAATTCATGGGAAGTTTTGTTACCCACTTAAACTATACTATTGTAATCCTCATAAGTTTCTCATTACCTGGACATACCTGTTACCAATATCAAAATTTTGCACTGCCAACCACAAGTTACTTAGTTGAGCTGTATTGTTTGCCTTCTGCAAATCAATAAATGTTAAGTGAAGAATCGCTCCTCTTTTCGGCTTTATTTCAATTAGGTGTTTAAGAGTGGATGTGCCATGTGTTCATGAGGTCCTGCTCTTAACCCATTCTGTTCCTCTGACACTGTTATTTGCACTTCTGTTTTATGCATTATTACTTTTCCTTGCAATTGAGCTGTTGTATGCTAATTCCTGTATAGTTTGCACAATCATGCCAGCTTCTTTTTTAAGTATGAATGGAATAATTGCTCCCCCCCCCCCCCCCTCACCCCCCCCCCCCCCTCCCAATTCATTTGATCGTTCTTCACCTTTTAAACATCCGTTAAACATTTCTGCCAGCATTTCTAAAACTGCTGAGTTCAGGAGTTTTGCTAGTTTTGCCAAGCATTTAGGTTTTCCATTTGCCATTAATTTGTGACATTTAATTTGCTTATCTTCTCTTATTCTCTCCAGTTTTATAACTGGCCTCACATGCTACAAGAATTTAGCTGAGCCATTTCTCAACTCTTCAATATTACAACTGATATTATTTAATTGAGTTCAATTTTTGTCAGCTGCTCCTTTACAGTGTAAGTTTTGTTTTTAAGGAAAACAGGTTCTTGCTATGAATAAGAAATGATCTGAGCCACTAACAATATTGCACTGGTGTGTAAAACTTAAGGATGAAAGGACAGCAACTTTTGCGTGGTGTGTCACTGCCAAGTAACGTAACTCGATAAAATGAGAACTGTACAGAGGAAGAACTGCTAGAGTGTAGTACAGAAAGCAACTGAAAGAAATATCAGTGAGATGAAAAGAAATTGTAATGCAGGAGAACAGAACAGTATAAAATGCAGTTTACAATTCCATGCATATCAGAGATTACGATACTATCAAACGATGTTTACACAAAATTATATATGTGCAGAATTTTAAATTGTAACATTGCTAGCTCACCATATCTATGAAAACTAGTTGACTTATGATGAAGCTAAACCAAAATGTGCCAAACATAATGTAAACATAGGTTGAAATTATCCTTTATGGAATTACTGCACAGAAGTGTGAAAGCAAGTGAAATGGAACCCACTATAAAGATAAAGGATTCATGTTAGGAACAAAAGTTAAACTGTGATTGTAAAATAATTAACAGAAATTATTGAAGTATTGTTATCAATGTATATTTTGTGAAATTTTAATATAAGAACAATGATGTTTCGACAGGCTAACTATATCAGAAATATTGTCATGACTTGCTAAACCAAAATGTGCACCCAGTTTTGTGAAAGCATATAAATCTCAATTTTAAGTTTAATTATTTTCAATTTAAACAGTACATAAATTGATGTAATTCTTGGCTCTTATATGAGGACCTATAGCGTAACCACAGGGGGTCAGTTTTCAAGCAGTTAGTATACAGTTAGTATTTTGTCAGTCTTACGTCAGTTTTTGGGTATTAGCCCATGTCAGTTTTACCAGTGTTGTGATGCAATAAACATATTTTAAAAGTATTTTGTGTGAGTCAACTATGTTATTTTTTGGTGAACTTGACGCAAATTGTCTGATGCATAAAACTGGATCCAGATGACACTTTAAATGGAAGAACTATATTAAAACTCTGTCACAGGCCTCATCATCTTTAAAAAATCAGCAGGTTAAGCAGTTGGAAATTAGTCACTACAACTGATTACTTTTAAAGTGCCTGTTTCATTCAAAGACAGTAATTACCCTCAAGTCACTGTGATTCCCGATTGCCCTTGGCCGTTACTAAAGGTGGGATGCCATTCTTAATAGGTCGTGTGATCACAACAGATTGGGCTGCATGCTCTGCATTGTGCTCCCATATTAGCCATAAGGTTAGTAAGTAGTTCTTGTGGTAAGGTGCTCCATTTCTCCACCAGTGGAGTTGACAACTATTGTATGGTGGTTGGTGCATGTGGACGTGCTGCAGTAGGTCTCACGAACACACTCCACATGTGCTTGGTGGAATGTAAGTTGGAGAAACAGGCAGTCCAGTCCATTCGCTGAATATTGTTTCGTCCCAGGAGGTGCTCCGCCTTGCACTCGTGCACTAACATCCATAAAAATTAAGTCGGCGTCAAAAACACCCCTGAAAAGACACACACAGGGAAAGAGTACAGGTCACAATAACACTGACTGGTGAGGTCTATAAGCCCATGCAACATTATGCCTCATAACACCTGGGCCACTGAAAGTATCATGTTCCACAATACTCCCTGTTCCCTCATATAGCAAGAAGTGGAAATGTGTAATGCACCCAGTAACATTTTGCAACATGATTATTTTGGTGATCCAGGTGTTATGGCATGGGGAGACATACTGCTGCATGGGAATATTCACCTCCCAATCTTTGAACACTGTACACTTGCGACTGAACATTATTGTATCACTGTGTTCCTTCCATGACTGTGTCTTTCCACAGTTGGTGGTGATGCACAACCACATCAAACAGCTTTGTTCGAATGAGATGATATTCGGCTACTGGACTGGGCTGCTGTTCCCGACTTAAATCCTTCCAAGTACATCTACATCTACATGATTACTCTGCAGTTCACATTTAAGTGCTTGGCAGAGGGTTCATCGAACCACAATCTTACTATCTCTCTACCATTCCACTCCCAAACAGCGCGCGGGAAAAACGAACACCTAAACCTTTCTGTTCGAGCTCTGATTTCTCTTATTTTATTTTGATGATCATTCCTACCTATGTAGGTTGGGCTCAACAAAATAGTTTCGCATTCGGAAGAGAAAGTTGGTGACTGAAATTTCGTAAATAGATCTCGCCGCGACGAAAAACGTCTTTGCTTTAATGACTTCCATCCCAACTCGCGTGTCATATCTGCCACACTCTCTCTCCTATTACATGATAATACAAAACGAGCTGCCCTTTTTTGCACCCTTTCGATGTCCTCCGTCAATCCCACCTGGTAAGGATCCGACACCGCGCAGCAATATTCTAACAGAGGACGTATGAGTGTAGTGTAAGCTGTCTCTTTAGTGGACTTGTTGCATCTTCTAAGTGTCCTGCCAATGAAACGCAACCTTTGGCTTGCCTTCCCCACAATATTATCTATGTTGTCCTTCCAACTGAAGTTGTTCGTAATTTTAACACCCAGGTACTTAGTTGAATTGACAGCCTTGAGAATTGTACTATTTATTGAGTAATCAAATACCAATGGATTTCTTTTGGAACTCATGTGGATCACCTCACACTTTTCGTTATTTAGCATCAACTGCCACCTGCCACACCATACAGCAATCTTTTCTAAATCGCTTTGCAACTGATACTGGTCTTCGGATGACCTTAGTAGGCGGTAAATTACAGCATTATCTGTGAACAACCTAAGAGAACTGCTCAGATTGTCACCCAGGTCATTTATTTAGATCAGGAACAACAGAGGTCCCAGGACGCTTCTCTGGGGAACACCTGATATCACTTCAGTGTTACTCGATGATTTGCCGTCTATTACTACGAACTGCGACCTTCCTGGCAGGAAATCACGAATCCAGTCACACAACTGACACGATAGCCCATAGGCCCGCAGCTTGATTAGAAGTCGCTTGTGAGGAACGCTTTCCGGAAATCTAGAAATACGGAATCAACTTGAGATCCCCTGTCGATAGCGGCCATTACTTCGTGCGAATAAAGAGCTAGCTGCGTTGCACAAGAACGATGTTTTCTGAAACCATGCTGATTACATATCAATATATCGTTCCCTTCAAGGTGATTCATAATGTTTGAATACAGTATATGCTCCAAAACCCTACTGCAAACCGACGTCAATGATATAGGTCTGTAGTTCGATGGATTACTCCTACTACCCTTCTTAAACACTGGTGCGACCTGCACAATTTTCCAATCTGTAGGTACAGATCTATCGGTGAGCGAGCAGTTGTATATGATTGCTTAGTAGGGAGCTATCTGAAAGGAACCTAATCGGTATACAATCTTGACCTGAAGACTTGCCCGTATCAAGCGATTTGAGTTGCTTCGCAACCCCTAAGGTATCTACTTTTAAGAAACTCATGCTAGCAGCTGTTCATGTTTCAAATTCTGGAATATTCCATTCGTCTTCCCTGGTGAAGGAATTTCGGAAAACTGCGTTCAATAACTCCGCTTTAGCGGTACAGTCGTCAGTAACACTACCATCGGCACTGTGCAGCGAAGGTATTGACTGCGTCTTGCCACTTGTGTACTTTACATATGACAAGAATTTCTTCGGATTTTCTACCAAATTTTGAGACAATGTTTTGTTGTGGAACCTATTATAGGCATCTCGCATTGAAGACCGTGCCAAATTTTGTGTGTCTGTAAATTTTAGCCAATCTTTGGGATTTCGCGTTCTTCTGAACTTCGCATGCTTTTTCCGTTGCCTCTGCAACAGCGTTCGGACCTGTTTTGTGTACCATGGGGGATCAGTTCCATCTCTTACCAATTTATGAGGTATGAATCTCTCAATTGCTGTTGCTACTATATCTTTGAAATTGAGCCACATCTCGCCTACATTTGCATAGTCAGTTTGGAAGGAATGGAGATTGTCTCTTAGGAAGGCTTCTAGTGACACTTTATCTGCTTTTTTAAATAAAATTATTTTGAGTTTGTTTCTGGTGGATTTGGAAGAAACGGTATTCAGCCTAGCTACGATGACCTTGTGATCACTAGTCACTGTATCAGTCATGATGCTCTCTATTAGCTCTGGATTGTTTGTGGCTAAGAGATCAAGTATGTTTTCACAACCATTTACAATTTGCGTGGGTTCGTGGACTAACTGCTTGAAATAGTTTTCGGAGAAAGCATTTAGGACAATCTCGGTAGATGTTTTCTGCCTACCAGCGGTTTTGAATAAGTATTTTTGCCAACATATCGAGGGAAGGTTGAAGACCCCAACAACTATAACCATATGAGTGGGGTATTTATTTGTTACGAAACTCAAATTTTCTCTGAACTGTTCAGCAACTATATCATCGTAGTCTGGGGGTCTGTAGAAGGAGCCAATTATTAACTTAGTTCGGCTGTTAAGTATAACCTCCACCCATACCAATTTGCACGGAGTATCTACTTCGACTTCACTACAAGATAAACCACTACTGACAGACACAAACACTCCACCACCAATTCTGCCTAATCTATCTTTCCTGAACACCGCCTGAGACTTCGTAAAAATTTCTGCAGAACTTATTTCAGGCTTTAGCCAGCTTTCTGTACCTATAACGATTTCAGCTTCTGTGCTTTCTGTTAGTGCTTGAAGCTCAGGGACTTTCCCAGCACAACTACAATAATTTACAACTACAATTCCGACTGTTCCTTGATCCAAGCACGTCCTGTATTTGCCATGCACCCTTTGAGATTGCAGCCCACCCCATACTTTCCCGAGGCCTTCTAACCTAAAAAACCGCCCAGTCCACGCCACACAGCCTCTGCCACCCGTGTAGCCACCAGCTGAATGTAGTGAACTCCTGATCTATTCAACGGAACCCGAAACCCCACCACCCTATGGCGCAAGTCAAGGAATCTGCAGCCAGCACGGTCACAAAACCGTCTGAGCCTCTGATTCAGACCCTCCACCCGGCTCTGCACCAAAGGTCCGCAGTCGGTTCTGTCAACGATGCTGCAGATGGTGAGCTCTGCCTTCATCTCGTAAGCAAGACTGGCAACCTTCACCAAGTCAGATAGCCGCTGGAATCCAGAGAGAATTTCCTCAGATCCAAAGCGACACACGTCACCACCACCTGCAGCTGGCTGCACCCTGTGCTCTTCATGGCATCCGGAAGGACCCTTTCCACATCAGGAATGACTCCACCCAGAATGCACACGGAGTGCACACTGGATTTCTTCCCCTCCTTCCCCTCCTTAGCCGCCATATCCCTAAGGGGCCCCATTACGTTCCTAACATTGGAGCTCCCAACTACCAATAAGCCCACTCTCTGCGATTGCCCGGACCTTGAAGGCTGAGAATCATCCTCTGAAACAGGGCAGGCAGCTGCATCTGGCTCAGCCAGAGACAGTACCTGAGTATGTGTGGCATGCTTTGGGAAGATATACTGTGTCCCAACCACATGCACCAGCAACCATCCACCAGTTGTCAACCGCCCTGGTGAAGCAATGGAACACTTCACCACTAGGACTTCTTATCAACATCTTGGCCAGCGTGGGAGCACGTCACAGTTCTGCTTTTGCAATCCATGGTGATCATGCACCCTATTTGCCTATTTAGAACCAAGTCCCATATTTTGTAATGTTCAAGGGACCATCAAGAATTGCAGTAACCTTAGTGTAATTATTGTATTTGACTAAAGTGTCATTTTTGTTAATCTCGTTGCACATTTCTTTCAGTTACCTTCTCTTAATATTGTTGCAGTTCTTTCTATGTATGTTCTAAGTTTCATTGGGCATGTTACTTGGCAGTGATACTTTATCTGTAAGTTACTTTTGTTCTTATGTTTTGCAGTGCGCAATCAACGATTGATTTTAAGTTATTTGTTTGTTGCATTCATGTACAGTTGTGAATACGTTGGTGTAAATAGCCTTCTGATAGACGCGCCTTCTAGTCGGACAAGGGCAGTCGCGCGTATCTTGCAGATACCACTTGTTGTTAATAAACTTTTTCTTTTTAAAACATTACATTTTTATCATAAAAGTAATATTAGGTATTATTCATGGGTTATACAAACAAAAGCAAGGTAAAAAAAATTATTTAAAAATAAAGCTATGTTTCAAAACACACATTTTCTTCCCAAAGCTTCTCGAGGTACTGATACTTACTTTCCATGTTCGAATGTCAAATTTATACAAGATTGTGCTTGAAATTTTGATTTCTCAATATACTAAAGTTATTTAGAAGTTGAAATACATTCAATGCAAACATTTCTTGAATGATGTAAACAAAATATACCATTCATATACCTCACATTTGAAACGGGTGATTATTTAAAAGCTGAAATACAATCATTGCAAACATTTCTTGAATGCTGTAAACAAATAAACTGTCCACATATTTCACATTTAAAATGGAGTGATTCTCATTTTCTTGCTAACTAAGTGTGGTCGACATCTTTTCTTCAGAGGCTCCTGAGGTTGATCTTCTTCTCCTCTTCCATGTAGCTGTTGGTGTTCATCATCTGTGTGCAGCACATTTAGAACTTGTGTACAGAGGTCTCAAGTTACTTTAGTACTTCTCCTTTTTACATGTTCCTGCACAAGCTGGTTTGAAAGATGTCTGAGGTATTTTGTCCTCTTGAGATTATTGCTGGTGTTTCACCACTGGAGGCCATTGCTTTGTGTTTCTCACAATGCTGAAAGGCCCACAAAGTTTGTTGACAGTGTCAATGTCTCCTTTTGTGTGATTGTAAAAAGTTATAATTTCTGGTTTCTAGAGATCACCTGTTACTTCATCGAATTTTCCATCATTATGAAGGCTGGATATACTTTTTTTGGCACATGTGAAACAAGTGTTGCCTCCCTGTGGTTACAGGGTCCAGGCAGACAAGTTTCTTAGGTTAGAGCCAAAGTCCAGACAGCCAACAATCAAGATAAGTAGAATATAAGAAACTTCATGTGCAGTAAATAGTGGGAAAGCTAAGAGCAGTATCAGCTTACTTCATCAAAATATCAGGGGAATAAAAAATAAAGTATATGAGCTATCAGTGTGTTTAGATGATCTCAAAAATAAGAATGTGATTGATATATTCTGTCTGTCTGAACACCATATAACTGTGGGGATGGATAGTGTCAGTATAAATGGGTATAATTTAGCATCTTACACTTGTAGATCTATGATGGATAAAGGAGAAGCTGCCATTTTCATAAAAACAAGGGCATAAATACAAAACTGTAGAAGTAAGCAAATTTTGTGTTGATCAGCACTTTGAGGTTTGTGCATGTGAACTTCAGCTAGATAATGTAGTATTGATATTAGCAACAGTATACAGGTCCTCATTAGGGGACTGGGAGCTATTCGTAAAAATTTTGACCCCCTACTATGCTGTCTGTCAGACAAAAAGAAGTTATTAATCTGTCCCTCCCGCTTTCCAAGAAAAGATAACGAACATTGTCGCTGTGTATCTGACACATACGTGCACCTATCGGAAGGTTAACAATTGTTAATTTGTGTTATTCACATAAATAAATTTGTCTTTCACCATTAGTAAGCACAAGGAAGTTTCTGTAATGTTCTACTACTGTATCATTTAATTTTGAATCCATTCTGCTATTTAGATCACCAATTAGAAACACATTCTGATTTCCATCCTTTCCAAAGTTGTAAAATCAACAAATTGTCTTACCCATCATCAGTTGGGGACATATACTGCTGTGATTACCAAATAATGATTTCTCACACTGATATCCATTTGCAAGACTGTATTTAATGTGGTCCCAGGATTTTATAATTTTTAAAAATTTTTTTTTAACTTTTTTATAGTTGCTATGGATACTCCTCCTCTAGCTTTATGTCCTATTTGTACAGCATCTCTGCCCTTTGCCATTTTTCTTGGTCTCTTTGAGTTTGAACATTCCACATATTTTTTAAAATTAGTGATGGGCTGCAGACCCATCAATTCAGCTACCAACCTCAAAAATCAAGTGATTTTTAGTTGGGGTGTTCTTCCCTTAGACTGGTTGTCTTTCTAGATTTAAGAGACCATTTTTACCATTTGAAGATTGCCACTTCAGCCAGCACAACCATAGTGCAGCCCTCCTTCTCGCTCTCCTGAACTTTAGGTGCATGCCTGAGACAAGTACTGTAATCTGGCCGCTGCACACTCCTCTGCGATAATCATCAGGTGTCACACAAATCCTGCAGTTGGCGGTGGACACCCAACATCACTGATCCAGGTTCCATTGCAGGTGTGGATGACAGTTCTAAGTGGTTTTTAATGTTGCTTGTAGTGCACACCTAGAGCCCAAATTGATAATGTGGAGATAGTTGCATATCGTTTTGGTCAACACGGCTTACCGATCTCCCCCCACCCCCCTCACCCATCCCCCCTCTCCCCCCTCTCCACGCCCCAACCCCAAAAAAAATATTTGGAGGAGGGTGGGACGCCAGCAGATAATTTTGTTGTATTTTCCTTGTGGTACGTATGAATCTTTGTGTGTCATATACAGCTGTCTTTCATAGTTCAAGATTTGACTGTCAAAGAGCATTTTGTGTGAAGACCTGTATTATCTGCATGTCGAGTCAGGCTTGTGATCGAGGTTCATACTGTAAAAATGGGCTGGCTGCTGTGGCCAAGTGGTTCTAGGCACTTTGGTCCGGAACTGCGCTGCTGCTACGGTCACAGGTTCGAATCCTGCCTCGGGCATGGAGGTGTGGGATGTTCTTAGGTTAGTTAGGTGTAAGTAGTTCTAAGTCTACCTACGGGAAAATTAGAGAGACCTTTGGAGAAAAGAGAACCACTTGCATGAATATCTAGAGCTCAGATGGAAACCCAGTTCTAAGCAAAGAAGGGAAAGCAGGAAGGTGGAAGGAGTATACAGAAGGTCTATACAAGGGGGAGGTTCTTGAGGACAGTATTATGGAAATGGAAGAGGATGTAGATGAAGATGAAATGGGAGATATGATAGTGCGTGAAGAGTTTGACAGAGCACTGAAAGACCTAAGTCGTAAAAAGGCCCTGGGAGTAGACAACATTCTATTAGAACTACTGGTAGCCTTGGGAGAGTCAGTCCTGACAAAACTCTACCATCTGGTGAACAAGATGTATGAGACAGGTGAAATACCCTCAGACTCTAAGAAGAGTACAATAATTCCAATCCCAAAGAAAGCAGGTGTTGACAGATATGAAAATTACCTAACTGTCAGTTTAATAAGCCATGGCTGCAAAATACTAACACGAATTCCTTACAGACAAATGGAAAAACTGGTAGAAGCCGACCTCGGGGAAGATCAGTTTGGATTTCGTAGAGATTTTGGAACACGTGAAGCAACACTGACCCTACGACTTATCTTAGAAAATAGATTAAGGAAAAGCAAACCTACGATTCTAGCATTTGTAGACTTAGAGAAAGCTTTTGACAATGATGACTGGAATACTGTCTTTCAAATTCTGAAGGTGGCTGAGGTCAAATACATGGAGCGGAAGGCTATTTACAATTTGTACAGAAACTGGCAGTTATAAGAATCGAGGGGCATGAAAGGGAAGCAGTGGTTGGGAAGGGAGTGAGACAGGGTTGTAGCCTATCCCCGATGTTATTCAATCTGTATATTGAGCAAGCAGTAAGGGAAAGAAAAGAAAAATTTGGAGTAGGAATTAAAATCCATGGAGAAAAAATAAAAGCTTTGAGGTTTGCCGATGACATTGTAATTCTGTCAGGGACAGCAAAGGATCTGCAAGAGCAGCTGAATGGAATAGACAGTGTCTTGAAAGGAGGATATAAGATGAACATCAACAAAAGCAAAATGAGGATAATTGAATGTAGTCAAATTAAATCGGGTGATGCTGAGGGAATTAGATTAGGAAATGAGATGCTTTAAGTAGTAAATGAGTGTTGCTATTTGGGAAGAAAAATAACTGATGATGGTCGAAGTAGAGAGGATATAAAATGTAGACTGGCAATAGCAAGGAAAGCGTTTCTGAAGAAGAGAAATTTGTTAACATCGAGTATAGATTTAAGTGTCAGGAAGTCGTTTCTGGAAGTATATGTATGGAGTGTAGCCATGTATGGAAGTGAAACATGGACGATAACTAGTTTGGACAAGAAGGGAATAGAAGCTTTCAAAATGTGGTGCTACAGAATAATGCTGAAGATTAGATGGGTAGATCACATAACTAATGAGGAGGTACTGAATAGGATTGGGGAGAAGAGGAGTTTGTGGCACAACTTGACTAGAAGAAGGGGTCGGTTGGTAGAACATGTTCTGAGGCATCAAGGAATCACAAATTTAGTATTGGAGGGCAGCGTGGAGGGTAAATATCGTAGAGGGAGACCAAGAGATGAATACACTAAGCAGATTCAGAAGGATGTAGGTTGCAGTAGGTACTGGGAGATGAAGAAGATTGCACAGGATAGTGTAGCATGGAGAGCTGCATCAAACCAGTCTCTGGATTGAAGACCACAACAAGAACAAGTTTAGGGGACTGATTACCGCAGATGTTAAGTCCCATAGTGCTTAGAGCCATTTGAACCATTTGTAAAAATGGACAGTATAGTACCTGTGGTCACTCAGGAATTGGACTGTGCCCTTACTAGAGGTAACATGCCTCATTCCCAGCCACTCCCAGATGTTGGACAATCAGTTGTGTATGCCATGTGCATTATTGCTGCATCTGACTCCTTTTGCCACATATTCATTTTCCAAGATTTTGCTTGCTGTGGGGTTTGTGTGAACTCACTTGTGATTTCTGCCACCTTGTCATGTTACCCATCTTCAACCTGTCTGTTGCACCTCTGTGTCTGTTGCATATTTTCTGAGCACCACACATACTGCTTCCAGTGATGGGATCTTGAAAGTCCCCGACAGTCATAGTACCACACATAACAGTTGTGATGGTAGTCAAGAGATCGAGATCATGTGCGTGTGTACTGTCTGCAAAGCATACTATCGACTTGAAAAGCATATGGTGATAGAGATTTTAGTGTGTGTAATGGTAGTTCATGTTTTTGAGTGTTAATTCTAGCCACTTTTTGTGAATCAGTTTTCCTACTTTTTCTGTTTTTGGTCATGGACAGACATAAAAGTAAAAATGACACACTATCCTAGCTTTCAGAACTCATAGTTCTCTTCTCACAGACGAGAAAGGGGTAGGTTAGGGAAGGCTGAAATGGAAGGGCAGGTCATTGATACCCCAGGATGAGAGGGAACCACCTGTAGTAGGGATTGTGGTAGACAAAATGGTAGCTGAGGACGTCAGAGTAGGTCAGAGATAGCACTGTGTCAGCTTCAGCTCAGAGACAAAGAGAAATTGAGAAGTAGAGATTAACTAGGGGAAAAGCAAATGAACAGTTCAATAAAAATTTTAAAGAAATCCAAAGCAGAAAATAAATAAAGATAAATATAGAAATAATAAAAATGAAAAATGTGATATAATAATACAAAAGGTATCATGAAAAAGAGGGTCATGTGTTAGCAGACATTAACTCCAGGAGTGTGTTGGGATGCAAGTATATGTAATGGGGCAAGTTGCCATCTCTGCAATTCAGGGAAACTAGTATTGACAGAGAGGATACAAACAGCCATTTTGGTGCAGCATAGCACGCATGTCCTAGTCATGCTGTAGAGCATATTTAGCAACTGGGATGGTTGTCCCCCAGGCAGACAGTTCCCATCCATGCCCATTCATGTGCTTAGCCGGTTTAGTGGTCATCGGGTGTACAGGCTCATATAAATAGCAGTGTGGTGGACATGACTTAGTTTAAACAACCTGCGTAGTTCCATAAGTTGCTCTGTCTTTGATCTTGTGAGAGTGACCAGTGATGGGCCTGGAGAGGGCAGCATTGGGTGGTTGTGTGCACAGGTTTTACAGAATAGTCAATTGTATGATAGTAACCTTGAGTTGAGGATAATGGTTTGGGGGTTTATTGCAATGTCCTTGCATAGTACATTGTTTGTATACAGGGAAAGAACTCCTTTTTATGCTTTAAAAGCTTTGTCATACTGCTGTGTTTACAATACACTATTTTCGCTCACGTATAGGCAAATTTAGTTTAGTTAGTAAAGATTCTGTTTTTTGTACATACAGAACTGCAGAGTTAGCAAAATTAAGTGTAGAACTTGTGAAATAATGCTAAATTACACTATGGAAGGCATTTGATGGGCCAAAGTTGATGGAATTAAAAGCCCATGTTGTTTACAGGAATTCAGCATATTATTGTACTGTGGCCAACATATTCTCGGAGCATGGCCATGGCTAGACCCATGTGGCATGAAGGCCTGGGATGTCATTAAGTTTACAGATCATGACCTAGTGATGTGCAAACTCATGCATAATGTGCATTTTTGTTGGCCAGAGCACCTGCTCAAAGATTAAGAACCAGAACTTCAGACTCATTTTTAGATGAACCACAGAAAATGTTCATTATGGGTACTTCTGCTAGCCACAGAAGGGTTTTGCTGTCAGGTTGTGATCCTGACTATGCTTTGACCTCACCTGTCCAAGCTATTATGTGAGCCATTCTGAGAGATGCTGAAGATGAAGGCATTGATGAGGTACCCTGTATATTGGCAAGGCATTTATGCCATAATTGAAAGTGTAATCATGGCCTGCCAAAGAGGCACATGAAATCAGTTTGACCAAGTGTGATGTTTCACCCTGAGTTCAACTCCTGACAGCCTATGGGACTTATCATGGAACCTCTCTACTACATTGTAAAAGTTATCTCTGTAAGGACACCGTTATGGTGCGGCTAATGGCTATAATTTACTTAGTAGAGCTGGCGATGATGTCTCCTTTGTTGATACTGCTGAGTACCCATTGTCCATGTGGTCACGCTGTCTAGGCGATGATTCCTTTGCTGCTCTGGGTGCAAGAAAAGGTGCATGTTTTTGATTATCACTGGACTAACCAAATCCTGATGCAGGATTCCATAGCTTGTTTAAAAAAAACACGTTTATTGCCAGAACTTGAAAATGGCTACACTCGACCTTGACCAGAACTCAAGTGACCAAAAACCCGTTGCTCACCAAAGATCACAGGCAAAGTGACAAGGAATGTACAATTTCCATATCGATTACTGATCATAACACCTATCCTAATATCATATTAAGCGAAAGATTTTTAACACAACTTTAGTTAGTCTGTTGTTGTTGTTGTTGTTGTTGTTGTTGTGGTCTTCAGTCCTGAGAATGGTTTGATGCAGCTCTCCATCTACTCTATCCTGTGCAAGCTTCTTCATCTCCCAGTACCTACTGCAACCTACATCCTTCTGAATCTGCTTAGTGTATTCATCTCTTGGTCTCCCCCTATGATTTTTACCCTCCATGCTGCCCTCCAATACTAAATTGGTCATCCCTTGATGCCTCAGAACATGTCCTAACAACCGATCCCTTCTTCTAGTCAAGTTGTGCCACAAACTCCTCTTCTCCCCAATCCTATTCAATACTTCCTCATTAGTTATGTGATCCACCCATCTAATCTTCAGCATTCTTCTGTAGCACCACATTTCGAAAGCTTCTATTCTCTTCTTGTCCAAACTATTTACCGTCCATGTTTCACTTCCATACATGGCTACACTCCATACAAATACTTTCAGAAAAGACTTATAGACTTAGTCTATAATATAACAAAAAGAGGTCTTTTTGTCAGTTCCTTTAATTAGTGTATAATATAACAAAATGAGGTCTATTTGTCAGTTCCATTACAGGCTGCATATATATCAACTTTGGCAACTTTGCAGGCCTGTTCAAGGAAATATATGGTTACTTGTCATGCATACTATCTCTGATTCAATGTGTCACTCAGATGTAGTCAACATCATCATCTGTTATGATCCTGGCAAGAATGACAATGAAACTTCCTGGCAAATTAAAACTGTGTTCCAGACCACGACTCGGACTCAGGACCTTTGCCTTTCGCAGGCAAGTGCTCTACCAACTGAGCTACCCAAGCACGACTCACAACTCATCCTCACAGCTTCAATTCTGCCAGTACCTCGTCTCCTACCGTATTTACTCGAATATAAGCCGCACTTTTTTTCCGGGTTTTTGTAATCCAAAAAACTGCCTGCAGCTTAGAATCGAGTGCAAGGTAAGCGGAAGTTCTGAAAAATGTTGGTAGGTGCCGCCACAACTAACTTCTGCCATAGAATATATGTAGCGCTACACAGGCATGCTTAGCAGGCACAAAGATAAATACTGGCACCGAAACCTCTGCGTCAGTAAATAAATTAAAAGAAAAGGTAGAAGAATGTAAACATTATGCCATGTATTCTTTCGTGTTTGCTGCTATCTCATTTAAATCCTGTCTGCCAAATGAACTACGAAACTAGAGTGAGACAACAGCAAATGCGGAAGAATATACGTATCATGTCATGTTTATATTCATATTATTCTTTTGCTGAATAGTGATACAGTCAGAAATGAAGTATGGCAACTGACTAGATTTTTAAATCTAAGATGAATCTAATTTCTGTGCAGAATGTAGTGTACTAAATAGGCGTGTGCAAAGATTTTCAAATGGAGAAAAATTTTCGCTAAACTCTCGTTCAGAACATCTTCTATCATACGCAGTCTATTATTTGATTCTTATTGGTCATTATCAAAGAAAACAGCAGTGTAAGTAACAGCAAATAGCAGTCTCTTGCCATTGTTTCGCTTATGAGACAATTCCTCTCTCTTTTTTTTTTTTTTTTTTTTAATGTAAGACATGGCAGCGCGCACAAAAGCAAGCCATGCCGCGATCGGCGACAGGTCGTAAACACTCATTATCACAATGCGACAAACAGTGCATGACACACTACAATAATGCATTTTCAGCCAAGAGTGACGTAAACACCTAAACAAAGAGAACGGCACTTATCAGATCAAAGCAAAATAAGCAATCGATTCAAACCAGATGAAGCAAGTGAAAAAGGAATGGTACCTGTATAAATACGGACGGAGTGCCTGCCACATAGCAATGGTTACTTGGTAAAGCTTAACTCTTGAGCTTACGACTCGAACCAAACTACTGTAGCTGTATCTTCATCCATTCGACCCCAATTGTGTCTCATGTTACAATGGACCAACTTTGTTTTAATATGGAAGTGCAGTCTAAAACTTTTCTCTCCCCTTGAATTTTGAGTCTCAAATTTCAGGTGTGGCTTAGATTCGGGAAATTTTTTTTTTTTTCCTTGAGTTCGAGTCTCATTTTTCAGATGTGGCTTAGATTCGAGTAAATATGGTACTCTGCTGCAGAGTGAAAATCTCATTCTGGAAACATCCACCAGGCTGTGGCTAAGCCATGTCTCTGCACTATCCATTCTTCCAGGAGTGCTAGTTCTGCAAGGTTCACAGAAGAGCTTCTGTGAAGTTTGGAAAGTAGGAGACCAGTACTGGCAGAACTGAAGCTGTGAGGACGGATCGTGAGTTGTGCTTGGGTACCTCAGTTGGTAGAGCACTTGGCCGTAAAAGGCAAAGGTCCCGAGTTCAGGCACACTGTTTTAATCTGCCAAGAAGTTTCATATCGGCACACATTCTGCTGCAGAGTGAAAATCTCATTCTGGAAGAATGACAGTCTTTGCCTTTAAATGGCGTTCTGCACACCAAAGTATCAGACAGTAGCCCACAGTTTAAATTGGCAGAGTTCTGTTTGTATGTCAAGGGGATGGTGAAAAGCATGTGACCACTGTTCCTTTTCATCCTGTGTCAAGCCCAGAAGTTGAGCAGTTAGTGATAACATTCTGTGCCCATATGAATGAGACGACGACAGTGGTGGTGGTGGTGGTGGTGGTGGTGGTGGTGATAATGATGATAATGCTGATAATGCTGATGGCTTCTCAAGAAGCCCTAACTCACTTTGATGCCACATATCAATCAATCACTGCACAAAGCTGCAGTCTGCCTGAGATGCTGACTGGGTGCTGGAATCATACCCTTTGCAATTTCCTACCTCTAACTAGCAAGCCAGCAAGTGAAAGTAGATAGCATGCCAGGTAAAGACACTCCAAATGTCAGAATTTTGACAGTAAATTGCTGAAGCATTACCGTCCTCCAGGAACTCTGTCATACTCAGATTGTATTCAGAAGTGAGAGCTGGGTGAAACCTGAAGTAAAAATCTCCAAAATATTCAATAAGGCATGGAACATATATCAGAAAGATAGATCAGATGCTGTAGGAAGGTATGTGTTAATTACAGTTGGCAAAAATATTGTCCTGTATAGGTTGAAATTGAGTCTGCGTACAAAGGATCTGGATGCAACTAAGAGGCCTGGTGAAATCATGGTAGTCATCACATTTTTTACCAGTGATGTGATTCCACTGTAACAGTTGTAGGATCATTCAAAGAAAGTCTATGCTCAATAGTGTTGAGCAGTTAGTTGGACAGAACACACACAATGGAAATATTTTTGATCCTGTAATTAGAAACAAGTCTGACCGTATCAATCAACAGAGTTTATGAGACAGGGATTAGTGGTTGTAATGTTTTCATAGTGTCATACCACTAGGAGTTGATACCAGATCTTCATTGTTCATTGATATAACATCTTTAACTTCCTAGGTTAGGCATCCCTTAAAAGAATCCAGCACCAAAATTTTCCTTGTGTTGAGCAAAGAGCCTGGTAATTTGTTCCAAAAACCTTCAACCAATCTAGCATCAGGTCATTTGTCATTCATCCCTATTCTTGACATTTAAAGACAAGGCAATTAATAAATCCATTAAGAAGGCTGGGAGAGGTTTTAGGTTGGAAAGAGCAGATAAGCAGGTGTTATCATCCTGCATACACAATGAATGGGCATCATTGAGCTACATTATGATTGACTTAGAGATACTGTGGGCAAAGTTTAGAGCAGTGGAGTTAATGTAGTTCCAATTCCCCACTAGTTGGCATTGCAGCTTTTATGGTGGGCTGTGGTCGGTAGGTGTTTGAAAAAAACTGTTGATTGGTTTTCGTAAAATTTTGGCAAAGTACTTCGTAACTAGTTGTTATTATATACTTTAACAAAGCTCCATAAATTTCATAAAGTTTCTTCCCTACTGTGTAGCCTACTGTGATAGAAAATCTTAATATTGACAAAGAAACAAAGGTCATCAGTAGATAAAAAAGATTAACTACCCCTGGTATTAAGTGATCGTTCATCAGGCTCTGGAAAAGTATGTTTTGAGTAGTGGATTAAGGATGGAAAAGACCCATGATGGTTTAATAACAAAATTCAGAAAATACTGAGGAAGCAGATTAAAATCAAACAATGGAAAATCTAGGATGGAATATAACAATACGAGAGAAGGAAAGTTGCTACTCACCGTATAGTGGAGATGCTGAGCCGCGATAGGCACAATAATAAGATTCACACAAACATAGCTTTCGGCCATTAAGGCCTTTGTCAGCAATAGACACACATACACACACGCACACATACACTCAGGCAAGCGCAACTAGCACACACATCTGCAGTCTCAGAGAGCTCTCTTTAACCTACTTTCCCAGTTAACAGATCTAACAGTCCATGCTTTGATTTGTCAAATGCAAGCTTTGTGTTTGGAGGTGAGGACATCCTTCATGGTAGTTCTAATCCAGAGATATTTTACCTGAGAAGATGATGAAATCTTTTAGGCCTACAATAGAGCTGCACATCCTCAGGAAATATAATGGCTATAGTTTCCCTCAATTCCATCCATTCTCAGTACCAACAAGCAAGGCCATGTTGGCTGATGTTAAAAGAAAAGATCAGTCAATCATCCAGACTTTAGCTGCCTTAACCAGTGAAAAGGCTCGTATCCTTGTTCAGGAACCATATATTTGTCTTGTCTCTACACAGTTAGTTCTCTGATATGGTTGGTGGCTGTCTACAGCGTTGAGACATGAAAGCCATTCCGTCTGTACAAAGGCCACAATTCATTAATTGGGGGGGGGGGGGGGGGTAGTGACTCTGCCACACATACATTTAGAATTTCATAACAATCAAATCAAAACTTATTATTATTATTAAACTTACTGCAATTAATTTTGCATTACAAGTTATTTAGTTTTATCTTTCACCTTGAATATCGCGATAACTTTTTATGAAACAATACTTTAGCGATGAAACCTAGTCTTATTTTACAGTCATTGTAATTTTGATGTTATTTTATTTTTCTTGTAACACTTAAAAACTTATTATGGAATAACAGTAATGTGGCAAGGATAGATTGCTACTCCCTACATAGAGAAGGCATTGAGTTGTAGACTAACACAATGAAAGACCGCTAGAAATGTTCAACCTTTGGTCTATGTCCTTTATCAGAAGTAGAAAACACACACATACATACATGCACAGTTCACACACACATGGCCAGTGTCATCTATGGACACTAAGGCCTTACTGAAACTGCCCCTGAGATGTATAGAACCTCAACTCCTTCTCCCCCTTTCGCTTCAAGTGGTCCTCCTCAGCTTAACAAGCCATCTTACTCAATGTCAACTTCCACCTCAAGGATGGCTTCATCAGTGAACCCGTCTATATCAAACCTATCAACCACCAATACTTTTAACAGTTGCCACCCCTTCTACACTAAGAGGTTCCTTTCATATAGCCTAGCCACCCACGGTCATCACATCTGAAGTGATGAACAGTCCCTCTCCAAATATTTCATGGTTCACACAGAGGCCTTCGCAGATCAAAGTTACCATCCAAACATTGTCCAGAAACAGATTTCCCATGACTTCTCTCTCCAGTCACCTATCATTCCCATATGCATGTTGTTTGGT
This sequence comes from Schistocerca cancellata, assembly GCF_023864275.1. Taxonomy (NCBI): domain Eukaryota; kingdom Metazoa; phylum Arthropoda; class Insecta; order Orthoptera; family Acrididae; genus Schistocerca; species Schistocerca cancellata. The sequence goes on along the minus strand of NC_064631.1, from coordinate 607,317,234 downwards.
CTCAAAATAACTCTCTTCTTATGATCCAGTATGACCCAGGAATCTGCTAGTGTTTCAACTACCACTCATCATGCCTTGAAATGACAAACATCCTCCTCACTATCCTACACACCTCTCCCACAATGGTATTCTTCCGCCCACCCGATGTATGCAATATCCGTGTCCATTCCTGCTCCAGCCCTGCTCCCAACCCCTTACCTCATGGCTCATATCCCTGCATTAATCCTATATGCAAGTCCTGTTCCAAACTCCTCCAACTAATACCTCCTGATGCTGAACCTAGCAGCCCTCTCCTGTCTCCACCATCCCTGCATCTGCCCACAGGCTAGTGTTTCAACTACCACTCATCATGCCTTGAAATGACAAACATCCTCCTCACTATCCTACACACCTCTCCCACAATGGTATTCTTCCGCCCACCCAATGTATGCAATATCCGTGTCCATTCCTGCTCCAGCCCTGCTCCCAACCCCTTACCTCATGGCTCATATCCCTGCATTAATCCTATATGCAAGTCCTGTTCCAAACTCCTCCAACTAATACCTCCTGATGCTGAACCTAGCAGCCCTCTCCTGTCTCCACCATCCCTGCATCTGCCCACAGGCGACACTAGCACCTCCCCCACCTCTACTCTGATATTACTCCACCAATCTGCCTCACACCTAATCCATACCCACCACTGCCTACTCCAGCTAGATTCTTGCTAACCTCAGACACAGTTGCAGTTGGGTGTTATTACCCAAGGATGACAGTGGCATCTATCTAACTGAAGGAAATTAAATGTACAATACAATGTTTATACAATAATTTGTGATAATGGATTTCAATAGTTCTTAAAAAATCACAGATGTGTAACAGCAAGTAAAAACTCATCAAAAAAGTGAAATTGGTTTTTGGGTACAAGGTAATCAAGCTATTTTCTGACATGCTACGGCCACAAGTTATACGTTCAAAGGAAGCATTTTTGAGAGAACATCCTTTGTGGTCACCCAGAAAAGAGCAAAAATTTATGAAAGTGTTGACTTAAACCAAAAACTTCACAGCAGCATTAAACCACAAGCATAAATGCAGACATTTGCTTAATGACAAATTTTGTCACCATTGCTGTTATTTTTAATGCCTTTCTTACGAGCCGCACTTCATAGGCTCGCCATTGGTAAAGTGTTATTTTAGGCTTGATGAGAGAAAGAGAAGTGGAAAAAATGAGTTTTCTTCCCCAATTGATGTTACAAGCTTATTAGAAGTCATCTCAGTAAATTTCTGTACAATGTGTAAAATGTAAATTTGAAGGAATCTCAGGTGCTACAGTTTTCTGTATATGCCCTCTATAACTGCTGCCAATCTTTATAATCTACAGTGTTTGGTGTTTGCGTGTGATGCAAAATATATATGTGAATAGTGTTTGTAGTTCTTGCAACTGTATCATGTCAGATTTGAACACAGAATTCTTTAAAATGTGCTATTGGTAAACCCTTGTTCTATTTCCATGTGACATCTCTGTCATAACACATTATCGGTGTGAAAAGTATATTTTCAGCACTACACAAAATGCTTTCACCCCTACCTACATTCCTGACATTGAAGGGCCACTTCCCCTCTCCACACATCCAGTAGGTGAGCACATGTTACGTGTGTTAGTGTGGTGAGTTGGCTGCACTGACCATTGGGTGGCTTAAGAAGTCGCCAACCAATAAGAGTTCACGAGTCGGAAATAGGCGACGTTTCCTCGATTATGGCTGAGCTACTCTTCAAGATTCAGTTTTTGAATTTAAAAGGTTGAGGATTGGTATTGTTGCTGAATCTAATACATTGGAAATACAGGCAAAAAGATGGAACTGAGTTATTAGTGGCACAAGAAAAGGTGGTGGCTGGACCCCTTCATCACATATTGGCTTGGTCCAAACACTTCACTTTGACTGTCTCATTTTTCCATTACTGTTGCAACCTAGCAATAGTTGTATCATAATTGCACAGTGAAGCTAAATGTTGCGAGTGATGTTGACAACACAGATCATGGATTACATCATAATTTCCTCTCTCACATCTCCCTTCTCTACAATTGCCTAAAGTATTCCCTTACTGCTGCCACTACCCCTGTTCACACCATCTGTCTTTTGTGCAACTTCAACTCGTTCAGTATTATCAAATGTCAGTAAGAAGAAAATGGGACGAAGTCGAGCAAGATGTCGAGTAAGAACTTAGAATTGAGGTAAACCTTACTAGGATGACATGTAAAATCAGAGATTTTTAGCATTGATCTTATGGGTTTATGCAGGGTCTACAAATTTATGGTGTAGAATCACAAAAAATGTGAAATTGGAGACTGTAAGTTCAGAACTCCACTGTAGTATTATTACAGTATTTTAAATTACATACAATGTGAAAAATATTCTGTCACATCTTAAGTTATATTGTGATACTTCAGTTACTTAATGATAATTATTCTTTGACATAAAACTACTTCCTTAGTTCACCCAGTACATCAGAAAAGCAATATTTAAATTATGTGCTAAGGGGAGATAAAATAGTTGAGCATGTGTCGGTTCAGACAGTTCATTAGCTACTTACTGGAACAGTTACATCTCAAGAGGAAAAATTTATCAGTGAAAAAGTTGATAACCCCTTTGAGTGCCTCAGTGTAGTGAATGGTGGTCTCACATTATATTTACAATTTGTGTGTGTGTGTGTGTGTGTGTGTGTGTGTGTGTGTGTGTGTGTGTGTGTGTGTGTGTACACACACATGACTATGCTTCTAATAATTGAACTTTTTACAGATATTGTCAGCTGCAATGAAAACTGATGTTGAGCAAGCAGCTGACATGGCTCTTAGTATAAAACCTTCAGAGGAGAGTTCATCAGCACTGCCAAGGAAGAAGTCATCGTTCTTCAGTGCCCAGTCTCATGTGTCACCTGACCAACCACCCACTGCTCATCAGCCGGGACCCTCGGTACCAGAAGAGCAGCCTGAATCGGAAGCCCCTGGGACGCAGAGATCAGTGGTTTGTCAAAATTTTGTTTTGCAGTTTTCCCTCTCTGTCTAAATGAACATTCACGTTACATTCAAGACTGACAGCTATGTATAAACCTCTGAATTGTGTAGGAAACTTGCTTATACATGTCAGATTTAAGAAAGAAGAATTAAGCACCTGAAAGATGCTCTTTGTTTGTGTGGTGAGTGAAGATTAAAAAGAAACAGCTGTCACTGTTAACTAGATGATAATGTCAAAATTGTTTTGGCACAGGGATTTATTACCTATAAATAGCAGCAGCTGGGAAATAATGCATGGTTTCTTAGCAGATAGGCATGCAGTAGGTGACAGAATTGTGGACTTTCAGTATCTAAAGTCCCTCAGTTCTTGCAGAGGTGGCTGTTGATAGTCAGTGTAGAAAGTAACTAAACACATAGCAAGAAATTATATGTAGCAAGTGGCAACAAAGAAATCCACAACAACCCGGATTCACCATAAAAACTGAGAGGGAAGAAGAATAACCATTTAATGATTAAATAAGTAAGTTGCCCTGGGCTCCTTGTCAAGGGAGAACAGCTGTACACTTAACGTCATATTTCTGCACGTTTCAGAAGTGGGAGAATATACAGCAGATGACTAGAAACATCAAACTTGACAGAACAACAGAGTTAATCTGTTGCCAGACAGACATCTATATACATTAGCTCCAGACAAAGACATTGTCTGAAAACTCTCATATATTTTCAATCTTAGTAATGTGCCTGTTGACTACTCATCATGTCAACTATATGATGAGTAGTTACCCATTGTGCCTTAAATTATTATGTGTTACATAACTGTGGTAATAACAAAAATAATTAAAAACTGATTTGAGAAAATGGCCCAATAGATTTCTTAAGTTCTACGTGATCTGAAGATAAACAGAAAACAGGCACCTTCAGAGTAATAAAGGAGATGGTTCAGTAATAATAATGAGAAAAAAATAAATTACTCTAGAATAAGAGATTGCAGAGCTACTTTAGAATGTTACTTGAATAAAATGTGACACTCCAGAGATAGAACTGAGATGATCGTGTCTGTTATTGTATTTACCCAAATATAAGCTGACCTCGAATCCAAGACACACTCCAAAAATGATGCTTGGGAGTGGGAGGAGGAGGGGAAGAGGGGGGGGGGGGAATACCCTCCTTTCAAGCCACACTTAAAAATTGAAACAGATATGGCTCATTATATAATTATATAATATAAGGCTCATTATATTATGGATAGAGTATAAAGTGGCTCCACCAGTCAGAGATACGTTGGGAGTCATACTTATTTGTAGTAATTTGCATTGCGTTAAATTTAGCCAGGTGGGCATTTAAAATTATTGTCACAACATAAACACTCATAGCAATGACAATTCACAGTATCTATCAAAATATTCTGAGTGGAACTAGGGCATCTGGGACCACTAACACTTTTACAGACTGTACCACAACTCGTGTTAGAGTCGTATGTCAGTCTTTCCATATCACATGAATGTCATCCAAAATATTTTTTTCTTTCAGTGAAATATGATGTTTTCATCCAAGAAAATTACATTTCGGCTTGACAGGCTATGCCACTTGATATCAAGGATATACTGTAAATCTGGTGAAGGGCAATCAATGTTTTCAAGACACTGATTTATATCATCTCTGATAGAGGTTAGACAAGATACTTTATTAAATTACTTCCTTAACATGCTAAACAACATAATTTCTCCACACAGAATCATTTTCAGCACAAGTGATCTGGGCAAAATATGAACAATAAGTATTGTCATCACTGAAGAAAATCTTTCTCCTCGGCCGTCTTCTACATCTGTCACTGTTGTTTGAAAAACAAATTAGGGCATGACTGCCTAGAATAAATGCAGCATAATTAGGAACAACATACAGGTGGGCTGTGAAGGATGGTGTCACAGGCAAGCCTCGTTACAGAGAAACCCCAATATTGTGACAAACTAGTATACAACATGACAATACATAACGGAACAAAAAGACTTAAATAAGTATTACATAAACATGCACGTAAGAAACACACACCATGTCTTCTCATTCACAGTAGCATCGGCTCATCAGCTGGGTGGATACTGTTACAAAGAAAATTACTTAAAAATGAAAAATGACAGTACAAAACAGAAATTTTATTGAACTATCATAATCATGTAGGTTCTGTTTTTAATAATTACTCAGATGGTTCTGACTCATCACCACTTGATTTCCTGTCAGTACTTCTTCATAGAGAGCATTGTCGTGTGTGCCATCAAGCGCATTAGAAACACAGCATTTTTTAAATGCATGTTGGACAGTTTTATTCAGGATACATTTCCGAGAATGGTCAATCCACAAGATTGCACACTTAACAGGTCCTGTAGGCATTAATTGCCTACCTTCTTTTGTTAGCCATTGCGTGTAAATATTTTTAAGCTTGTCCTTAAATAGTTTGTTTATACAAACATGTTGTCGTCATTGTTGTTGTTGTTGTTGTTGTTGTTGTGGTCTTCAGTCCAGAGACTGGTTTGATGCAGCTCTCCATGCTACTCTATCCTGTGCAAGCTTCTTCATCTCCCAGTACCTACTGCAACCTACATCCTTCTGAAGCTGCTTCGTGTATTCATCTGTTGGTCTCTCTCTATGATTTTTACCGTCCACAATGCCCTCCAGTACTAAATTGGTGACCCCTTGATGTCTCAGAAGATGTCCTAACAACCGATCCCTTCTTCTAGTCAAGTTGTGCCACAAATTTCTCTTCTCCTCAATTCTATTCAATACCTCCTCATTAGTTATGTGATCTACCCATCTAATCTTCAGCATTCTTCTGTAGTACCACATTTTGAAAGCTTCTATTCTCTTCTTGTCTATACTATTTATCGTCCACGTTTCACTTCCATGCGTGGCTACACTCCATAAAATTACTTTGAGAAAAGGTTTCCTGACACTTAAATCTATACTCGATGTTAACAAATTTCTCTTCTTCAGAAACGCTTTCCTTGCTATTGCCAGTCTACATTTTATATCCTCTCTACTTCGACCATGTACAAACATGTAATGGCTGTAAAATTGACATCATCCTGCCTGGAATTACAGCCACATCTGTTCTATCCTTTACTCCTTTTCTTTTGAGGTAGAGTAGTACAATGTATGTATGAATCTAGCCAGCCTAGCAGTGCACTAGGACAGCACTGCCATACAAGTTCAAGACTCTAAAACCAAATCTTCTGTGAACCAGCCACTTGTATTATCATACATAATAACCCATTTGGAAAAACCTCAAACGTACATAATGTCTTGAATTTAAAAACTGTGAGTGGTGGCAGTTTATGGCCATAACTGTACAAGCAAGCACGATGGACGTGGACTGCCACTCACTATTTGCAGACAGTATCTTCTCATCTTTCTTGCCTTTTTCTGTGCAATCTGTTGGCATATCAAAATACACCGGAGTTTGGTTCACATTACCTATTTAACCATAAAGATAATTATTTTTGGTGCATCGCCTGATTATTAAATGCCGAAATTCAACAGATTGCAGTTATGCAATTGAAGTGCATCTATGAAGAAAAAATCCCCAACATTTCATGAAATGAGCAGCCCAGTGGCGGCTGCCTTTGAAATTTGTGATTTTCTGCTGTTGAGCAACTTAATGTGCTTTAAATTAGATAATTTCTGCACTCACAGATCAGCACTTTTGTTGTATACTAGGCATGTTTTGGCCAAGAAAATGCTTTACTATTGCTGGAACAAGCTAAAAATTGTTCCTTTTGCTGTCTTCACTGTCTCACATTATTCTCATTGAATCTGTATCACTGACCTACAGCACAATTTGACATTTTCTCAGCAAGAAAAATCGCTTTTTTTTTTTTTTTTTTTTTTTTTTTTTTTTTTTTTTTTTTTTCCCCAACTTTGCGACATAGTGAAAATGCTTCATTGTGGTAGACTAAAACCTGACACTTCACAAGACTACTAAACTAGACTGAATCGAAGGGTGAAATCTGCATGTACTATCTGCAAACATGGTAGTGAGCACTCTATCATTAGTCTAGGGGTCTGTGGAAGAAACACAAATGAAATTATTGTAGGGGATGGGATATCGTGCAGCAGGAAAGTTTCACCCATTGTATGCAGCGCGAATAACATATGATTCATATTTATCATCTGCTGTGGTAGAAATCTCCCATTGAAGTCACAAGGTTTTAGAAAAGCTCATGTATAAGGATGCTCAAGTTGGAATGGGAACTTACTTGTAATCATGAATATGAAATTAAATTGAGGCAGTTAAATACTTCTTATTGTTACATTGTGGTTATTGACAGCATTGGAAAGTGGCTCAATGTACATCGATGTGTGCCGACAGCTTCCAAATGGAGCTGGAGCTTTCGAAATGTAAAACTCTACTTACCATGCTTACCAACTGCTACAGGTTACGTAAAAATGTCAATTTGATGATGTGAATGTAAAGAGATTTATTTTTATTGCTGTGAATATTTGAAAAACTGCAAAGTTCAAAAATGAACAATATTAAATTTTAATTTCCCCCATGGTAAAAAATAATCATCATTCAATAGTCAAAGCAGTAGTACAACAGCTTCTGTGGTTAAATAGCAACTTACAGCAGCTTCTAGCAGCATTTTTCGGAACTTTCTAAGGCTTTGCCCATGAATCGAAGCCTTAGGTGCATTTTTTAACCATGAAAATAATAAGAAAAGGTTGGCTTGAATTTGAATAAATATGGTTTGTCCCTAGTGATGGCTCAGGATTATCCCTTGAGGAGATGTACCTGTGTATAAGTTGCGCCAACCACAAGTAACATTGTCTTGTACCATTCAATTGCTGTTTTACAATTGTGAGCTCATGTCTAATGCTTCATTATTGCTTTAGCTAACACTGTGATAAGTTGTGTTGTCATGTATCCAAAAGAGCAGTAGTAATAAAAAAATAAACAGTGAGGTAGGTGAGCAAAATTTGCAGTCCATGCAAGAAAATGACCCAGATTCCGAGCTAGCAGCATAATCCCACAATGAGGTTGTTGTATGTGAGATAATTTGCAATTGAATAAGCAGCTGACTGGAATCTGATGCAACTGCACTGTGTAATGCTTGAGTGGGTCATTTTGTTGGGTAACGTTTGTACGTGGCAACAGAATGATGCAGTGAAAGTTTATTTTATTACTGTTTAATTAAACAGTGATTTAGCTCATATAATGTAAGTTTATTTTACCATTGTTGAAGTAAACTAAGATCAAACTGTGGTATTTCTCATACTTGTCTACCATGGTAACATAAAGACATGGGTGTGCGCACTCAAGGCAAAGGACGTGTTATAAACCAGAGAACTGAACTGTGAATATGAGTCAGTCACAATAGTGACACTGTTGTTCTGTAAACACAAAATATTTTGAACTTTATTTTGAATTCATAATCGGCTTGCACAAATTTGAAACCACAAGAGATGTGGCATGTGAATACATAACATATGTGTCAGGACTGCATAATGAAAGAATAAATTTATATGAAAGTGGTGCTCTGCTCAGGTATGCTTTTATGGAGTGTCAATATCTTTAGTAAGCATTTATGAGGCTGAATGCTGCTGGGCACTTGTATAGGCAGTTATATAGGATCCAAACAAAATTGTACTTTGTATATATGTTTGTCCATTTGTATATGTATTTATTGTGTGACATGTATTCTTGCAGAATTTTATCTGTCGGTCTTGGCATGGGACACATACATTACCATTTACACCCCTTGCAATGTCCCTATACTTTGTTGTTTAACAATAATATGGATGAGGATAAATTGCTAATCACCACATAGAGACAGAGAGATCGTGTTGAACCTGAGACAGGCTTATTTAAATTGTCCCTTGTATGTTATTAAGCTATCAGACAAAGCTACTGGTGTATTGGAGAACAGAATGTGTGTTGGTTGGAAAGGATTCATATGACATGGGCTGTGAAACAGTCATTGAAATCAAGCACACCCTGTTGCACAGCATTCCCAGCAGTTGGGTGGTCCAGGTATCTCTTGGCCACAGGTTGACGATGTCCATTCATGTGGACTGAAAGTTTGGTAGTGGTCATGCCTACCTGTCCCACAGGTCCACCCACTACCATGTGCTTCATTCCTTACAGAGACATTTCATACCTCATCAAAGACATGGTCACCTGTGAAAGCAGTATTGTGAGCCACAGACTTGGCTCCAACATCTATGCAGCATTTTGTGTGGACATGTCCAGTAACAGGCTGTCTGTCCGCATGAGTGTATGCCACCAAACTGTGACCATCCCATGGCCCTGCTGTACCCCTTCTACTCATTCTAGTAGAGATAGCTGCCCACTGCAATTTACCCTAAGCACCCTAAGACGACAGTGGACGACAGTGGTCGTGTGTGTGTGTGTGTGTGTGTGTGTGTGGGGGGGGGGGGGGGGGCTATTTTTTTTTTTTATTACATGTGACAAAGAACTTCATCTGATAGCATCATAATATCTTAGATTCTGCTTTTAAAATCGCTTTTCTGCGCCCTATGGCTCCTCCAGAAACTTTCTGTGATGATTGTTTATCATCATTCAGCACAAAGCAAAGACATAAGAGTCTGCTTGCAGTTGCCATAGTCAGCATTGCCACCATTCTGTTTAATAGAACAGAATCACTCTGCTAATAACTGGGTAAACTAAATGAGCACCCAGCAGAGGTGCCCACCTTAAGCTGAGGTGGTTTCTTTTGTTAGGGTACTTGTGAAGTCACTGCTAAAGTGTCAAACAAGCCCATCATCAGAATTACACTGCTTTATCAATGAAACAAATATATCTATAGTTTCCAGTGCTACTGAGAGCCAGTTTTCCATATGAATCAGTGTATCAGAATAGTATTCAAGAACCCTCTCAGACTGCCAGTTCTCTTAGCATGATTATCTTGTTTATAATGTATTGATTGAACTGGGTTACCATAGGGATCAAAGGACTAGAAAGTACAAAAATGCACCAAAAATGTCAAGATCAAAATCCGAGTGTGTGTGTTTTCTATTTCTGGAAAAGGCTTTTTGGCCAAAAGCTTAAATGTATAGCAGTCTTCTTGTTGTGCCTGTCTATGACTCAGCATCTCATTTACCTATATTGAGGTTTTTCTGCCTTCTACACTATGACACTTCAGTTACTTTCACATTGTTTTTCAAAGAAATGGTTGAAAAGTACATTGACCAGCACTCTTAACTCAGGCTTTGCAAGATTAGCTCCCCCACAAAATCTAGTGTGTCACTGCAAATAAGAGTTGGTTCTGACTTCCAGAACATGTTAGTAATGCTGGGGATAATTTCTAAAAAAGAAAGCAAATATGAAAATTTCAGTCACATAAAAAAAGCTGGCAAAGTACATGCAAGTAAAACGATCATTGTGGAAAGAGATGGATAATTTCAGTCAGTCATATATAGTAGCTGATAGTCTCTGTTATGTTCCATTGGAACCAACTTCAATTACATTAAAACTGAGGTTATGGACAAAGGGCCTTCCTTCTGAAAAAGGTGCTCAGAATCAATCTTTGATTTATGACGAAAGCTGGAAGCTCAATAGAATTTTGTCATGCTCTTTTCGTTTCCTCTTCAACTGTCAAAGGACAGTATTTAATGGATGTAATCATAGTCTCTGTTGACACCTTGTTTCTTTTGAATAGGGAGCACTCTCTAGAAAATGATCAAGCTAGGCACTGGGTGCCAGAAATTGAGGATGGTTTAAAGTCAATAAGAATACATGTTTAACTAAAAAATTGTATTTTGTGGGAGGGGTACAAGAGCTGAACATAAAGGTTAGGCAGTGCAAAAGAACTTCAGTCCCTCAGAATGATTGGTACAAATATGGCTAAAAGGAGTCAGGCGAGTCAGATGGAACACATGTGTTGCATATCACAGCCTGGAACAGAGATAGCCAGCTGCCTTGCAGGTTATAATGTCCAATATCATTGCTTTGGAATTGTTTTAGCCACTCGCTAAGAGACACATTGTTTAACAATGTTGTGTTCCAGTGGGGAATTCTGTTATGTGAGATTTATGGAAGCCTCAGTTTGAAACAAGGCATCAGTGTAGTTATATACATTGCTGTTCGCAGTTTTGCATAGAAAACAGTTGGGTGTACAAATTTGGATGGTGTATTGAGCAGTTATGGAACTTAAAAACAAATGGTAAACACACATTAGAAGTGAACTCAAAATTTAACTATTAATTCCACCATTTCTGTAAACTTTACAAACTTCTGGTAGATACTATTTGAGAAAACTGTAACTAACTGTAAATCCCATTATTCACTGGTAATTCAATAAATTATTGTAGTTTTTATCTAAATTGTATGTTCAGAGGCAATATCTACAATGTTATGTACTTTATTTGTGCAAATAACTAGTGATTGTTGTCTTTATATGTTCCTCTATCTCTTGTTAATACATTTGAAATTCATACATTAGGAAGGCAGAATTCTGTGCAAAATCTGACAAAGTGTGTACAATGCTCATAATATTTGTGTTCAGGAAGGGAAGGATACAACTGATGGACAAGAAGCAGCTCTAGGTGAAGAAAAAGAGATGAAAATAGAGGGACTTGATGAACACAGATCAACTGCATCTTCACGACGCAGCTCACAAACGTCCAAAAGCAAGTATTCTCTGTGTGGATTGCATATTTGTATTTTTTTGTTATACTACTGATGAGACTCACACATTGTAGTATTTTTATTATTAAAATAATTGATTGTATAGTCTATCCCCTGTGTTATCTCGAGTAGCCTTGCTATAGCTCCTCCATCAATTCAGGAACTGTGTAGTGGAGGTAAAAGTAAACCTGCTTTTTCAATGCAGTTCAGTAGAACCCACTGTATCTTCAATAGTGAATGGCATAATGTGACTTACACATGCTGTAGTCTGTCAAACATGCCTCAAAGGGTCATTTGAAGTTTACATCAATTACGTGTTGCCGCTTTACAGCGAGGAGAATTGTCACCACGTGAAGTAGCTCACTGAATGAATGTACACCTCACAGTAATGTCTTTTGAATATTTCACTGGTATAGAAACACAGGACATTGAGTGTGTACCTCACAATGGTTGATATTAGTTAATAACTGCTACCTACAAATTTTAGTTCATAGGTATCCCAAGGAGAATGCCACAGAAATACAAGCTGCCTTTTTGTAGGTAACAGGGAGACCTGTATTGACTTAGATAGTACGCAACCATCTGTACACTATTAATTTTCCCTCTAGGCATTCATTACGAACAACTGTACAACTCCTGCAACAACAACAATACATAGAGGAGGTGGGCACAGGTACATCTGTAATAGAACTGAGATCATTGGTATTGGGCTCCCTTCACCAGTGAGTACCAGATTTTTCTAACACCTCTGCTGATTGTCATGGAGAAATTATAGAGAAATATGGAGGCAACCAGGAACCAATGCACTTTTTAGGCATGCAGTTTCACAGGTTTGGTCGAGTGTTGGGTCAGTCACATGTTTGAATCAGTATCATGTATGGATCTGCCAGGGCACTCACAACTCCCTTGTGATTATGTACATGATGACCATGGGGGCCGTAGACATAACAGTATTTATTCTCTTTCTGTACTGCTGTCCTATTCCCTTGTTATTTCTTTTCCTTCAATTCAGCATCCAGTGGATGCTCAATTTAATGTCAAGTTGGCCCTATGTCAGCTCTCTGCTTTTGGTTACTCGCCATTACCTTTTCCTTACATTTATACCTGAAATTTAACTTTACTGTGGTAGGTATACAGGTAGATGTATTACCTAAAGTGACATCTGAAATTATGTACAAAGGAATGTGAACCTGGATTTCCTGCTTCTTGTGAGTTGTCACCTTACCACTTAGGCTATCCGAGCATACTCCGCAGACTGACCCCAAGCTTCCACATGTCACACACCTATGTATTTCTCCTCATAGTAGGTTATTAATTAATTTAGCCACACTTCCATGTCTCAGGATTCCTGTACAGGCTTTTTAGAATAAAGTCAATGAGAAGTCATGGACAGTCTTTGCCTTATATATGTTTATATTTGGTGGTGTGCTAAAGTTTCAAGTACTGAAGTTTATTTAGAGTTCGAGTCCTGGTCCAGCACAGGTTATCGTATGCCAGTTTAGGTAGCACTCGTGTACCTGGTACAGTTAAGCTGAATTTTAGAAATAAATTTAAGTATTTGAAATTGTAGTTCATCATCAAATATAAATTTCCTTAAATCCTATACCCTTTAAGGTTTAATCACAAATGTATTTATTTTATTTATTTATCATATGATGATACAGAGCTTGGATCAAATACATAATTTTAAGGGTATACAGTGTAAGAAATGACAAGTAAAATACAGATACAGAATCAAATGTCTCAAGTATTATGCTAAAATATATACACATTACACAAGTTCTTAGATTTCTAAGTCCAGTCTGTTGATCCAGTTGAGGCTTTCAGGTGATACATGGCGGATGTCATTTATTGATCCCCCAAAGGTTCGTCTTGGGCATTCACCAACAATGTGATTTTTTTGTTTGCAGGGCAGCTCCACAGTCACAATCTGGAGGTGTTGCCCTGCCCCATTTGTGCTTTAGATATCTGCAGTTCCCTTGTCCTGTTTGGATGAGGTTGATGGTTCTCCACAGGCGTTTGGGGAGTGTGAAACCTGGAACGCGCATGGAAGGCTTTTCAACCAAATGACCGTTGAACACTGACGATTCTTCCCACTGAGTTCTCCATACTTCATTGATGTTGAAGTTGGAGGCTTAAAGATGTTGTACAGTTCACATCTACATCTACATTTATACTCTGCAACCCACCCAACAGTGTGTGGCGGAGGGCACTTTACGTGCCACTGTCATTACCTCCCTTTTCTGTTCCAGGCGCTTATGGTTCGCGGGAAGAACGACTGTCTGAAAGCCTCCATGCACGCTCGAATCTCTGTAATTTTACATTCGTGATCTCCTTGGGAGGTATAAGTTGGGGGAAGCAATATATTCGATACCTCATCCAGAAACGCACCTTCTCGAAACCTGGCGAGCAAGCTACACCGCGATGCAGAGTGCCTCTCTTGCAGAGTCTGCCACTAGAGTTTGCTAAACATCTCTGTAACGCTATCACGGTTACCAAATAAGCCTGTGACGAAACGCGCCACTCTTCTTTGGATCTTCTCTATCTCCTCTGTCAACCTGATCTGGTACGGATCACACACTGATGAGCAATACTCAAGTATAGGTCGAACGAGTGTTTTGTAAACCACCTCCTTTGTTGATGGACTACATTTTCTAAGAACTCTCCCAATGAATCTCAACCTGGTACCCGCCTTACCAACAATTAATTTTATATGATCATTCCGCTTTAAATCGTTCCGCACGCATACTCCCAGATATTTTACAGAAGTAACTGCTACCAGTGTTTGCTCCGCTATCATATAATCATACAATAAAGGATCCTTCTTTCTATGTATGCGCAATACATTACATTTGTCTATGTTAAGGGTCAGTTGCCACTCCCTGCACCAAGTGCCTATCCGCTGCAGATCTTCCTGCATTTCGCTACAATTTTCTAATGGTGCAACTTCTCTGTATACTACAGCATCATCTGCGAAAAGCCACACGGTCATTTATATATATTGTGAAAAGCAATGGTCCCATAACACTCCCCTGTGGCACATCAGAGGTTACTTTAACGTCTGTAGATGTCTCTCCATTGATAACAACATGTTGTGTTCTGTTTGCTAAAAACTCTTCAATCCAGCCACACAGCTGGTCTGATATTCCGTAGGCTCTTACTTTGTTTATAAGGCGACAGTGTGGAACTGTATCGAACGCCTTCCGGAAGTCAAGGAAAATAGCATCCACCGGGGAGTCTGTATCTAATATTTTCTGGGTCTCATGAACAAATAAAGCGAGTTGGGTCTCTCACGATCACTGTTTCTGGAATCCATGTTGATTCATACAGAGTAGATTCTGGGTTTCCAAAAACAGCATGATACTCGAGCAAAACACATGTTCTAAAATTCTACAACAGATCGACGTCAGAGATATAGGTCTATAGTTTTGCACATCTGTTCAACGACCCTTCTTGAAGACTGGGATTACCTGTGCTCTTTTCCAATCATTTGGAACATTCCGTTTCTCTAGAGACTTGCGGCACATGACTGTTAGAAGGGGGGCAAGTTCTTTCGTGTACTCTGTGTAGAATCAAATTGGTATCCCATCAGTTCCAGTGGACTTTCCTCTGTTGAGTGATTTCAGTTGCTTTTCTATTCCTTGGACACTTATTTTGATGTCAGCCATTTTTTTGTTTGTGCGAGGATTTAGAGAAGGAACTGCAGTGTGGTCTTCCTCTGTGAAACAGCTTTGGAAAAAGGTGTTTAGTATTTCAGCTTTATGCGTGTCATCCTCTGTTTCAATGCCATCATCATCTCGGAGTGTCTGGATATGCTGTTTCGAGCCACTTACTGATCTAACGTAAGACCAGAACTTCCTAGAATTTTCTGTCAAGTCGGTACATAGAATTTTACTTTCGAATTCACTGAACGCTTCACGCATAGCCCTCCTTACGCTAACTTTGACATCGTTTAGCTTCTGTTTGTCTGAGAGGTTTTGGCTGTGTTTAAACTTGCAGTGAAGCTCTCTTTGCTTTCACAGTAGTTTCCTAACTTTGTTGTTGAACCATGGTGGGTTTTTCCCGTCCCTCACAGTTTTACTCGGCACGTACCTGCCTAAAACGCATTTTACAATTGCCTTGAACTTTTTCCATAAACACTCAACATTGTCAGTGTCGGAACAGAAATTTTCGTTTTGATCTGTTAGGTAGTCTGAAATCTGCCTTCTATTACTCTTGCTAAACAGATAAACCTTCCTCCCTTTTTTTATATTCCTATTAACTTCCATATTCAGGGATGCTGCAATGGCCTTATGATCACTGATTCCCTGTTCTGCACTTACAGAGTCAAAAAGTTCGGGTCTGTTTGTTATCAGTAGGTCCAAGATGTTATCTCCGTGTGTCGGTTCTCTGTTTAGTTGCTTGAGGTAATTTTCGGATAGTGCACTCAGTATAATGTCACTCGGTGCTCTGTCCCTACCACCCGTCCTAAACATCTGAGTGGCCCAGTCTATATCTGGTAAATTGAAATCTCCACCTAAGACTATAACATGCTGAGAAAATTTATGTGAAATGTATTCCAAATTTTCTCTCAGTTGTTCTGCCACTAATGCTGCTGAATCAGGAGGTCGGTAAAAAGAGCCAATTATTAACCTAGCTCGGTTGTTGAGTGTAACCTCCACCCATAATAATTCACAGGAACTATCCACTTCTACTTCACTACAGGATAAACTACTACTAACAGCGACAAACATGCCACCACCGGTTTCATGCAATCTATCCTTTCTAAACACCGTCTGCACCTTTGTAAAAATTTCGGCAGAATTTATCTCTGGCTTCAGCCAGCTTTCTGTACCTATAACGATTTCAGCTTCGGTGCTTTCTATCAGCGCTTGAAGTTCCGGTACTTTACCAATGCAGCTTCGACAGTTTACAATTACAAACCCAAGGTTGTTTTCTTGACTTCAGACACTGATTTTCTGCTATTAATATATCGCTGTGTATGGGTAGTTGGGGGTTCTTCTGAATGTTTCTCCAGATCTTCAGGAGAGCATCTGATCTTCGTAGAGCTGGAGGTTGGATGTTACTTAAAACTGGTAGCCAAGCAGTTTGAGTGCTACGTATGCAGCCTGTGATAAGATGCAGAGCAAACAACCAAAAAGTCCTTCTCAGGATGCACAAGTTCATAGAATTGGACCATCTATTCACAAATGATCCCTATTATTGGGTTTGGCCTCCACATTGTCATTTCAGGAATAAATTTCAATATTTGAAACTGTAGTTCATCATCAGATATAAATTTTTCTTACGTCCAGCACCTCCTTAAGTTTATTCACAAGTGATCCCCATCATTGTGGAGGTGTGGTTGCTAAAGCCACATCTACTGCATGCCAAAGTGCTTCTTAGCTTCACTAAACATCTGGGTACTGACCACCAGCCATGTAGCAATGCACTGTGAATACCATGGTGCAAGGCTGGGTTAGTGTACTGCAACAAGTGGCCCCCTTCACAGCATTGAGACCATCTGCTAAGACTTGTGTTTTTACAGTGGAATCAGCCTTGTGATTGTGCGTTCTGGCCAAGCTCCGTGGCCAGCCTTCTTGTAGAGGCCCTTCTCAACTATGCTATAAACATCCATAGCCTAACAGAACAACTGAACAAACACAGTCTCTTTCCTGATATTGAAATAAAACATTTAGGAATGTGGCCACAGTCCAAAATTCCAATATCATGTCAGTTACAGTCTACTTGTTCTGACTTTGGCTTACCTTCTTCTAATCCATGAACTATGTCCCTACTGGAAACACACGCATGATACATGCCTAATCCTCAAATTCACTTGTATCTTTCTCCTGGCATAAAGGATGTGATACACCACTTCACGGTTTTGCAAAGTGTTCACCTTGTACTTGGTGAACACCCCAATTCAGAAGTAATTTTTACTAATGACTCAGGAGTTGAAGACCGGACAGGAGCATTGAGCAACATTACCTGCCTGGTGGACGCAGTGTCTTTATGGTGGATTTGGTGACCACCGTACTTGCTCTTCAATACACCTGTTCCCAGTCATGTAAGTCTTTCTTAATCTGCAACTTACATGCTATAATCCATCTTTGTTCCTGGCACTCATTGGTAATGCACATTCATGATCTCCTCATAGACCTCAATGACAATGGGAAGACAGTAGTATTCCTCTGGTTCCCCAGTCATGTTAGGTTCCTAGAAAATGAACTTGTGGGTCAGTTCACCAAGAAACTTTCTGGCAGATTAAAACTGTGCCCAACCGAGACTCGATCTCGGGACCTTTGCCTTTCATGGGCAAGTGCTCTACCATCTGAGCTACCAAAGCACGACTCACGTCTGGTCCTCACAGATTTACTTCTGCCAGTATCTCGTCTCCTACCTTCCAAAACACCAAGTAGGCTACTAGGAAGGATGCTCTGGAAAATGATGATACTAGGTTCTCTGACTTGTTGTTGTTGTTGTTGTTGTTGTTGTGGTCTTCAGTCCAGAGACTGGTTTGACACAGTTCTCCATGCCACTCTGTCCTGTGCAAGCTCCAACCTATATCCTTCTGAATCTGCTTAGTGTATTCATCTCTTGTATCCCTCTATGATTGTTACCCTTCACGCTACCCTCCAATACTAAAATGGTCAACCCTTGATGTCTCAGAACGTGTCCTACCAACCAATCCCCTCTTTTAGTCAAGATGTGCCACAAATTTCCTCTTCTCCCCAAGTCTATTCAGAATCTTCTCATTAGTTACATGATCTACCCATCTAATCTTCAGCATTCTTCTGTAGCCCCACATTTTGGAAACTTCTATTCTCTTCTTGTCTAAACTATTTATTGTCAATGTTTCACTTCCATACATGGCTATACTCCATACAAATACTTTCAGAAAAGACTTCCTGACACTTAAATCTATAATCTATTTTAACAAATTTCTCTTCATCAGAAACACTTTCCTAGCCATAGCCATCTGCACTTTATACCCTCTCTGTACCCTATCAGTTATTTTGCTCTCCAAATAGCAAAACTAATCTACTACTTTAAATGCCTCAATTTCTAACCTAATCCCCTCAGCATCACCTGATTTAATTTGAGTGCCTTCCATTATCCTTGGTTTGCTTTTGTTGATCTTCATTTTATATTCTCCTTTCAAGACACTGTTCATTCCGTTCAACTGCTCTTCCAGATCCTTTGCTGTCTCTGATAGAATTACAATGTCATTGGCAAACCTCAACGTTTTTATTTCTTCTCCATGTATTTTAATTCCTACTCCAAATGTTTCTTTTGTTTCCTTTACTGCTTGCTCAATATACAGGTTGAATAACATCTGAGATAGGCTACAACCCTGTCTCGCTCCCTTCCCAACCACAGCTTCCCTTTCATGTTCCTCAACTCTTATAACTGCCATCTGGTTTCTGTACAAATTGTAAATAGCCTTTTGTTCCCTGTATTTGACTCTGCCACCTTCAGAATTTGAAATAGTACTCCAGTCAACATTGTCAAAAGCTTTCTCTAAGTCTACAAATGCTAGAAACGTAGGTTTGTGTTTCCTTAATCTTTCTTCTAAGATAGTCGTAGTGTCAGTATTGCCTCACTTGCTCCAACATTTCTGCGGAATCCAAACTGATCTTCCACGAGGTTGGCTTTTACCAGTTTTTCCTTTTGTCTGCTGTCTTTGGGATTGGAATTATTATATTCTTCTTGAAGTCTGAGGGTATTTGTCCTCACTCATACGCCTTGCTCATGAGATGGTAGAGTTCTGTCATGGCTGGCTCTCTCAAGGCTATCACTAGTTCTAATGGAATGTTGTCTGCTCCTGGGGCCTAACATGTAGACATTAGTATGTCACTGACTGTTATGGCTTGTAACAGAGAAAGAACTGTTACAGCCACGATGACTAAGATATGGTTTATAAAAGAGTATGACCAAATTTCAGTATTCTCTTCGTTTGCCTTGACATGAATTTACTACTCTTATGCCTCCATTCTGAATACACTGATTTGGCCTGTGGAAATGTGATGATAAGCTGCCAAGCCTTGTTGCAGTAGAGGTGCCCTGCTGATGGTTGTTATTTTTCTGTTTCCTGGCGGAGTACCCCACTGCTACTTGGCAGGCTTTGCAGCTGGCTGAGACATTTCCTCAATCTATCACTATCTTTTATTGCATTTGTTCTGCTGGCTGCCAGAAGGGGCTGGATCACTTCCCTTGACTCATGACGTGCATATTTTGTTTTAATATTACCTCAAATCTCAATCTGTTTTTTTTTTTTTAATGATTTTGTGCTCCTTGTATCAGATGGCTGACTAATTGACCATATTGACCTGGTGCAGAGAGAGAGAGAGAGAGAGAGAGAGAGATATTATGTCTACCCACTCTATTATCTTTTCTCTAATGAACATTTGTATAATTAAAATGACATAAAACAGAATAAAGTAATAAATAAAATAAACACAGATACATAGCTCTTGGGGATGACACCTATAGTGCAGTGCTGTTTGAGACATTGTTGACATTTATGAAGCATTTAAAAGTTGTTAATCCTGAAGTTATTTGTGAAAATATTGACTTTAGTAGTCTTAAAGTTATTGAAATTATTATTGCTTCATTGGATGTGGCTCTTTTTTCTGAGACTGCGGATGTATTAAGATTTTTCCTGTTATATAACACTCTGCCATTTCTGGTGCACCTTCTATTCTACAATTAGGTGAGCAGTCACCATCCAAATTCCTTGCACTGGGAATTTTCCCATGTTGTTCCTTGCTTACTGCCTTTGCAACAGGACAAGACCATACTGGTCAGTTTACTGGACCAGCTGTGGTGCACCCTGGGCTCAAGGGCCACCAGCTAGTGTTCAGCTGCACAAACAAATTCACCTCACATTGTGCCAATTGGAGGTGGCTGAATAATTCACCTACATACACATAACTGCAGTCCAGACACAAGCATTTCCTACCCTATAAAATGCAGAGCCATGTGTGAAAACAGCCATTTTATGTCAGCTGTGCTGCAATTGCTGTGCAGCATTTTGTGCTGGCATAGCGATCAACACTCTGCTCACGAGAACGGGTACCGCTAAACTGTGGCAAACTGCAAACTTGATATCCGGTTGCCAAATATGATGTGCATCACAACACAAATGAGCTCAATAGCTGCTGACTATGCATGCCATTTGGATATTCTCTTCCAGCAAAGGTTTCTCTGAACTACACAGATGGGCATTGTATCTTCAATATATTGTGTCTGAAACCTCCATTGTCTAGCTTCCCTTCTCACTTATGTCCCCGCCCCCCTCTTCCCTTTCTTCTACCACTCTCCCCCTGTCCCAAATGCAGGCATATTTTCTCTCTCTCACTCCCTTGCTCCCCCTTCCCCATTGCCCAATCTATCCCTCCCCCTCTTCACTCCCTCTCTTTCCCTTCACCTCCAGCCCCATCTCCTTCCCTCCCCTTCCCTTCCTCCCCTCCCACCCTCCCTCCCTCCCTCCCTCCCTCCCTCACCTCCCACCCTCCCTCCCTTACCTCCCACCCCTCCCACCCCTCCCACCCTCCCTCCCTTACCTCCCACCCCTCCCACCCTCCCTCCCTCCCTCCCTTACCTCCCACCCCTCCCACCCTCCCTCCCTCCCCTCCCTTACCTTCCACCCCTCCCTCCCTCCCTCCCTCCCTTCCCCTGTCGTCCCCTCCCCTCCCGCCTGCCCCCCCTCCCGTATGCTCACTCGTCTGATCCCCCCCCCCCCCCCCCTGGCTGATCCCCTCTTTTACCATCTCATCCCCCACAACCCTTCCCCTCCAAATTATTCCTACATGTTTGTTGTTTAGAATCAAATTTTTCTCATGTTTCGAACACAGCCAGTTTGGCAGCACTGGTGACTATGGTAGTTTTTGTTCCTTAACACTCCATATCCATCTTTCCACCATGTACTGATATCTTATACTTGTCATCACTATCGGAGGTAATTTGATAGCTTTACAGTAATGGCAGAGGACACTCCAACCTATGGTCCAACCCTACAGTCAACATTTCAATTATTGGAAAATCCAGGATGGAATGTAACAATACGAGAGAAGGAAAGTTGCTACTCACCATATAGCAGAGATGCTGAGTTGCAATAGGCACAATACACAATCATTGCTTTTGGCCATTAAGGCCTTTGTCAGCAGTACACACACACACACACACACACACACACACACACACACACACACAAGCGCAACTTGCACACAAGTCTGCAGTCTCAGAGAGCTGAAACTACACTGCGAGCAGCAGCACCAGTGCATAATGGGAGTGGCGACTGGGTGGTGGTAAGGAGGAGGCTGGGGCGGGGAGGGGGAGGGATAGTATGGTGGGAGTAGCGGATGGTGAAGTGTTGCAGTTTAGACAGAGGGCAGGAGAGAAGGTACGGAGGGCTGAGGGGGTAAGTAGCAGAAAGGAGAGAAATAAAAATAAATCAAAACTGAGTGTGGCAGTGAAATGATGGCTGTGTTATTGCTGGAAAATGGGAAGAGGGAGGGGGCTGGATGGGTGGGGACAGTGACTAACGAAGGTTGAGGCCAGGAGGGTTACTGGAACGTAGGATGTATTGCAGGGAAAGTTACCACCTGCACAATTCCGAAAAGCTGGTGTTGGTGGGAAGGATCCATATGGCACAGGCTGTGCAGCAATCATTGAGATGAGAGGTATCATGTTTGGCAGCGTGTTCAGCTACAGTGTGGTCCACTTGTTTTTTGGCCACAGTTTGTTGGTGGCCATTCATGCGGATAGACAGCTTGTTGGTTGTCATGCCTACATAGAATGCAGCACAGTGGTTGCAGCTTAGCTTGTAGATCACGACTGGTTTCACAGGTAGCCCTGCCTTTGATGTGATAGGTAATGTTAGTAACCGGACTGGAGTAGGTGGTGGTAGGAGGATGTGTGGGACAGGTCTTGCATCTAGGTGTATTACAGGGGTATGAGCCATGAGGTAAGGGATTGGGAGCAGGGGTTGTGGAAGTATGGACGAGTATATTGTGTAGGTTTGGTGGACAGCGGAATACCACGGTAGGAGGGGTGGGAAGGATAGTGGGTAGGCCATTTCTCATTTCAGGCCATGACAGGAGGTAATCGAAACCCTGGTGGAGAATGTAATTCAGTTGCTCCAGTCCTCGATGGTACTGAGTTATGAGGGGAATGCTCCTCTGTGGCCGGGTGTGGGACTTTGGGAGGTGGTGGGAGACTGGAAAGATAAGGCACGGGGGATTTGTTTTTGTACAAGGATGGGGGGATAATTACGGTCAGTGAACGCTTCAGTGAGACCCTCGGTATATTTAGGTAGGGACTGCTCGTCACTGCAGATGCGACGACCACGGGTGGCTAGGCTGTACAGAAGGGACTTCTTGTTATGAAACGGGCGCCAGCTGTCGAAGTGGAGGTATTGCTGGTGGTTAGTAAGTTTGATATGGACGGAGGTACTGATGTAGCCATCTCAGAGGTGGAGGTCAACATCTAGGAAGATGGCTTGTTGGGTTGAGTAGGACCAGGTGAAGCAAATGGGGGAGACGTTATTGAGGTTCTGGAGGAATGTGAATAAGGTGTCCTCACCTTCAGTCCAGATAGCAAAGATGTCATCAATGAGTGTGAACCAGATGAGCAGTTTAGGATTGTGGGTTTTTAGAAGGATTCCTCTAGATAGCCCATGAATAGGTTAGCATTGGATGTTGCCATGCGGGTGCCTAAGCCATACTGCGGATTTGTTTGTAGGTAATGCCTTCAAAGGAGAAGTAATTGTGGGTGAGGATATAGTTGGCCATGGAGACTAGGAAGAAGGTTGTTGGTTTTTAATCCATAGGGTGTCTGGAAAGGTAGTGTTCTATAGCAGTAAGGCCGTGGGCATTAGGAATGTTAGTGTACAGGGAGATTGCATCAATAGTGACAAGCAGGGCACCATGTGATAAAGGGAAAGGAACTGTGGAGAGTCGGTCAAGGAAATGGTTAGTATCTTTTATATAGGAGGATAGGTTCCAGGTAATAAGTTGAAGATGTTGCTCTAAGAGAGCAGAGATTCTCTCAGGGGTGGCACAGTAACCGGCCACAATGAGACGTCCTGGTTGGTTGGGTTTATGGACTTTAGGAAGCATGTAGAAGGTGGGAGTGCGGGGAGTGGTAGGGGTAAGTAGGGAGATGGATTCTGAGGGGAGGTTCTGGGATGGGCCTAAGGATTTGAGTAGTGACTGGAGATCCTGCTGGATTGCTGGAATGTGATCACTGTGGCATGGTTTGTAGGTGGAAGTATCTGACAGCTGATGGAGTCCTTCTGCCAGGTATTCTTTGCGGTTCAGAACTATGGTGGTGGAGCCTTTGTCTGCATGTAGGATAAGGTGAGGACACCTTATTCACATTTCTCCAGAACCTCAACAATGTCTCCCCCATTTGCTTCACCTGGTCCTACTCGACCCAACAAGCCAACTTCCTAGATGTCGATTTCCACCTCAGAAATGGTTACATCAGTACATCTATCCATATCAAACCTACTGACCATCAGCAATACCTCCACTTTGACAGCTGCCACCCGTTTCATACCAAGAAGTCCCTTCTGTACAGCCTAGCCACCCGTGGTCGTCGCATCTGCAGTGACGAGCAGTCCCTCTCTAAATATACCGAGGGTCTCACTGAAGCCTTCACTGATCGTAATTATCCTCCCATCCTTGTACAAAAACAAATCTCCCGTGCCTTATCTTTAAAGTCTCCCACCACCTCCCAAAGCCCCACAGTCCGGCCACAGAGGACCATTCCACTCATAACTCAGTACCATCCGGGACTGGAGCAATTGAATTACATTCTCTGCCAGGGTTTCGATTACCTCTCATCATGCCCTGAAGTGAGAAATGTCCTACCCACTACCCTTCCAACCCCTCCTACCATGGTATTCCGCCGTCCACCAAACCTAAACAATATACTCGTCCATTCTGACACAACCCCTGCTCCCAATCCCTTACCTCATTACTCATACCCCTGTAATACACCTGGAAGCAAGACCAGTCCCATACATCCTCCTACCACCACCTACTCCAGTCCGGTTACTAACATCACCTATCCCATCAAAGGCAGGGCTACCTGTGAAACCAGTCATGTGATTTACGAGCTAAGTTGCAACCATTGTGCTGCATCCTATGTAGGCATGACAACCAACAAGCTGTCTGTCCTCATGAACGGCCACCGACAAAATGTGGCCAAAAAACAAGTGGACCTCCCAGTTGCTGAACACACTGCCAAACATGATATCCCTCATCTCAATGATTGCTTCACAGCCTGTGCCATATGGATCCTTCCCACCAACACCAGCTTTTCTGAATTGTGCAGGTGGGAACTTTCCCTGCCATACATCCTACGTTCCCGTAACCCTCCTGGCCTGGTGTGCGCGTGCATGTGTATGTGTGTCTGCTGCTGACAAAGGCTTAATGGCCGAAAGCTATGATTGTGTGAATCTTTTTATTGTGCCTATTGCGACTCAGCATCTCCGCTGTATGGTGAGTAGCAGCTTTCCTTCTCTCATATTATTTCAGTTATTGGCTCATTTAAGAGAATAATGCATAATATGCATGCTGCCCCCCACCACATGAATACTTTCCTCCAGGAGGCAGGATTGAAATGATTGCAGTGGCCTTAAATTTTGTCTGAAATGAACCTAAATGTTGGCCTCAGAGAGGAATCTGATGAAGAGTCGGCCAAAATCAGTCAGCAATGTCTTAACCATTTTGTGGAATGCATGCTATCATGTTACATTGCACCAGTTTGTTGTTTGCGTGCCTGGGAGGATCCTATTGTGTTACATTGCACAAAGTCAAGGAACATAGTACTAAATGTTATTCAGCAGCAGATTTACATTTCATAGATTTACACTTTTGAGCAGACTGCATTTATTTTGGTTATTGTTTTGTTTTTATTACACAGTGAAATTAATCTTTATTATTTTCATAAAGCTTGTTCTTTTATTTCTTGCCCCTTTCCCCTTGAATCTAAGCCTGCATATGTTAATAGAAAAATAGAAAGTCATGTTATAAACACCGCAGGTAAACTATAAAGAAGAAAGGAAATTACATATAATAAAAGTTTATTTGACATAGAAGCCATCTTACTCCTAAGTGAGTACTGTTTATGCAATTGAAGCCATCAATAGAAATATAATAATATAATAATATTATAAAATGATTTTTCTTTCTAGAACAATCGCTAGGCCGTACTGTGTGGACATACATAAAATTTGCTTGGGCATTAATAGAAGGTTCAATGGAGACACTTGTTCGATACTTGAACCGCTTCTCAAGGGACTACCGCTATGTTATCCGGGTGCTAGCCTTGGAAAAGAAATTGTTGAAGGTAGGCCATTTGTAATAGACTACATTTTGAGATTCATAATCTAAACATTAGTCATAACTACAGGGTTATTACAAATGATTGAAGCGATTTCACAGCTCTACAATAACTTTATTATTTGAGATATTTTCACAATGCTTTGCACACACATACAAAAACTCAGAAAGTTTTTTTAGGCATTCACAAATGTTCGATATGTGCCCCTTTAGTGATTCGGCAGACATCAAGCCGATAATCAAGTTCCTCCCACACTCGGCGCAGCATGTCCCCATCAATGAGTTCGAAAGCATCGTTGATGCGAGCTCGTAGTTCTGGCACGTATCTTGGTAGAGGGGGCTTAAACACTGAATCTTTCACATAATCCCACAGAAAGAAATCACATGGGGTTAAGTCGGGAGAGCGTGGAGGCCATGACATGAATTGCTGATCATGATCTCCACCACGACCGATCCATCGGTTTTCCAATCTCCTGTTTCAGAAATGCCAAACATCATGATGGAAGTGCAGCGGAGCACCATCCTGTTGAAAGATGAAGTCGGCGCTGTCGGTCTCCAGTTGTGGCATGAGCCAATTTTCCAGCATGTCCAGATACACGTGTCCTGTAACGTTTTTTCGCAGAAGAAAAAGGTGCCGTAAAGTTTAAACCGTGAGATTGCACAAAACACGTTAACTTTTGGTTAATTGCGAATTTTCTGCATGAATGTGTGAAGATTATCTACCGCCCAGATTCGCATATTGTGTCTGTTCACTTCACCATTAAGAGAAAATGTTGCTTCATCACTGAAAACAAGTTTCGCCCTGAACGCATCCTCTTCCATGAGCTGTTGCAACCGCGCCAAAAATTCAAAGCGTTTGACTTTGTCATCGGGTGTCAGGGCTTGTAGCAATTGTAATTGGTAAGGCTTCTACTTTAGCCTTTTCCGTAAGATTTTCCAAACCGTCAGCTGTGGTACGTTTAGCTCCCTGCTTGCTTTATTCGTCGACTTCCGCGGGCTACGCGTGAAACTAGGTGAAACTAGCCCGCACGCGTTCAACCGTTTCTTCGCTCATTGCAGGCAGACCCGTTGATTTCCCCTTACAGAGGCATCCAGAAGCTTTAAACTGCGCATACCATCACCAAATGGAGTTAGCAGCTGGTGGATCTTTGTTGAACATCGTCCTGAAGTGTCGTTGCACTGTTATGACTGACTGATGTGAGTGCATTTCAAGCACGACATACGCTTTCTCGGCTCCTGTCGCCATTTTGTCTCACTGTGCTCTCGACCACTCTGGCGGCAGAAATCTGAAGTGCGGCTTCAGCCGAACAAAACTTTATGAGTTTTTCTACGTATCTGTAGTGTGTCGTGACCATATGTCAATGAATGGAGCTACAGTGAATTTATGAAATCGCTGCTATCATTTGTAATAGCCCTGTATAGTTGAACAAAAAAAGTGTGTGTGTGTGTGTGTGTGTGTGTGTGTGTGTGTGTGTGTATGTGTGTGTGTGTGAGAGAGAGAGAGAGAGAGAGAGAGAGAGAGAATGAATTATTGTAAGTGCATTTATTTCCACATTTGTATTTTTGCCACTAGATATGACTTGTTGCTACTTTTATTCATAGTACTTATGTGGATTAAAAAATGGCTTCCTGGAATAGATTTTATTAGGGTAATAGGTTAAGTGGTGGCAGTGAACCTGTTTAAATGAATAGCGTAAGTGGTTGCAGCAAACATGTTTATATGACTAACAGAACAGCTCCTATTGTGTTACTGAGCTGCCTTATACGTCTCTCCTATAGTGTAAATAATTGCTTTCCGAAGTAAATCTTTCACTTTACTGCAGTTGTTTATAAGTCTGTGACAGATTAAAATTGTGTACTGGATTGGGACTTTATCCCTGGATATATCATTGATTGCAGAAGCCATGATTTGGGTGAGTGTCCCACTTTGTCACTATTTTAATCTATGAGAAGTTTTCAGTAATCAATTATTTTTCATTGTCTGAATACATAGCATTTATGGTATATCATAAAAACACACAAACATTCATTTGATATAAGGGACAAAAGAATAATTAGTCTTCTATTTTTAGTGAATCGTTACTTTTCCCTGATCGTTACTGCTACGTTCAATGTGGTTTGTGATACCGAATGCACATTTTGTTTCTCTCAAACTAACTGTAATTTTTGTAATAATTTTTATGTTATCAATGAAACTCTTTTGCCTAGATAATTCATCAGTTTACGTCATATGTAGGAAAGGGTCATCTCTAATTGTCATCCTCCTCATTTACCGTGTGTCAGGACAAAAGCACTTTAAATAAGCAAATATTCATATAAATAAGCAAATATCCATAAAAACAAATAGTAGCATTAGTAGTAGTAGTAGTAGTAGTAGTACATGTCTATTTCACATTTATTTCAGCGTGTGTGACTGAGCGAGATACTGCAATGGTTAGCACACTGGATTTGCATGTGCTGGGTCAACTGCTTAAATTGACAACTGGCCATTCTGATTTAGGTTTTCTGTTATTTCCCTAAATCTATTGAGGCAAATACTCAGTTAGTTCCTCTGAAAGGGTGCAGACAATTTCTTTCCTTGATCTTTCTCAATCTGAGCTTGTGTTTTGTCTCGAATGACCTAGTTGTCAATGGGACATAAACACTTATCTTCCTTCCATCAGTGCACATTCATTTGATTTTATATTCATTCAAAGCAATGTATTTTCAAAAATTTTATTTATTTATATGCTGTAATTTATACTTTTTGTAAATCTGTGCCCATTTCATTGCTATGTTGGTTAAAAAAACCTGAGATATGTCAGAATGGTTTCAATGAGATGAATGCGAGGCCTGTGCAGAAAGTATCTAATTTTAACACACATTATTTTTGGTATTTCCCTGCAGTCCCCATGGTGGAGGAGGACATCTTTGGGCTCACACCTAAATGTGTCATTGGGAAATTTCAAATCAAAACAATTGATGTTTGGAGGTGATGCCATGTGAGAAACATAAAATAAAGGAGTAGTTCCGCTGTTCCTTTGTAGCAAGACAGAGACCAGTTTTGTGGGAGCTGGAAGTGCAGCTGTTATTTAGACACTGCAAAAACTGGAAATATGATGTTATAGTCTTATACTAAGAAAAATTTCTGAAGATGTTGGAATTGCCAGAGATTTTGTATATTTAATTTTCTGTTATATTCAGAATTCATACAGAATGTCTAAAATGTAAGCCCAAGTTACTATCAGTGGAAGAGATACAATTCTGCTTCCATATTTCACAGAATGTGTTGAATAGCCCATGAATCCCAAGTTTTTCAACACGCTGATAGCCAGAGATGACTCATGAGTGTATGAATGTGGCCCCGAACCAAAAGTACACTCATTGCAGTGATATCATACTGACGTTGCTTGTTGTCTTTGATTGCCATGGTATTGCCACTCATGAATATGTGCTGGAAGAACAGGATCTGCATTGAAAACACTTCTTATTTTAACCATTATTAGTGACCTTATCTTGAACATTAAGACCACCAAAACAGCATTATTTGCTGATGACATTACTGTTATACTAAAAGATGGAATAAAGAGAATCTACAAGAACAAATGAGCACTGCCACAACCCAAATCAATGAGTGGTGCCACTTAAAGTTGCTAACTATAAACAACGATAAAATAGTAAAATAGTGTGCAATACATAACTGTGCAACATTCAATTGTTTCATTAATAGCCAACTTGTAGTAAAATCAAACAGTGGAAAACCCAGGATGGAATGTAACAGTATTATGAAAAGGATAGTTGCTACTCACCATAAAGCGGAATGCTGAGTCCCAAGTAGGCACAACAAAAAGACTGTCTCAAAATAAGCTTTCGGCCAACAAGGTCTTTGCCAAAAATGGATGACACACACACACACACACACACACACACACACACACACACGGCCACAGTCTCTGACATCCGAAGCCACACGCCATGAGCAGCAGCAGTGCCTGATAGGAGCGACAACTGGTGGGGGAAAGGAGGAGACTGGAGGGGGGGGGGGGGGTTGAGACAGATCGGGCAGCAGGGTAGGGATTGGGGACGGTGAAGTGCTGCTGGGGTGTGTGGAGGGATGAGATGGCCGGACAGTGAGAGTTTATGAGTTTATGAGTTGGTGAGTGACTGGAAAGATAAGGCATGGGAGATTTGTTTTCATACAAGGTTGGGAGAATAATTACTGCTTCACAACGTGGGCCATATGGATCCTTCCCACCAACACCAGCTTTTCTGAATTGCACACAAATGAGAACTCGGCTTATATCCTATGTTCCCGTAACCCTCCTGGCCTCAACTTTTGTTAGCCATTCTCCTCACCCATCTAGCCCCTTTCCTGTTCCCATTCCAGCACTACACAGCCCTCTATTCCACCAACACAACCAGCCTTCTTACTTCATTCCTTTCACACTACATCCCCCCCCCCCACCCCACCCCACCCCCATCCCATCCGACTAACCTCTTGACTGAACCAGCTGCCCTACCCTCTCTCCATCTTTTCCTTGTACGCTACCCAGCAGCACATCACCATCCCCCACCCCTACCCTGCTATTCCTCCCCCTCCCCGCACCAGCCTTCTCCTTACCCACGCCCAGTTGTCTCTCCCATGATGCACTGCTGCAGCTGCTGCAGCTAATAGTGTGGTTTCAGCTGCCCAAGACTGTGAACATGTACTTGTGAGTTGCATTTGTGTGTGTGTGGGGGGGGGGGGGGGGGGGGGAGATCTATTTTTGACAAAGGCCTTGTTTGCTGAAAGCTTATGCTGTGATTGTTTTTGTTGTGCCTATCTGTGACTCAGCATCACAGTTATATGGTGAGTAGCAACTATCCTTTTCATAATATTGAAACTTGTAGTAGATGGTAACAAGGCTAAAGTCTTGGGCCAGTAGATCTGGCATAAAATGATGTGCATCCTGCATGTGACATAACGGGTGATCAAAAAGTCAGTATAAATTTGAAAACTTAATAAACCACGGAATAATGTAGATAGAGAGGTAAAAATTGACACAAATGCTTGGAATGACATAGGGTTTTATTAGAACAAAAAAAAAGTTCACAAAATGTCTGACAGATGGCGCTGGACAGTAAAACATCAGTGACTGCACATGACAATCATGTATAAAAGGAGCTGTAATGAGAGAGAGAATCAGATGCGCCAGCAGTCGCAGCATGTTGACGTTACCTGAAAAGGTGCTTTTAGTGTAGCTGTATTATCAGAATGGGGGATGAGCTAGTTCAGCGTTACGATCCTATTGCCATAGGAAGGGGATTTGAACAGGTAAAGGTCCATTGACAAATGCAGCTGTGGCGAGAATGATTTCCAAGTTCGAAGCCACGGGTTGTTTAGACGATAGACTCCGTAGTGGCTGACTGAGCAAAAGGTGTAATGCTGCTGAGACAGTTCAGGAAAAAATGGAGACTGTAGCGGGTTCGTCTATGCATGGGGACGCCAGCACTCTTGCACTCACACGTCGCACCGGCATTCCGTACACTACTGTTTGGTTGGCACTGAGGCATACCCTCCAATGCTATCCATACAAAATCCATTGGCATCATGAACTGTTACCAGGCGATTTAGTGAAGCAGAGGGCATTTGCAGTGTGGGCATTTCAAAAGATGGCGGAAGATGACGATTGTTGTGGACCGATGAAGCTCATTTCATGCTCCGAGGGTCTGTCAACGCCCACAACTGCAGAATTTGGACTATCGAAAATCCTAGAACTGTTGCGGAAACTCCATCGCATGACGAGAAAGTCACGGTATGGGTTGGATTTACCACATCTACCATTATCGGGCCTTTTTTCTTCGAGGAAATGCGTGATTCCTGGTTTTGTAACTGCCACTGTGATGGGTGAGAGGCATGTCGATATGTTACAGAATTGCATCATCCCCAGCCTGGCTGATAAACACCTGCTGGAATGTACGATGTTTATGCAGGATGGCGCTCCACCCCATATTGCTAGATGCGTGAAAGATCTCTTGCGCGCGCCGTTTGGTGATGATCGTGTGCTCATCCGCCACTTTTGTCATGCTTGGCCTCCCTTGCGATTATTGGCTTTGGGGTTACCTGAAGTCGCAAGTGTATCGTGATCAACCAACATCTCTAGGGATGCTGAAAGACAACATCCGACGCCAATGCCTCACCATAACTCCGGACATGCTTTTCAGTGCTGTTCACAAAATTATTCCTCGACTACAGTTGTTGTTGAGGAATGATGGTGGACATATTGAGCATTTCCTGTAAAGAACATCATCTTTGCTTTGTCTTACTTTGTTACGCTAATTATTGCTATTCTGATCAGATGAAGCACCATCTGTCAGAAATTTTTTGAACTTTTGTATTTTTTTGGTTGTAATAAAACCCCATGTCATTCCAAGCATGTGTGTCAATTTGTACCTCTCTATCTACATTATTCCGTGATTTATTCAGTTTTCAAATTTATACTGACTTTTTGATCACCCGGTATATTAACATAAAGCTCAATAAAACTATTTATGCAAAAAAAAAGGATCCTGAAAATCTGCGACAAGTCAGCAGATAAATTTCAATCACACATAAAAAAATGGAAATATATTCGGGAGTTAGTCGTTACTAGTTGCTTAATGTTTATTTCAGTGTGTGTGACTGAGCAAGGTAGTGCAGTGATTAGTACACTGGACTTGTATTTTAGAGGACTTCCATCACATAAAAACAGAACCTTTAAGATATTGTATATTTTTTGGAAAAGCATTTGTGTTTCATGCAGGCCTTTCTTTAAAAAAAATAGTCATTGAATTGCAAATATGTCTTGGAAATATTAATTTTTGTCACTACACATTTTATTGGTGATGAAAACATGAGGGGAAAAAAGTCAGATTTCACGACGACAATGCAAGACAATAAATTATGTATGTCGCACGTTACAAACACTGATAGATGTCAATAAGGAACCTATCACATGAGCATAAAACTGTACACACTTCCAAATGTTGTAAAACTTAACACATATATAACAGGGTGTATACGACCCAGGACAACCGGGAGATCTGGGGAAAACCCGGGAATTTTTTCATCCGGGAGAAAACCAGGGAAAACCCAGGAATTTTTTAGTATTCTGGGAATTTTTCATTGTTTTAGTTTTCTGTTAAAGTTTTGCAATTTTGGATGGTAATAACCTATACTCTAACAAAGGATATTACTGTATCCCGTTACTACAGAATAATACTGCAGCAATAAAACATGAACGAGAGAAATAAAGAAAATAAAACTTCAGTTACGAAGAAAATGCACCGTATACAACAACAAAACACAGTGCTCATACAAGCGTCTGCTGACAGCAAAATGTGTCAAAGGCTTTAGGAAGACTGTGCAGTGCTTCATAACAGATTGCTTCCGATGAGCGTGACATCACAACTGTTTACATAAGATTCTTTTGAGCAATTGCGAGCGGGCTCATGTGCATGCGCAGTTGAGTCACGTATGAGTAGTACCTTCACCCACTTCTGGCTACTGAAATGTGGCTGTTACCTGTATAAGCAGTAGTAACAAGCAGCAAGATGCTACCCATAAAAATTTTACTGGTGCGCCCAAGTTGCCAGATTCACGCACGCGCACCAAGCCCAGATTTAGGGTCTTGGTGCGGTGTGGAGGGGAAACCTGACAGTCAAGCATTAATTGCCTTGCAGAACAATGAAGTTATTTTTGTTGGTATGCTAATAAGATTTAGCTTTTATTAATCTTTTCTGCTGAGGCAGTCAATTTATTTGAAACGAAGTGTTTAATTTCATACTATTAGCTAGTGTCAACTGTTCGCTGCATTTCAAGTGCACATTTTCATGGCATTATACCATAGTAAAGAACCAAACATGACATAATACAGTACTGGTAGTCTAAGAAAGCTCAATGAAAACCTTAACGTCAGGTCGAGGCCTACTTCATTGGGAATCTGGACATGGGAATGTGCACTATAAGCCGAATTGTACATTGTGATATGGTTCACAAAATTCTGATGCTCTTGGAGTATCCTCTGATGTCTTGTTTCCTTTATGACACAATGTAAGATATTTAAATGTCTTACACGTACGAACATACGGGCTTCCTACGTCATCGTAGCTGCGCAAGAGCGGTGACGCCTTTTATCTGGCGCTCTCTGGCAACTGCTGAAACTGGTTTCTTAAATCAGAGCATTTGGCTCTCATTTAAAAATCAACTCTTTGAGGACGAGCCATTTAGAAGAATTTAGAGCCCAGAAGATTACATTTGTCTGATGTATCTTAAAGTGTAACACGTGCAAAAGAGATCAACATTATATGTGAAAGCTTAGCTTCTCTTGGAGCTTCTTAATATGTGGGCAGTGGGAGCGGGTGTGGTAATTACGATGATAAATAATCACTCACACTCCCGTCACTTACTATGAATACTTTTATCCTCGCAGCGTATATATGATGCGTGTAGCATAGAGCGCGTACTACAGAGAACTGATCTGGTAAAGATATAGTTGTTCTCACTGCCTTAGGATAGCGATATTATTGCGGGGTGAGCCAGTGGTTCTACGTCCCCACAAATCTTAGAGACTAATATTATACGTGAAAACTTTGCTTTTCTTGTAGCAACACTGTGTACATTAATTTAAACTATTAACTCTTCCTATTTGTGTATTCGCGCCACTTAACAGCGATGTTCCTGTTCGCTGACTACATCACGTGACCTATGCTGTGATTATCCACTGTCATCGCACCGCAATCTCTATTTCAATGCTCCAGAAAGTAACATGTGGTGTTTGGTTGAATTAGCATTTATACTTTAGTAATATGAAAATATGCAGTGTACATGTTGCTACACATATCTTTCCAAAACTTGTCCCCCCCCCCCCCCCCCTCCCTCATCATCCTCATCATCCTCCTCCTCCTCCTCCTCCTCCTCCTCCCTGAGTTTCGTTTTCTGTAGTGCCGAGAAATTCTACGCCAGTGTATGAAGCCATTCAAAGGATTTATAACTTTTACGGTTCCGAGGGAAAGTATACTGTCACTTAACACGGAAAAAGTGTATTTTGACCTGGGAGAAAATTTATTTTTAACTTGGAAATTGGAAAAACCTGGGAATTTTTTCTTGTCTGCGTATATGCCCTGTATAATGAAAAGGATAGTTTGCTACTCACCATATAGCGGAGATGCTAGTTGCAGATAGGCGCAACTAAAAGACTGCCAAACAAATAAGCTTTTGGCTGAAAAGGCCTTCATTTGAATTGGACAACACACACACACACACACACACACACACACACACACACACACACACACACACACACGACCACAGCCTGGCTGCTGAGATCAAACTCTGGCCTCAGCAGCCGGAGATTGTGTTCATGTGTGTGAAGGGAGGGGGGTGGGATGAGTGAGTGTATGTTTTGTCTAATTCTGATGAAGGCCTCTTTGGCCAAAAGCTTACTTGTTTGACAGTTTTCTGTTGTGCTCATCTGAGACTCAGCATCCTCCACTATATGGCATTTAGCAGTCTGTCCTTTCCATAATACTGTCATTATTCCATCCTGGATTTTCTGTTTTGTAACACATATGTTAAAAATGTTTGAGAGACGTTTTACATCATATCTAGAATACCACTCCTATTCAGTAAGAGGACATTTTGTTTCATAATACATGGTGCAGCAGCGTTCATAGCATAATTTGACTTGCGTAGTACAATGACGTACTGCAGGAATGCACACCAGCTCATGCCACGTTCGTGTACTAATGAGCTGCCATTTCGGGTGTGACAGAGATACGGAGCGGAGTAATGCACAGCATCACGCCTTTTCTGTTGAAAGTTATTTCAAGAACGACGACTCTGTTATTGCTACCCAGCACCTATTTCGGCAACATTTCAACTTGGTCATGGGAAAGTTCCAGATGGACGGACCATTGTGAGGTGGGTATGTGCATTTCGAACAACAGGTTCTGTTTGCAATGGCAAACTGGGAAGAAGTGAAAGAACTATGTGAACACCAGAAGCTGTGAAAAATGTTCGTGCTGCACTATTGCCTAGCCCAAAAAGATCTGTGCGTTGTCATGTGCAAACTGTGCATATGTCCGATCACTCATTGAGGAGAATATTGCATGAAGATCTCCATTTTCACCCATATAAGCTGCAGATTGTTCAGGAAATTAGGCCACGTGATTGGGTTTCACACGAAACATTCTGCTTAACCATGCTTGATCTCCTTTGCCAAAATCCACAAATGTTGCACACCATCCTGATGTCAGATGAAGCTCATTTGAGTTATGTGGTTGAGTGAATAAACAGAATATGCGTTATTGGAGTGATGTAAACCCACATGAACTGCACATCTAGCCCTTGCGCAGTTCTTGTCTCACAGTGTGGTGTGGAGTTGCTTCCTTTGGGATTGTTGGCCATTACTTCTTTGAGGATGACAGCGGTGTGGCTGTAACTGTCACCAATGAATGCTACCAAAAGATGCTGCAAGACTTCGTTCTTCCCCAGTTACGTATGGTCGATGTGGATGTGGAACAATTATGGTTTCAACAAGATGGAGTAACCTTGCATACGCCCAGAACTTGCATGGATTTCTTGCGACAGACATTTTCCGTTAGAGTAATTTCCTGTTTTGGTGACATTTCTTGGCTGTGGCTGCCTCGCTCACCTGACCTCTCATGTGCAACCTTTTTCCTTTGGGGCTACCTGAAGCAAGAAGTGTTCCAAACACATTGTGCCACCATTCCTGAGTTGAAGGATGGCATCAGAACTGCCGTCGGCAGTGTCCCAGGGAATACGTTACGCTGAGTTATGGAAAGCTTCCAACGCCCCCTAGATCAATGTGTTGTGCAGAGGGGGAATCATTTGACAGGAGTCATATTCAAAAAGTAATCCACACAATGGACAATGACGTGCACATTAGTAAATGGCATACGTTTAATTATTAATTGACATAAGAGGTAATAAATAAATTGCAGTTACTGCATGATGGCGTGTTTTTAATATCCTACTATGAACGCTGCTGCACCCTGTATGTAATAGTAACACACATCTTTATTTGAAAATTATAAATTAAATGTGAAACCTATTACAGCTTTATCATCTTGTACAGTTTCTCCCCACTAGCAGTGTCTGCTTGGAGCCTCTGTTGGCTTCCCGCCACTTCCCTGTCATTGCTGTGGCCTGGTCTTTTCCTCTTTTCTGAGCTTTCTTCCACTCTTTTTACCCACTTGTCCTTTGACCTTCCCATTAGTCTCTTGGTCTCCATCATCAATCTTGTGGATCTTCCTTGGCATCCTCTTCTCATCCATTCTTTTTACAAGCCAATACCATTTTAATTTTATACCATTAATCTTTTGTTGTAGGGGTTTGTCATGTGTTACCTCCATAACACATTTGCTTTTCACTTTTTCTATTTTTGTTGCACCTATATGACTTCTTGTAAACTTCATTTCACTCTCTTACAGTTTACATTTTTCCTGTTTCTTCATGAACCAGTTTTTTGCATTATAAAACAGGATTGGTATGTAATATGTTTGGTATATCAGCATTGTACTTTCTGGGTGGACTTCTTTGTTTTATATACTGTAATTCTTCTCATACTTCTCATAAACCTATAAGCACCCCTCCCACATTGTAATTTCTTCCATTTCCACGTATTATTCTCACCAAATCCTTGAAAGTTTAAACGATTTTCAGGGGTTCAGCCCTTTCCCTCCAAGTGTCACATTAAGTGGTGAAGTGCAGTGGAGAACTGTGTCCCACAACTGCTGTGGTTGCTGTGAGGTCCTACAGGAGCATTGAAATGGACCGGAAAATCGAGGCTCTGGTGAAGCTGTTATAACCTGGTAGTGATAGAATTGTGGACTTAAAAAGGTGGAGTAATTTTGACTTTCAGGTATGTTGTATGTATTACTCCTCTCATGAAAAATCCAAGTTTTAGATCTTCTTCCCCTTGTGTGTTATTCACAGTAACTCGTTTCCAATGCATTTTAGGCAAAAATATGACAATATCAATTTTAAAGGGTGTTAAATTTCTTGCAAAAATTCATGTATAACATGTTGCAAATTTTGGAACAGCCACCGAGATGCATGGCAAACATTTTGTTATGCAGCTAACCCCAGAATCCAACAAGTGATGACACTGTCTGTTATGCCTCATCCCTCAAGAACCCTTCAGCGGTTTCATGGGGGTTACTCAACTACAATATCCAAGACCAAACCTTGTCAGAGCAGCTGATTGTGAGATAAACACGAGTTGTGAATTTTTGAAATTCTACTGGATCCATTTTATCTTAGAGAGTCAGTATATCTTGCATTTGTAGGTGAGCCCATTTGGTGAAGTGGAAGTCTCCACCAGCATGAAAATATGGCAAAATTTTCTGAATCGTGTCAGGATGAAGCTGCCAATTTGCAGTCTTTTCTGTTTCAGCAAACTGTTTTATCAGTGTGACCAACTGGAAACATTGAACCCACAGTTTGGCTGTGCTGCTAGTTTACTCTAGTGTTTCCAGTTCCTTGTTAAACTTTGTGCTGGTACTGCGGAAACATGGGTTGTCTTGTGTAAATTATGTAGTTCATATCAGCACAATCATGAGGGATAATTTGAATAGTATCAAATATTAAGCTGGATAAAATGTGATGAACTAAAAATGTGAGCTCCCAAATGTCAAGGTCAAGCTTAGGCATCACCAGACATAATCTTCTCTAGGCTATTTTAATCTCATGAACTACATGTATATATTGCATACAGAATGGCTTAGAGATGATGATATGGTCAGGAATATTATTTTTGACTTAGGATGGTATTTTCAGATTAGAGTCCACTTTCAATAAAATTGTTAATGCAACATTTCTCAGCATGTGTAGGAAGTAATTGCAAATGTTCTGTATGAATCTTGAAGAAAATCAAATCACTTACAACAATGATTATTATGCATTGCAAACAAAACTGCACTAAACAAAAGCTATAGATTTTCACAGCCTCATATCTCAGAATTTTTCAACATGTTGTACATGAAATTTACAGGAAATTGAATACCCTTTAAAATTGATATTGTGATATTTTTGCTTAAAATGCATTAGAAGCAAGTTATTGAGAAAAAAACTGAAAAAAGTGCCATTTCTTGCAGTTTTTTCAAGATGTTGGATAGAACACAATGGGGATAAGATCTAAATCTGGGGTTTTTCACAAGAGGGGTAATAAATGAAACAATACAGGAAATGAAAATTACCTCGCCTTTTGCAACCCAACCCCTTTTTCAGAGCTATCTCTACTGGGATATGATAGGTCCAGCTATCCAGCATAGGAAAAGAAATGAGCTGTCAAAACTACAGATGTAACTGTATACAGCAATCTCTTAAATCACCCTCTCGAAAATAGAATTTGAAAATGGAAATTACTTGATACAAAATAACCTTGGGTTTAAGATGTTTGCTATCGTAAAGTACCGGTGCTTACATGATCAAATCATTGGATACAATAAATAACGAAAGATGGTGAAAGACTACTCCGGAAGTTCTCTACCATCTCTGTGACATAATTAGATGCAAAGAAAGACTTACAAAAAGGCTATGATACTGCCAGTTGCTTCATGACAGTGCTCCGGTTGATTCATCCAGACTTTTTTTGGCAAAAAGAGAATTGTAGTTATTTGCCAAGCTCTGTACTTCCTAGACATGATTTGTTGTGATTTGATTTTTAAAGGTCACAGTTTGACACCAGAGAAGAGAGAACTCTGAAGTAGCTGTAGAAGTTGTAGGCCTCCTGCATGTTATCTGACTGACTACATCCGTACATAATTTTGTCAGTGTGACCCATAAATAATACATCGTGGGAATTCTATTACACCCAGTGAATCATTCCAGCACAAACACTGTGAAACTGAGACATTTGTGTAACATTCTAGATATTAGCCCAAAGATCTGTGACACTGTGAATACCTGTCAGTACTTTTTGGTGCTCTTTATGTGAGGCAACTCCTTGACTTTTTAGTTTTGAATTTGAAAATGGTTAATCATCAACAGCGTATAGAAGCCTTGTGCCTCTTCTAAAGATAGATGAATTTCCTCATTTCTCATTTGCAGGAAGATCCTACTTTTGGCAAAGGAGTGCGCACTGGTGCAGGTATGATATGGCAGCCCCTCCCATCAGGTCACGAACGGCAACGACCCAGGTGAAGACGATAAACATAAACTTCCACTTCTGCTATATTTTTCTTTAAAAGACACCATGACAAGCTTGTAGACATGTGTTTGCTTTCTCATGTGTGTATGTCTGTTTTGTTTGTTTTTTGTCTGTTTTAGTTGTTGTTTTGTGTAGTATTGTATGTTGAAACTCTACAGCAAGATGCATGCTTTATTTGCATACATCACCCTTAATTTTTGTTATTTTTTAGCATTAGCATATAATTAATGTGAGTAATGGCATATTTTCCACAGACTGTAACTCATTTATGATGATTCTCAGTAGGATTCACATTTTCTAACTGCAAAAGTCATGTTCTGCATTTCAGTCAGATTAGAAATCATTTTGAGAATTACATCACAACAGCTTATGCTCACCATTAAAAGAGATCTGGGGCATGAAGTCCTTTAGACAAGCCTCTACTGTATACACCAAGTACACAGAAAATGAATGAATGGCCGTCCAGTGCAAACTGTCGTTGTCTAGAAATATGGTGGTAGACATCAGTGGAAGTAGAGAGTCAAAACATACAATGTGAATTATAACTGCCATAGGTTTGGCTTATCTTTTAGCATTGGACATTGCTCTTACATTAGTCAGTTAGTTTCACATGTAGTGGTTATCTGTTAGAAACTACTATTACATTTTTCACTTGGCAGATGTGGGAACATACATAATATTATTTTCATCATAAGAAAAATTCATCTGAAGAAAAGAAGGGAAAGCAGAAAGGTGGAAGCAGTATATAGAGGGTCTCGACAGGGGTGATGTAGTTGAGGGCAATATTATGGAAATGGAAGAGGACGTAGATGAAGATGAAATGGGGGACATGATACTGCGTGAAGAATTTGACAAGGCACTGGGAGTAGACAGCATTACATTAGAACTACTGATAGCCTTTGGAGAGACAGCCATGACAAAATTCTCCCACCTTGTGAGCAAGATGTATGAGACAGGTGAAATACCCCCAGACTTCAAGAAGAATATAATAATTCCAATCCCAAAAAATGCAGGAGCTGATAAGTCATGATTGCAAACACTAACACAAATTCTTTACAGACAAATGGAAACACTGGTAGAAGCCAACCTTGGGGAAGATCAGTTTGGATTTTGTAAAAATGTTGGAACATGTGGGGCAATACTGACCCTATGACTTACATTAGAAGATAGGTTAAGGAGAGGCAAACCTGTGTTTCTAACATTTGTAGACAGAGGGAAAGCTTTTGACAATTTTGATTGGAATACTCTCTTTCAAATTCTGGAGGTGGCATGGGTCAAATACAGGGAGCAAAAGGCTATTTACAATTTGTACAGAAACCTGATGGCAGTTATAAGAGTCAAGGGGCACAAAAGCGAAGCAATGGTTGAGACAGGGTTGTAGCCTATCCCCGATGTTATTCAATCTGTGTATTGAGCAAGCAGTAAAGAGACAATAGAGAAATTTGGAGTAGGAATTCAAATCCATGGAGAAGAAATAGGAACTTTGAGGTTTGCCGACGACATTATAATTCTGTCAGAGACAGCAAACTACCTGGAAGTGTAGCTGAACGGAATGGACAGTGTCTTGAAAGGAGGATATAAGATGAACATCAACAAAAGTGAAAAGCAAAATGAGGATAATTGAATGTAGTCAAATTGAATCATGTGATGCTGAGGGAATTAGATTAGGAAATGAGGCACTTAAAGTAATAATCAAGTTTTTATATTTGGGAATCAAAATAACTGATGATGGTCGAAGTAGGGAGGATATAAAATGTAGACTGGCTATAGCAAGGAAAGTCTTTCTAAAGAAGAGAAATGTGTTAACATCGAGTATAGATTTAAGTGTCAGGAAGTATTTTCTGAAAGTATTTGTATGGAGTGTAGCCATCTATGGAAGTGAACATGGACGATAAATAGTTTAGACAAGAAGACAATAGAAGCTTTCAAAATGTGGTGCTACAAAAGAATGCTGAAGATTAGATGGTTAGATCATTAACTAGTGAGGAGGCACTGAATAGAATTAGGGAGAAGAGGAATTTGTGGCACAACTTGACTAGAAGAAGGGATCGGTTGATAGGACACATTCTGAGGCATCAATGGATCACCAATTTGGTATTTGAGTGAAGCGTGGAGGGTAAAAATTATAGACGGAGACCAAGATATGAATACACTAAGCAGATTCAGAAGGATGTAGGTTGCAGTTGTTATTCAGAGATGAAGAGGCTTTCACAGGATAGAGAAGCATAGAGAGCTGCATCAAACCAGTCTCTGGACTGAAGACCACAACAACAACAAGAAAAATTCATGTGAGAAAATAGTAAAACTGCAGAATTTGCATGGCTTAGTAGTATTCATCTTGACGAGATGACAGTCCAGTGTTGCTAATGGATGCATTAAAATTATGCATAGCTTTTTGAGCAGTTAGGTCCTTCCTCAGGAAGGAAAAATGGACAGTTGGAGGTGGGGTTTGGAAAGGTGGGGTAGATCTGTCAGATCACAAGTTCATAGGTACCACCATGTTATGCAGATTTAGGGCACAAATTGTGGGTGGAGGAATGTCAGAGAAGCTAGGATGTCAATCAGGTTGTACATTGATGGGCACTGTATCAGGTTAACTGGTTGGTGCAGTTAAAAGGGATTAATCTGTGAAATCATTGCAAAATCAATAAAAAATAGGACAAGAGTTGTCAATGCAAGTCAGGTCTAAGAAAGCTCTCATCTTGACTCATTATTGAGCATCATTCATGTGTTTGGGATTTGTACCAAATAGGTTTTAGAGAATAGAGAGAATGGAGACTAATAGAAGAGCAACATAGAATTACTGGTTTGATTAGCGTGGGCAGATGTATCACAGTTGTACTCAATGAAGTCAAGTGGGGTTGTTGTGAATAACAGATAGAATT
This sequence comes from Schistocerca cancellata, assembly GCF_023864275.1. Taxonomy (NCBI): domain Eukaryota; kingdom Metazoa; phylum Arthropoda; class Insecta; order Orthoptera; family Acrididae; genus Schistocerca; species Schistocerca cancellata. Next base: position 607,274,215 of record NC_064631.1, on the reverse strand, counting down.
GCTCTTGTATTATTGAGAATCAGTCTTTTGTAATAATGATGAAGGTTATATCAGAAAAATGAGAACCAATGCAGATTTGTAAGGGTGACTGTCTTACTACATAGTCAAGAAGTGATAAAGTGTCTGCCCTCAGCCTTTCTCATTTTTGTGGTGGCCTACAGAGTAAGTGTGTATATGTAGGTGTGTGCTTTCTTGTTACAATACTGTGTGTATTTCATTTTGTTTAATCTCCAGATTTTCTGTACGAGATAGATGCTTTTCACTTTTCTGATTATATAGCCTGAGATTCCTTTCATGAACACAAATGTTATCCTTGCTTCTCTTTCATTTCCATTTGATCTGTCTTAGGGAGTAGTTTCCTGTAGCAGACAATTTTTTTGTGCAAATCTCTTTTCATGCTTCAGTTTTATTTTAATTCTTTAAATGTTTTATTGTTTTAATGGATTACTGCATTTGTTTCATGTTAATTTATTTATAGGTTTCTGCCAATGAACTATAAACTGGTCTCGTGTTCAATTTGTCCATTTGGTACAAACTTTAAATTCTTTCCCTGATGCTTAACTAACAGAGCTCAGAGGGAAATAAATAGGGAGGTTTAGAATTTGCTCTCCAGTTAGTTTTAAAGTTTTTCTAACACTTTTAACTTCAATAGCACTTTCTGTGTCTGAAATATGCCAAGGCACATCATCATTCTGTTAAACTGCACATTGCTCTGTTGCTGGTTTTGTGAGCTGGTTGTTTAATTAGAGAAAGGAGTGACCAATAGTGATAGGCCTGTTTAAGGACAGTGGGGTTCATACTGATATGCAAGTTGATTATCAGCATCTGACATATTAGCAGATTATGAGTAAGAGGGTAGATCACATTGACAAAAAAATAGGTGTGTTCACTTTTATCTGATGAAAAAAAGATCTTGTTGTTATATAAGTTTATTGGTACTGTTTTCAGCTGTGCAAGGGATATTGAGATACTCTTTGCTGTTTCTGTGTTAACTGTCACAATTATGAAAGGGCTGTTGAGTGCAGTGCTTGGTAGGAGCTAGGGAATGAGTTTGAAATACATTATATTTGTGTCCTGCTATCACTCTCATTTAATTTAGTTGTAATAAATACCAAATAGGTAGCATGTTGCATGTATTCATTCGTGACTTTGGTTGCTTGCTCTTTCATAGGAAATGTTTATTCACTTGGTAATTGCACATTTGCTTGGAATTAGAATTAAAATTTATTATGTACACTTTTCCCTACTGGGAGGGAGAATGAAAGTCAGAAGCACTGAAAAAAGGGTGAGAGTAAACTCTGTGACACCATAGTAATCCTATTTTTTATGTAAGAGGATGATGTCCTTGGCTGTTGCTGAAGTTTACACACATGAATGTAGAACAAAGGAAATATATTTGAAAGGCCTGCTTTTAATTTTTTAATCCTTTGGTAGCAGCAGAAAAGGGTCAAATGTCCATTTTTCACAGGTGAAGGAAAAGTTACTATTATCCAAATGCTGGTTCATAAGAAATTAAAGCTGTATGGAGTGATAATCTTGCTAGTGCATTGTTACTTAAAAATCTTTGTCTGAAAAGGAAAAGGCTGCCATTCACCTGTAGTGGACTGATGTGCAGAGCTAGAAACATGTGACAGGAAACAATATTCACAGTCCAAGCATTTACTCTCTTTCTGGTAAAATTACACACACTCCTGTAGCCACAATGAGACTGATAATTGATTATCAATTATTGAAAACAATTGCCTCAGTTGATTCATGTGGGGAGAGGGTAGTGAGAAAAGGCAGGTCTTATGCCAGGTGTGAACAGGGTGCCAGCTGTTGGCACCTTTCTGTGGGAGTGATGCTGATTTCAGGCACCACTTCATAGGGTGAGCTGTGGAGTGACGGGCCAGAGGGGCCCAGTCACAGACTTGGGGTTGACAGAAGTGTGTTATTAGGCTTCATTTTCACACCTTGTTGTTGTCAACATGAGGCAGACAGCCCCACTCCGGCTGGTAACGGCTGACAGATAGCTAGCTTCTGGCCCGAAGAAGAGGTACATGCACTGCAGCAATCCAGCGGCCCACGAATTTGTTGAGGCCCTGATGTTAGCGATGCTCTCTTTGTGCTGCGACTGTCTACCACTGTAGAACACCCACACCCAGTCATCTCAGGCCCAGTTTGTGTCTACTGTGGTGACAAGAGGAAAACAAAACCGACTGCCCCCTGGGTGGAATCTGTCAGTGGCAGGTGTGAATAGAAGGTGAGTGGTGCTGAGGCACCAAACCCCGCAGGGTGGAATAAGTGCAGGAGCTGGCTGCACCAACCCAGTCTCAAACCCGTGGCTGCAGCTGGCAGTGCCCAGTCATCTCATTTGCTAGCATGGCCCAGGCATTTTTGTGATGCTGCTATACTCTGAATGAATCTGTGTCAAAATTCACAGTTAGTTATACAGCTCTGGGGTGCACTTGTTGCACTATTACCCAGCACCTGGTAACATAGCACATAAAATGTTCTTGGTCTGGTGTGGTGTCACCATCCTGCACGCTCCGGCTATTACCACTGCACAGTGCAGATTTTGCTGAGCGTGAATCGGCTGTCCTATAATCCTTTTGCACACGTATTGCTATAACCTACTTCTCCACAATGTGCTTATGGCCAACAGAAATTAACGCAATGCTCCCTGTCAGCTTTCTTACAAATTCCTACAAGTTTCCCTTAAAACTGGATAATGACACTACATTGCCACTCTCCAAAGGAAGACCTGGGGCCTCGGGTCTTGTTCAGGACCTGTATGCCACTGTGACAACTTCTACCATTGATTAACAAAATAACTAGCACACTCCCAAGGTTTTACTAGACTGGAAATTAACTACATTAAATTTTATAGCAGCTTCCTTGCAAATCCTTCAGTACATCTATCATCCACTGTGTCTGTGTGGTTGCCACATCCTTGCTCCTACATCACTTCCTTCATGTTTCCAGTCCTCCCTAAGCTGTAACAAATTCACTCTCCATCTCTCGCTCAGGAAATGGTCATCTGGGACCAGGATTACCCTGAAATCAGTTTTCAGAATGACACATTGCCTCAGATAAAAAAAAAAGAAGATATACAAAACAAAACATGTCATTATGGTCCTAGGAATTGTGACACCCAAGGTCACGGTTACCCATTGTCTACAATCCTGATACTGGTCAATGTGCTGCATTAGTTGCTTCACAGTGATCCGCCTTTTCTCTGCAGCTATTGTCTGAATCATTGAATGAACTCCAAGCTTCTTGCTCCCGTAAGTTTTTCTTGTTCATAGCAAGTTGCCACCACTATTACATCGTTGTTCACAGGGTATTTGCAATGGAGACCTGCTTGCTAGAAGTACGGCTTCGGTTCCATCAACTCCTTTTGACATGAGCGACCCTCTGCCTTGTCCCTCAACAATAGCATGGCACATGTGTTTCCTCCCATCTGGATCTATGTGAGTAGGACATATGGTGACCCATCCCACTTTGGCATTGTTGTAGTACTTGCTTCGGTAGTACATATACTAAAATTGGAATGATACAGAGAAAATTAGCACGGCCCCTGCACAAGGATGACACGTGTGACATTGTTGTAACTTTCCCTCGCTCATTACTGTATGCTGATCCCTGTCTTCTACTATCAGTAACACACCATCCTCTTTCATCTGCAGAAATTTGGATAGAATGGACCGTGTAAAACCTAAACAGTGTGTGTTTGTCCACCACCATTACATTTACTGGCATGTACAACTGCGCACTATCCATCTTTGCTTCCAGAGTTGCTTCATGGTGGTAGACAGGCAGGTTCCGACTGCTAGGCACTGCTGCTATCTGTAGTTCCAGTGTTAATTCTTTCCCTTCAGATACTGCTCAGGTAACGATAGGACTGGACCCAATTGCCCATGTAGTGCCCAATGAATGGCTTCCTGCAAGTTCGTTAACTCCACTCTTGGTTCTCAGATACTATCTTCTGATAACTGCAACAATCTTGTTAGCATTATTCTTACATCCATGCTTGAACTACCTTAAATCCCAGTTTAGAATGCTAGCTCATGCTCTTGTATAATTTATTACTGCCTAGTTAGTTGTCAAGCACGCATGTATTGTTTGGCATGCTACTCTCCAAACTTACAATCCATGTGGAGTGTCAATCTACAGCTTCTTCTCTTCTGCCTATTCTGCTGTCCAGTTCAGCTCATCTGCTGTCCCAAATATTGTCTTGAATATCCTTCCTCCCGCGTCTATCCATCCTCTTGTTCTCCTCTGCAATTCATGTGGTGCCTCTCCTAATACTTCTTATACCTGCTCCTTTAACTGGGCATACGCTATGAGCAACTTCTTGTGTTCCTGTGAAAGGTCCCTGAGTACTCCATCACTGTTTGCTAACTGTTGCAGACCTGAAAATATCTCTTCCAACCTCTTTATTTTGTTCCTTAGTTCCCATAAATTAAGTGCCAAACTTGACATCCACTTGTGAACAGACAATGCCAAATCCTGCTGCCTGGAAAACAAAAGTCCTCCATCCAGGCAGTGATCTTGCAGTGCCCCTATTCTGTCCCAGGAGAAGAGGTGCAACACCACCGAAACTGGCATTATTTTTTTTCAGCCCTTGCTGAATGGCAACCTGAAGAAAGTATCCATTATCCTCTTTCCACCTCACAGAAATCTGCTGTCTCCGATCAGAATCTCTCACACAATAGAGATAACCATTATCCTATATACATATGATCCACTCCCAATTATGTTAAGAATCTACACAAAAAATGCAAGGTTCATAAAAAAACATAAAATGCATTGAGTACCTCCTTGGCCTTAATGAATAAGGCATGTGAGGTACCTGTTCTTCCTCCTGTTGCTGACTCCTCTGCTCCTTTTTATGCTCTTTTCTTTGGTACTACCAATATTCCCCCTGCGATTGACTCTAGCACACTTTTGAACAGTTGTAAATGTCCAACATGTACAATCATTGACCTTGTTGGTAATTGTAGCTTCACATTCACAGGTGATATGGTTTCAGTCACTCGGGATGGGACCAGGTACTTGGTTACAAGCTTCTTTTGCTTCCCTTTTAGAATATATGGACTTGACAACGTCACTCGTGGTTCCACCTTGTATTGAGGTAAAGTTTTACTGTCTCCTCATGTCTTTCAAAGGCCCAGGTGTTCGTTTGTTGGACCCTCTTCCAAACTTCTCTCACAGTTCTTGAAAACTCTTGGACTGGCTCTTCATTCTTGCTTCTTTTCTGTTTAATCATACTGTTGGCAATGGCACCTTTTCACCACATACCACCTCAAATGGTGAAAATCTTGTGCTGGTTTATACTTTTGAATTATATGCACTTACCATAAAAGGCAAATACATATGTATCTCTATATGTATGGTGGGAGTTAACATAATAATTAAGCATCGTCCCAATCGTCTGATGAACTGTCCCGTCTTATGATCTGACTGAGTATGAAGTGGACTAGTTATTAATTTTTTCATTCCCAACAACTGACACAACTCCTTCATTGGGTCTGACATGAAGTTCGTCCCTTGATCGTTATTGTAGTCTCTGGCACGCCAAACTTCAACATCCGTCTGTTCACCAATGCTTGTGCATCGATACAATGAGAAAAATAATCTGCTATAGTCAGCATCAAACGATTCTCTGCTGGAATTTGATTAAACAGTCATAACACATTCACCCCAATAAACTGAAACATTTCCATCACTTCCAACAATCTCTGCTACACTATGTATTTTTGACTCAAATCTGCTCGTTGCACACAGTTCTTGCCATACTGATGGACGTCGCTTTTCTTCCTTTCCTCCAGTACTTTTCTGCCATCCTCTGATTTGCTGCTCTGCACCCTCCATGGCCATCCAAAATGTGATCATGTATTTCTCTCATCACCTCTTCCCTTAGCTTCGCTGGTGCAACCACTCACTGTCCTAATCTCATCGCCTTGCATAATAACCTGTCACAAGTGCTGAACAGCTGCTGCTTACTGTACTGCTTACACACGCCATCAGTTCTCTGTGCTGCTTGCTGCTCACCAAGGTCCTGACCTAGTGCTTGTATCACTGCCACCTTTCCACTTAGTGTGTCCACATTTCTGTGTTTCTTCTCTGGTCTGTGTATTACTTCATGCTCAAATCCACTGAGTATTAATGTCCATCTCGTCAGTCTGCTTGACAGGTATTCAAACCTAATAAGCACCTCATAGTAGCATGGCCAGCCACTACTTCAGACTTCCTTCTGTACAGGCAACACTGGAAAATGTTACTCCATACACCTGGCTAAGCATCTCTCCCTCTGTGATAGAATAATTCCTCTCAGTCCCATTCAACTGTCTCAGCACAAAAGCAATAGAATATTCTTCTCCACTGACCACCTTGTTCAAAATGCACCTGAGAGCATAGTTCGACACATCACATGATAATATAAATATAAATCTGGGAATACTGACATTGGACTTGATGTCAATACTTCCTTTAACTCGTCAAATGCTTTCTGACACTACTCAGACAACTCACTTTTCCGTATTAAGCGGCCACACTAAATCCATGAATCCTTCCACATATTTTCTATAGTACTTCTTGAGAATCGTGAAGAGCTGTAGCTATTCAGCTGTCCCTGGTACTTAAAAAAATCTCATATCAGCTACACTACTGGCCATTAAAATTGCTATACCACGAAGATGATGTGCCACAGACGCAAAATTTAACCGACAGGAAGAAGATGCTGTGATACGCAAATGATTAGCTTTTCAGAGCATTCACACAAGGTTGGCACCAGTGGTGACACCTACAATGTGCTGAGATGAGGAAAGTTTCCAGCTGATTTCCCATACACAAACAGCAGTTGATGTGCATTGCCTTGTGAAATGTTGTTGTGATGCCTCGTGTAAGGAGGAGAAATGCATACCATAATGTTTCCAACTTTGATAAAGGTCGGATTGTAGCGTATCGCAATTATGGTTTATCGTATCGTGACATTGCTGCTCGTGTTGGTCGAGATCCAATGACTGTTAGCAGAATATGGTATCGGTGGGTTCAGGAGGGTAATACGGAACGCCGTGCTGGATCCCAATGGCCTCGTATCACTAGCAGTTGAGATGACAGGCATCTTATCTGCATGGCTGTAACGGATTGTGCAGCCACATTTTGATCCCCGAGTCAACAGATGGGGACATTTGCAAGACAACAACCATCTGCATGAACAGTTCGACGACATTTGCAGCAGCATGGACTATCAGCTCAGAGACCATGGCTGTGGTTACCCTTGACACTGCATCATAGACAGGAGGGCCTATGATGGTGTGCTCAATGACGAACCTGGGTGCACGAATGGCAAAACATCATTTTTTCAGATGAATCCAGGTTCTGTTTACAGCATCATGATGGTCACATCCGTGTTTGGCAACATCGCAGTGAATGCACACTGGAAGCATGTATTCATCATCGCCATACTGGCGTATCATCCGGTGTGATGGTGTGGGGTGCCATTGGTTGCACGTCTGTCACCTCTTGTTCGCATTGACGGCACTTTGAACAATGGGCGTTACAATTCAGATGGGTTACGACCTGTGGCTCTACCCTTCATTTAATCCCTGCGAAACCCTACTTTTCAGCAGGATAATGCACGACCGCATGTTGCAGGTCCTGTACAGGCCTTTCTGGATACAGAAAATGTTCAACAGCTGCCCTGGCCAGCACATTCTCCAGATCTCTCACCAATTGAAAACGTCTGGTCAATGATGGCCGAGCAACTGGCTCGTCACAGTATGCCAGTCACTACTCTTGATGAACTGTGGTATCGTGTTGAAGCTGCATGGGCAGCTGTATCTGTACACACCATCCAAGCTCTGTTTGACTCAATGCCCAGGTGTATCAAGGCCGTTATTACGGCCAGAGGTGATTGTTGTGGGTACTGGTTTCTCAGGATCTAAGCACCCAAATTGCGTGAAAATGTAATCACATGTCAGTTCTAGTATAATATATTTGTCCAATGAATACCAGTTTTATTCTGCATTTCTTCTTGGTGTAGCAATTTTAATGGCCAGTAGTGTACATCAATTTCGAATTAGTTCTCACACCATCCTTACCAAGTACAGGACCAAAGTAATTTACTTCTTCCAATGCAAAATGACACTTCTCAGTACCCAGTATTAAAAGTGCAGCCCTTAACCTCTTGAGAAATTCTGCAGTTGCTGCCTATGTTCTTGCATATCTCTTAAAAAAAAAAAAGAACAATTATGTCATTGAAATACTGTAAACATTGACAAGGCTTTAATCACTTTGACACTCTGTCTAACAAATGCTGGAACATTGCTGGTGCATTCTTTAAATCGAATGGCAGTCCTCTATACTTGTAAGCCCCAAGGTACTAAATATGCAGTGTTTGATCTATCCTCTGGAACCACCTCCAACTGACAATACCCTCTCCTTCCATTGACCACTGGCAGCAGCGATGTTGACTCTACTGACAACACTGTATAGAGTGGTGGAGAGCAATATTTTATTAGACCTCAATTACACATCTCATTGTTTTCAGCATGAGACAGACATGCCCTAATTCAGCTTGGCGAGCCAGCGATGGGCTGTGAATGCCTACCTTTGGCCCCAGTGAAGTGGTGCAAGTGTCCATGCCCTGTGATGCTGATTTCAGGCAGGCAGCAATCCAATGAACTTTGACTCAGCCAAGGTCCTGCCATCACCACTGCCCTCTGCCTTGTGCTGTGACTGCATACAGCTGTAGAACACTAATGACCCTGCATCTCAGTCCCAACTCGCATCCACTGTTTCCCAACTTGTGTCCCCCTTGGTGACAAGGGGAGACTGTTGTGCACAGGACATGACTCGCTGCCCGCTGAATGGAGTCTAGCAGCAGCAGCAGCAGCAGCAGGCATAGGCAGCAGGGTGGCGATGCTGAGGCACCGAGTCCCACAAGATGGACTCAGAGTGGGAGGTGGCTGTCCCAGTCCAGTCTCAAGCCCATAGTTGCAGCTGGTGGTGCCCAGTCGGCTTGTTGACTACTGTGGTCATGATGTCATGGTGGTGCTACTGGATCCCAAATGAATCTGCCTTAAAATGGTTATTGCCCTGGTGTGGTGATAACACCTGCCATTTAGCTATTACCACTGTGTGGTGCAGGTTTCAGTGAGCACGGCTAGCCCGTCTTGCAATCCTTTTGTTGCATACATGTTGCTATAACTTATACGTTGTCACATTGCACTTATGAGCCAGCAATAGCTAACGCATTGCTCCATGGCAGCTTTCTTACAAATTCCCACAAGTTTCAGATAAAACTGGGTAGCAACACTACAGGTGCCCCACTGCTGCACAAGACAAAGGTTTACAAAGGGTAGAGTGAAAAAAGGTACAGGAAAAGGGAGAGAGGCTGATAAAGGTGAGGAAAGTGGAGATGTAGAGGGAGACAGGGAGGGGATAAGGAGAAAGGGGTTGGGGTGAGAATGGAGAGGAGGAGGAGGAGGAGGAGGGGAGAGAGAGAGAGAGAGAGAGAGAGAGAGAGAGAGAGAGAGAGAGAGAGAGATAGAGAATGTGCTTGTACATTGGGTGGGGGGCGAGTGGTAGGAGAAGGCTGTACATGATATGAACAGGGAAGAAGTGGTCAAGGCAGAAGGAAAAAAACACAGTGAGGCAGTGGGAAACAAGTAAGTGGAGGTTTAGGTCAGGGTATGCTGAAGACACACTGCCCACCTGCATAATTTGGAGAAACTTGCCCAGGGATAGAGGATCCAAATGGCACACATTGTGAAGCAGCTGTTGAAGTCATTTATGTAGTGGTGTGCAGCTTGTTCAGCAACTGGATGGTCAAGATACAGTCTGTCATAGTTGGCAGTGGCCATTCATGAGAGTAGACAGTTGGTTAATATTCCCACGTGGAATGCTACACAGTAATTGCAGCATAGCAGGTACGTAACGTGGCCGCTTTTGCGCATAGCCTCAGCTTCTCTGGATAGGAAATGTAATAGAGGATGATGGATGGGTGTGGGGGACAGGCCTTGTACCTAGGCCAGTCAAAAAGGAATCACCCACGGGGTGCAGAAATGGGAGTAAGATTGGAATAGGGATGGAGAAGGGTATTCTATAGGTTGGGTAGTCAGCAGAACACTACTTTGGGTGATGTGGGTAGAATTTTGGATAGGACGTCCTTCATTTCAGGGCCTGGCACAAGATAGTTGAAGCCCTTTTGATGGAAGTGGTTGAGTTTTTCAAGGCGAGAGCGAACTGGGTGTTCAGAGTAGTGCTGGTCAGTGCCTATTTAACAGGTTTAGTGGTGTCAGAGAAGCAGATGCCATGGGAGATTTGTTCATGTATAAGCTGGGAAGGATATTGTTAGTCAGTAAATGCTCTGGTAATGTTATCACCACATTTCAATTACTCTTGCTGTCCAAGAAGATGCGGCATTCTCAGATGGCAAGGCTGTAAGGTAGAGTTGTTTTGATGAGTAGCGGGTAACCGGTGTCAGAGTGGAGGTGCTGTTGGTGGCTGGTGCACGTGTTACAGCAGATGCATTTATGAAGTGATCTGAGAGGTGGAGGTAGACATCTATGAAGGTAACTAATTGAGTTGAAAAATAACATTAGGTCATGGAACACAACCTTTCCCAATTTCCTCCTGATACCAAAACCACCACCTCTTTCCTAATCCTCATAGTCAACTACATCCTGACTCACAATTATATCACTTAAAAAGGCCAGATCTATAAACAAATTTGTGATAAGTACTGCCATAAGAACTCATCTGGCACCATCCCATGCAAATTTATTTTTGGGCCATCAGGAGAAATTCTTCCCATCCAGTAGACTCCTAAAACCCCTTGTTTGGTTGAGATTGATTTATGACATTTTCGGGATCTGAAATTAATGTAGGAACAGCCTGTGCTCTAACTCCATTACCTCAGTATCTTTTCTCATATCCACTTCACCTGGACCTTCTGAACTCAACACACCACCTTTCTGTATGTAAATCTCCGACTGTCAAATGGATCCATAAATACATCTGTTCATATGTAGTGCACCAACTGCCAATGGTACCACCACTTTGACAGCTGTCATCTGTTCCATGTCGAAAAGTCACTTCCTTACAGCCCTACCACCTGTGGATGCTGCATCTGCATCTGCATTGCAGGGCAGGAGTTGTCAAAATACATCAGTTACATTACCAGAACTTTTACTGTAGACTGTGTACTATCCATCTTATCAACAGGCAAATCTCCCGTGCCATCTGCTCTTCTGACACCAGTAAACATGTCAACTCTCCACCAACCAGTACCTCTGTAATCAAACGGTATCAGCCTGGTCTTGAAAAGTTCAACTACATCATCCACTGGGGTTTCAGTTACCTCTATCATGCCCTGAGATGAAGGATATTCTACCCAAAATCATACTGACATCACCCAAGTGGTATCCCTCCATCCACTCAATATCCCTTTTCCATCATGTTACCAATCCTTCGCCATAATGGGTCACTGTTTTGTAGTCAGCCCAAGTGCACAAGCTGCCTCCATACACCTGTCCACTACCTCCTACCACAGTTGCAGGCATTTCCTACTCAGTAAAAGACAGGGCCAAGTGTGAAAACAGTCGTGTTATATATCAGCTATGCTGCAATTATTGTATGGGTATGATAAGTAACCACCTGTTTACCTACATGAATGATTACAACCAAATTATGGCGAACCACAAACTTGACCATCCAATTGCCGAACATGCTGCACAGGACATCTCAAATGACTTCAACAGCTGCATGACTTTGCAAACCATTTGGATAATTCCTTCCTGCACAGGTGTCTCTTAACTACTCAGGTTGGGATTTTCTCTGGCATATCCTGCACTCTCTCAATCCCCGTGACCTAAACCTTCACTAACCTATTCCCACTGGCATACCATATCTTTTCCTTCTCTCATCTGTGCACACAATGTCTTCCCTGTCCAGATTGTGTCCACCTTCTCCCACTCCTCCCTCTCCTTCCCCAAGGAGACATTCTCCCCCCTCCCCCCTCCCCTCTCTGCCTCTCACTCCCCCTCCCCCCTCTCTGCCTCTCACCCTCTCTGCCTCTCACCCTCTCTGCCTCTCACCCTCTCTGC